>NC_090655.1:124686844-125059344 GCF_040937935.1 Hyperolius riggenbachi | reverse complement strand
CAGATTGCTAATCCCCTGAGCAGAGCTGGTCCCAGAGGTCTGACATGTCTCCTACAAAGGTGGGAGTCTGGTCCATTCTGAGTGCAGACAGTTGGATCAGGTGGCATTTATCTAATACTGTATATGTATCTATTATATATTCATATGTATGCTGCTCTGTGTGTGCCTGTACTACTGGCTGTCTGAAAAAAAAGCTCTGTGTTGTTTGCTGGCTAAGTAGTAATATTTTTAGAGTGTAATCAGTTTCTTTCCTAAACTATAGGCCACCGTTTTCCTAAATATTCTCCTACTGCAGTCAGTAGTACTCTTATTCAATAAAGATTTACCAAAAAAAAAAAACAGACCAAGGGTTTGTATTAAAAAAGTGGTGAAAGAAAAATCACCATTTCTCTTCTCTCCCTGATTTTGAAAATCCTGTTTGCCATTTTTATAACACCATATTTATAATTGTAGGAACAGATTCCGAGTCATCACTTGAACAGTAGCAAATTCCTGCGCTGTAGTTACTCTAAACCAGGGGTCTCAAACTCGCGGCCCGCGGGCCATTTGCGGCCCTCGATACAATATTTTGTGGCCCTCGCCGGCAAAAGCTTCCTTATAGTTCACTTCAGTGCTCCCAAGTAATCCGCCGCATCCCCGCTGCTAAATGAGGGCTGCAGATTCCCCAAATCGCCCGGGGGGCAATCCGCCGGCATTTCCTGGAAGGGGCAGAGCTTTCAGCTTCAGCTCTGCCCCTCCTCACGTCAATCGCTGCACGGATCGCTGCCTCTCCCCGCCCCCTCTCTGTGAAGGAAGAGTGAGAGGGGCGGGCAGAGGCGGCGATGCACCGCGATTGTGAAATTCCTTATGCGGCCCAGCCTCATCCTGACTTTGCCTCCTGCGGCCCCCCAGGTAAATTGAGTTTGAGACCCCTGCTCTAAACTGAGGATCAGAAGCTCCATTCGCTTGTTCACCACTCAGAGCCATTTGTTTATCACTGCGACCATCCATTTAATAGCAACCCACTGACTTTGTTAGCAGCCATTGATGGCTACTTTTTAAAGTAGTGATCTGTGGAAAAAACAAAATCCATCTCTATCTTTCTTGTTGCATTCTTCACTGTGATAATGGCTCTGGACCCCTTTCCAAGTGGTCATCAGTCTGATTGCCAGTTGCCACATATTGGCAGATTCATTGTTTTTTGTCCTTTTGTAAGACAAACATACAGTTTATGGGCCTGATCCAATTAACTTTTTCTCCTACATTTTCTCCTAGGAAATATTTTTTCATCTTCTGTTTAAATAACTTTTCAGCACTCAGCAATTGAAAAAGTACCAAAAAGGTAGGTGAAAAAGTAGTCAAAATTATCCTGAGTATTTTCTTGCTTGCTGGAGGCTGGAAGGGCATTTTATTGAATTTTATTGCATATGTGAGGATTTACCTAGGAGAAAAGGTGAATTGGATCGGGCCCTTTCTCTTTTATAAATAGGACGTTGAGTTTCTTCTACTTCGGAATGCCAGAGAAGCAGATCTATCTGCCGCCTCTGTTGGTGAAATCTCCCATCACACAGCTTTGAAGTAGAGGAGAACAGGTCATGGACTAATCATGTGATCGGTAGCCCAAGCCGAGTTCTTTTTTAGGTTTATTTATAGGTTTAAGGAAATGGACTGGATAAAAGTGGAGTGACTGGCAGCTAGTGGCTATTGCCGCTGATGTGTGGTAGAAAGCAGAAAGCATTTGTTCGAACAAGTAAAGAGGCCATTGTTAAAAATGTCCACCTAAGGTGCACTTGTCAATGCAATCTAACAATGGATTTCATGGACTTCTCTTATTGTGTTTATACCACTCACGGATGTTCTCCCTCAGCTCTACAGAACCAATACAGCAGTTGTCAGAAAAAAACCAAACACATTCTGTTATGTATCACTAAGTAAAGACAAGCAGGGCAAGAGCACTCAAGGGTCAAGAAGAGGCAGTAGAATGAGAAGCGGACCTCCATATTGGCATCGGTACAACAACACACCACGTTGTCTTCTTACTGTAAACATTAAAGGTCTTTATAGAAAGTGTGTCTCTCCCCCTCTCCCATTTAAGCTTAGGTTAAAAGAAAGCAAGCGTCAATATTTTATTTATATTTTTAACTTGGCTCCATAAAAACTGATTGACCGCTTGCCTTGTGGCATTCACATAAATTCAGGGACTTTATTCAGGAGTCATGTTCGTTCTATTGAATAAGCAATTTGGGAGGGTGAATTAACTGCCGTTGCTAGAAAGTCCCTGAAGAAATATTAAAATTGCTGGCAGACCAAATCAATACTCACTGAACACCCAGTATGAGTGGCCTTGGTTTCTCTCTATAATAGATAAACGAAGAGCCCTGTGTCAGATAAAGGGGGATTCCTCTGCGCGGCCTCTGTCTCATTTCTCTGTCTGTCAATTTCAATAACAGCTGATCTTGTATGAGAGAGAAAAAAAGAGTGATTGTGTTTTTCTTCTGTGGGCCTCCCTCACTCTCTCTCTCTTGATTATTCTGAAACCAAGCGTACAGAACAGTTTACATCTAACACATCAACAGATGTTTATCGTGTTTCTGCCCTATTACTGGAGGTTCAATGCCCACAACATAAAGGCCATCTCTAAATAATAATGGAAAGCCGGTCTGAGCTTACTAAAATCACTAGTACTGTCAATATGAATTGTACTTCGAGATGCACTAAGTGCAGATGTCACTTGTCACAACCTGAGGTGATGGCATCCCCAAGTCAATAGCATGTTGTGTTCAAGTCAGCTTGTAGCATTTAGTCTATCATACTTTGATGTACGAGGTTTCAGAATATGCCAACACTGATTGCTAATGGTCATATCTCTGTCTTTGTCCACAAAACTCTTCCTAACAACATTCAATAGGTTACAAAACAGAACTGCCTGGTGCTAATTATGGAAGATCAGTTAATAGTCTAAGGATATATGGTCATTGCCCAATACTGCAAGTTTTGCCTGAATTAGGAAATATTTATATGTCTATCCCATGATGTCTCTCTCTACTCAGAGTAGAAATAGGCCAGGTTTTTAAGCTTCCCAGTTACTACAGCGGTACCATGAGATCAGCCAGTACAATGGATGTCTTTGTTCTCTACAATGAACATGCACACTCGGCCAATCTTAGCATACATATTAAAGAGACACTGAAGCGAAAAAAAATATATGATATAATGAATTGGTTGTGTACTATGAATAATTACTAGAAGATTAGCAGCAAAGAAAATATTCTCATATTTTTATTTTCAGGTATATAGTGTTTTTTCTAACATTGCATCATTCTATAATACGTGCAGATTACACAACACTCAACATTCAAAATGATTCTTTCAGAGCAGTCTGTGAACTAATGACCTCTCCTCTGGCAGAGGAAAAGTAAAAAATTAACTAACAGTTGAGATAATAAAAGTCAGAAAACAGCCCTCTCCACGACTTTGAAAGTCGTAGAGCTTAATGGCTTTTTTTGTATAGAGATAACAACTGGAGTTTCTTAAATCTTCCTGTACTGGAAACAATTAGACTGATGTATCTGATCTTAATGTTTTATTTCTTAGCTGTACTACACATACAAATCATAATATCATAATTTTTTTTCTGCTTCAGTGTCTCTTTAAGGGAAAGGCTGTTTGAATGTTGGAGCATGCCTGCAAACCTGGCTGCCATCTGATGTCTCTAGATACTTTTAACTTAATGCATCCATAAATTTTAAATTCCTGGTACGTAAGACAACTATTCTAATCCAGAGCAAGTCATAGCACCCTAGCCCTATTTGTTGATGCAATCTTATTATGGGAAACTATTCTTGGGGAAGTGTTTGATTTAGACATGATAATTCGGACACTGGTATGTTAAGTGGCCAAATACACCTTAGGAGGTATTTCTTGGTGCTGATGGTAGCTCCCCACTCCGCGCCAACCCCATCAGGAAGTTTGGTGTGATAGAAGGTACAATATTAGGTTTACTGAGTGTCAGGTTTAGTTTGAAGTTTAATGTTAGGTATACTTATGGGTTGAGCTTTAGGCATCGAGAGTGACTTGACTTAGTTTAGTGTTAAGGGGCCCATACACTCAGCCGATTTTTTGGCCGACCGATCGATCCCGATCGATCGATTGATCCGTTTGCAAATCGGTTGGCCAATCGACCGATCGATGGCCGATTTCGATCGATTTCGATGGATTTCCATCGAACTGGCTGGGTGGAAAATTTAGGTCGATCTGATGAGATTGCCTATCAGTTTGCATTGGCCTTAAAGGGATACTGTAGGGGGTCGGGGGAAAATGAGTTGAACTTACCTGGGGCTTCTAATGGTCCCCCGCAGACATCCTGTACCCACGCAGCCACTCCCCAATGCTCCGGCCCCGCCTCCGGTTCACTTCTGGAATTTCAGACTTTAAAGTCTGAAAACCACTGTGCCTGCGTTGTCGTGTCCTCGCTCCCGCTGATGTCACCAGGAGCGTACTGCACAGGCCCATTATGGTCTGTGCCTGCGCAGTATGTTCCTAGTGACATCAGCGGGAGCGAGGGCACGGCAGCGAAGGCACAGTGGTTTTCCGACTTTAAAGTCTGAAATTTCAGCGGTGACCTGGAGGCGGGGCCGGAGCATCGGTGAGTGGCTGCACGGGTACAGGATGTCTGCGGGGGACAATTAGAAGTCACGGGTAAGTTCAACTAATTTTCCCCCGACCCCCCTACAGTATCCCTTTAATGGAAATCTGATGGCAAAAAAATGCCATCAGATCGAATTTCAATAGATTTCAAACTGAAATCTATTGGAATTCTATCCTTGTAAAAAATGTTCTAAAAACGCATCAGATAGATCATCAGATGCATTTCTTATCTATCTGCTGCCAATCTGACGAGTGTATGGGCACCTTTAGGCACATTTTTAAATCAGGTGTTAGCCTAGGCAAATATATTGCTACCGCAAATACTCTCACTTTTGAACTGTGCACAAATGTACTTCTAGAACAGGTGTCATCTACAAACAGTGTTCAGGATAATGGGGAGCTAAGTGATTGGCTGGGATTGGTTTTCCCATTCACTCTAATTCTTAATGAGAGAAAACATTGCAGAGTGCACAGCTTAAGCATTTGACAATGCAAAACCAGCTTAAAGGATACCACAACTGACATGTGGCATAATGAGATAGACATGGGTATGTACAGTGCCTAGCACACAAATAACTATGCTGTGTTCCTTTTTTTCTTTCTCTGCCTGAAAGAGGTAAATATCAGGTATGTAAGTGGCTGACTCAGTCCTGACTCAGACAGGAAGTGACTACAGTGTGACCTTCACTGATAAGAAATTCCAACTATAAAACACTTTCCTAGAAGAAAATGGCTTCTGAGAGCAAGAAAGAGATAAAAAAGGGGGAAATTCTTATCAGTGAGGGTCACACTGTAGTCACTTCCTGTCTGAGTCAGGACTGAGTCAGCCACTTACATACCTGATATTTACCTCTTTCAGGCAGAGAAAGAAAAAAAGGAACACAGCATAGTTATTTGTGTGCTAGGCACTGTACATACCCATGTCTATCTCATTATGCCACATGTCAGTTGTGGTATCCTTTAAAGTAGCAGAAAACAGCACTTGGTCTGTGATATGCAACCAATATCCATCAACTAAAACTGAAAGACAGTATATAATAGAGTTAGACCATTAACTGATTGGTGCAATATAAGACATAATAAACTGTAACAAAGTCCAGGTGATAAATATAACGTGTCTATAGAGAAATTAGAGAAACAAACAATAGACAAGTCGATAGACAGATAGTTGGATAGATTTTCTGCTGTTACCAAAAAGTGAAATATATACACTCCAACAGACATTATAGACTATCTAACATAAGAAAATCAGTTAAAGTGCATGCTAGTTATTGTTTGTGTAGCATCAGCCCAGTAGACTGGCATTGTGCCAGTCTCTGATATTTGGGTGGTCTACATAAAAGACCCTCTTCCCAGTCCGAACAGTAACTACCATATAATGTATATATAATCCAGGCCAAGCTAAGACCTTTGTCACGTTTCTTTGTTATGCTGCATATAAACTATATTTATCTCTGTATTTTGGATTGTTTGTTGCTGAATGCCTGATCATTACTGTTAACATTTCATGGGCTAGGTTACTATTTAATTAATTTGTGCAGTGAATGTTCCATTTTTCATTATGCCTCAGTGACATTTAGCATTTTCTATGTGTTTGACATAAATAATGACACAGGTGTGGCAATGTGATTTGCGCTCTGAAACTCAATGAAAGCAAAACAGAAATTTTATCTGTGGGATTTCATATACCACGCACTTCTATATTGGCTTTAGGCTGTCATTCTTAACAACGTGGTTATCGTTTACTAAAGGGAACACCAGTGTGCAGATAACCGGAGATCGTGTTTCATCTGTGTGCTGAATTCACTACAGACATCCACGTGTAACATGATATGATTGTCTGCAATGTGTGTAATCCCTATAGTACACCTCTACAATAGATGCCACGAGGAGACCATCCTCATTGTTACACAAGAGCCAATGGATGACCCACTGTGCACGGCATGTATTACTGGTCAAAGTGAGGAAAATGGAAAATCTGCTCTTTAACAATGGCATGGCGACACCCTCATCTTACAGTGCTGTAGTCCCAGGGTCAGATCTTGCCCATAACACAGTGTTTTGGTGTGTTTTCTCCAGAAACGATGTTATTCTCCCATTTACCTAAGGGCCCTTTCACACTCGTCCTTTGCATTGTGGCGCAATGGACAATATCATCACATCGCAATGTGACGCAATGTTATTCTTATGAGGCTTTCACATTAAGTAGGGCGCAGCGCGTTGGGTTCCGACACAGTAATGCACAGCATGCATAATGCGCACATTTACATTGGTAATGGGGCACACTTTCATTGTACTGTGTGTCTCACTGTATGGTTGCATCGAAACCGTAAAACGCGGTACGACTTTTCAGCTTCATCTCATCACAATGCAACTTACATACAGGCAAGTTAATTAGTAGCCCTTGAAATTGGCCTTAAATGATGTACTTTGCATTATAACGTAGGTTATAATAAGGAAGCAATGCGCTGTGATGATTGGACAATGGGCACATTCACACATGTAGGTTGTCAGTGCGGCCCATCGGGTTTTGTTGAGATAATGCAAGTAGAGCTGTGCGCTACCAGACACTGCTCATATTATGCCTGTATTGTAAATGATTGACTATGAGGTACCATGCGTAGAAATGCGCATTATCAGAAGAAGCAGATTTTGAAATGCAACACATTGCAATGGATCCATTTTGAACTTAGCCTAGGACTTGTTGTAGGGATTAGATTGGATGCTCCTTGGAAGGACTGTTAGTGTAATCTAATTAGCTATGATTATTTCTTTGTTCACATAAAAGCAGACAATACAAGTCTCGGCCTAGCTGATATCATTCAGCGTGAACATTCCACCTAAATTTAAACTCAAAGGGCTTGATTCACAAAGCCGTGCTAACTGTTTAGCACGGGTGTGCTAAAGAGTTAGCACGTGAAGTGCCGATCGCAGACTTTTGCGCAAAAGTCCGCAATCAGCGAATCGTGGCACTTTGCGCGCGCAAAAGTCCGGGAACGGCACTTCACGTGCTAACTGTTTAGCACACCCGTGCTAAACAGTTAGCATGGCTTTGTGTGAATCAAGCCCAATAAGTCTATAGCTAATGAAGTTGTCATTATATAAGATAATTAACCTGATTTAATAAGGTTCTTTTGGGCCGTGAGGACGTGAGTGATTCAGTAGACGTGAGTGATTCGGTAGACCCGGCCTTCATTAATCAAGGGTTTGCAACTGTAAACTTGGTCTAATCGGACCATAGAGCAGGTTACCAAAAGGTTCTAGTAAAAGGGAAGTCAGATTTAGCTAAATTTCTTTAGTAACTTAGGAAACATTTTATCGCTCTACGGAGTGGTTTCACCAGTTAAAACTGGCGACTTGAGAAAAAGACTGGGATGAGTGGTGAATCATCTTGCAGATAACTAAAGAAGTCCAGCTGAATTGGCGTACCTTCATGAAATGCAGCATAACCTGAAAAAAGAGAGCCTTCAAAGAAATAACTCAACTCGCCTTCTAGAGAAATCTAGAATTGAAGAGGAGCCACACAGCGCAATTATTGAAGAAGAGCCACACAGCGCGTGGCTCCTCAAATAAAAGTTAACATTGGTTAGTACAACTTTGAAATCTCATCTGGAAACCAACAACAACAGCAACAAAAGCATAGGAGGGTTTGATGGCGCTTTCAAAAATGTTTTCTCATAGGAACAAGATAAAGATGTGTAGAGAGCCCGGATGGGATGTGTGTGGTATCTGATTAGGTAAAAACTTATAATGCTATAGTAAAACAAAAGCTATAATAAAAACAATATCTGGCAGTGTGTTATATTATTATTATTTAGTATTTATATAGAGCGGAAATCTTCCTCAGCGCTGCACAGAGTTTATTGTCTTGTCACTTAACTATACCTCAGAGGAACTCACAATCTAATTCCTACCATAGTCATATGTCTATGTATGTATTGTGTAGTGTATATATCGTAGCCTAGGGCCAATTTAAAGGGAAGCCAGTTAACTTTTCTGTTTTTAGGATGTGAGAGGAAATTAAAGTGCCCAGAGGAAACCCATGCAGACACAGGTATAACATACAAACTCCTTGCGGATCGCGCCCTAGCTGGGATGCAAACCGGGGACCCAGCACTGCAAGGCGAGAACGCTAACCACTACATCACTGTGTGTGGTCTTGTTTTATGGTTGCCATAATGTCCACGGTGCAGACGGGCTTTAGCGTTCCAAATACAGGAGCATCATGCTAACTTCCTCTAGCCTGTTTTGTCACCTTGTGTGTTGGCTTCAGTAATGGCCCTTATCAATTCTCCTGGGGAAGCACTTTACAGTGGTGAATGTTCACTGAATGAAAAGGATTTTTGGATAAAGGATTTATTTTGTTGAAATGCCACTCTGTCTAGATCACTGTTACACTACCAGTCCTGTGTTATGATTATTATTACCAACATTATTATATTAATTTGTTCCTCCATAACCTAGGCGTGCGTATCGCTGGACGCCAACCATAACTGGCGCTGGTGCTTACTTCCGCAGAGTCTGTATGGCAGGTATTATTGGTCAGAAATCTATAAACACAATGCTGACCCCACGCTTCCTGGCTGTGCACTGCTTTCTGCTGAAAAGGCACAAGCAAACCTTATTACATGCAAACAGCTTTGTGCCACTGCAAAATTAACCCGGCACCCATTTCCATATTTTAGTGGCGTAACGCATGGGTGGTCGCTTTAGAAAGATAAAAAGCGAGCGTCTGGGAGGATATAGCTTACTGCTCTGCATATAGGTTCAGTGTCTATTTTATAATATACATACACCTCTATGCCTTTTTTACGGTTCATTGCTCTATGTCAATTTAATATCATATTGGCAAGAAAATCCTTTTTGAGGTCATTATGCGGACAGCGGCAGCGGTCTTTGGAATCTGTTTAAGAGGAATAGAGGATGTGTTCATTCAGCAGTGCTAGTCTTCAGTTTAAGCCTAGCCTCATAAAAAATGTAAGTATAGTCATTATTAGAATTATCCAATTTCATATTGTTATTATTATTACTGATGCACAGTGTTAGCAGGCAAGTAAGTTTTTGTAATTTGCTGTAATGTCTGTTTCATCAAAGCTTTTTGTCCTGCAGTGTGTTCGAAAGCTAAGCTCAGTCACTTAACAACAATCAGCATTGCAAAATGTCCTATATTGCTTCGTAATACAGCTTTGGCGATGTTCATGCCCATTTGCAAAGGATTTTGGGGGATGTAATGGGGATATGACCTTGCAAAAAAAAAAAAAAAAAACCAGAACAAAGCCCCAGCAATGGAGGGGAAAAAAAAACAGTTTTAAATAATTGCAGGCTGTTAAACGGAGAATCCCAGCATATCATACCAGTAATGGAAATAAATCCCTTTGTATTTGCATTTTAATTTTCCACATAAACAATAGGTCTATAGTGCGCCGGGTATTCTAGAAGAAGGCAAAAAAAATCACCCGCCTGATTTTAATTAAAAATGAAAAAGTTTATAGGTGCTCTTTAATACGATTAATGCACAGTTAACATTTATCACACACATATGCTGGATCCTGCTCAAATTGCCCTTTCTTAGGCAGTCACAGTGCATGAAATGAATTTTTCTTCACTTTTTGTGTGTGTGAATGTACGTGTGTGTGTGTGTGTGTGTGTGTGTATGTGCATGTGCATGTGTGTGCGTCTGCTTGTCTCTTGTGAGGCAGCCTGCTCTCTCTAAACATCTCATTAAAATGTTATGCTGATTCCAGTGTAACGGAAGAGTGACCCCTAGTTACAGTGCAAAGTTCATTAAAGATCTGCACAGATGGGTGGGATTTGCACCTGAATCTTTAATTCTCCACCCTCTCTGCCAGCACTGCTGAAAGAGATAGCGCAGCTTTGCCAAAATTTCATATTTAAGCACCGGGGTAAAGAAATGGCACATCTAGAGGTCTCCTAAAATAAAAGAACAAAAAAATATACTCAGAATGAAATGGCATACACAGAAGATCTAACCAGCTATCCCACTGAATCTTATCATCCAGTGGCCCAGCCACAGTCACACAGACACATCAGTGTCACACCACTATGCTTGTGGTTAATGGGAGAAAAAAAGGGGCACTCAGAGGAAACTCCAGCAGATATAACTCAGTGCATAGACTTGACCCATAGGTCAATGCATAGCATGTTTATGTTATTATTATTCAGGGGCATAGCTAAGGAGTTGTGGGCCCCGATGCAAGTTTTACAATGGGGCCCCCCAAGCACTATATACATAACAATTGATACGGCGTACCAAAACCTGCCAATGGCAACCACAGTGTTAGAAGTGCAAGAAGGGGATGGAGAACAGCTTGTTAATGATTTCCACTATTCAAAGCACCTATAGAAGTGATTATTATGAGCACAGGACCAATAGAGAGCTAATACTGTAGTTGAGGGAGGGCCCTTTGGGGCCCCTCTGGCCCAAGGGCCCTGATGCGGTCGCTACCTCTGCACCCCCTATTGCTACGCCCCTGTTATTATTACTTCCTTCATTTGTATAGCCCCATAATATTACACAGCATATAGACTCACTCACATCTGTCCTGTTGTGCAGCTCATAATCTAATGCTGTTGAATGTAATCTGGAGTCACTTTTGGAACAAACTAAATAACTTGCAGTGTAGTGAAAAACTGCAGCACCCAGGGGAAGTTGTTCCGGTAAGACAAAAGTGCTAAGCAGGATACTGTCAGTGTTCAAGCCACTGTTGTTCATCACTGATATTTGAATGAAGATGTTATTCAGGTGATAACACAGGAAGAGGTATATGTAGGGAAATGTTCTATGGGCAGAAGTCATACTCAGCTGGAAGGTTACTCAATCTCAGACATTAGTCAGCTCATGCTAGACAGACATAGCCAGTTTTTTGGGTTGAATTACTTTTTGTATTAAAGATTCTACCGAAAACAAAGAAATTCTTCGCACAGTACGCAGAAGGGATTGTTCACAACACAATACGCAAGAATGTACCAGACACTTACGTAATGGACCTAATTTATTAATAAGAATTTTTGACTTGTTTGCCTGTTTTATGTGAATCATCTAGCCAAGTGAGGGAGAATTTAGGGATATATATATATATATATATATATATATATATATATATATATATATATATATATATATATATATATATATACAGTATATTCACAACACAGCCTAAATAGCGTGATTATTTCAAATTTAGGTATAGGGAAAATAAACAGCCTAGGACCTCGCTGGCTAGATCATATCATTACACTCTCTAATATTTAAATGTTTCAGGCAAATATAAACAGCAAGCCAAAATCTATGGTGGTGAATAGAAAATGACTCTCTTGAGGAATAGTGTTCTATTCCATCGTATCAGGTCCCTATCAATGTTTGCTGCCAGAGTCTATTAATATTGACCTGAAAATGAGACTAAGTGCTTCTTTTTGGTGGTTCAATACAACAAAAAGGCCCATTTAACAAGAAATCTGTCCATCATCTATGTCATATTGTGTGGCTTTCACATTTTCATTGGAATCTATTCTGACCCCTTCACAATGCCATTGTATCATTCCGGTATTGAACTATTTGGCTGCCTACTTCCCTGTGCTAGCAGATCTGGTTACCCGGTTATTGATTGGTTTTCATACAAACAGATGGGTCTGTGTTGGTCTTTGATCTAAATCTGCCTCTCTATGGGATGGTTGTTGCTGCTGTGGGATAGGATTGTGTTGCAGACCACCCTCAATGAACTATGCCTTTCCGAATGGACATTAATAAATGAACATAGGTTGTGTGACAGTAAGCAGAATTGAGGAATTACCTGGCACTTCATGGATTTATAGCATTTCATACCAGAAGTGATAATATTATCGACTTTCCGATCTATGGGTTTTGACATTCAGGCACTGATAGATTGGAAGCACCTGTGCATTTGTGTATTCTATAACAGTGCATATATTTACATAAAGTCTTTATTAACAGTGAACTAGTTCCAGATACTGTATATTGTGGTACTAGCATATAGATATGAGATAGAGATATGAGAAATACAGGAAGGCCTTTATCTTGGCCCATTTTGATTTCTATTGGATGCCACAGTTTAGGACACTTTAATGCAGCTATATACCAGATTTCCTCATAGATTTCCTCATAGCACTGTGTGGTTGAAAAAAAATTCTATAATCAACTTGCAGAAAGTTGCAGCTGCCAACTCATCATGAGACACTAACCTGCTTAACTATAACAGCCCTTTAAAGTAAAGACGTGGGATGGAGCTAAAGTCAAAAAGGCCACTTGGATGACTCACTTCCTGTTTCACAAACCTTCCACTTTACTCGATAATGCTAACATATTCGGTTATTCAGTAAATGATAACCATTAAGCGGGACTTTAAAAAGGTGAACATGTCCACCAGAAAGCACAATACAACTTAATATAGCTACATGAATCTAATAAACATAAGAGGAACGGTACACAACAATTTAGCTAATTCTTTACATGGCTGTCATTTACTCAGTTTTCTGTTCAATACCAGCTGTCCATCATGTGAGAGTCATGTGTCCCCAAGTGTCCCTGTTCTATTTAGATAGATAGTGCCTGCTTTTGCGAAATCTGTAATGGGACTCCCCTCAGTATTCATTCTCCTCATGCATGTAGATTAGCAGATATAGTAAGTGAAGGCATAAGAATAGCCGTGTTACTGTTCTTAGCACCCTAAAGAAAGCAAAGGTGGTCTTAACTGACTGAGCATGGCTGTGCTGGTATTCTATTACAGAACCATGGCAACTCTATGCATTAGGTTATATCACTGTCTATAGCTCTAAAAGAAGGTAGAGAGAGGTAAAAAAAAATCTTAAATCCTAACATCAGTATACACTTAATAATGTATGCATTCTGGTCTTTTTAGCAATGTACACAATTCTATTTAATGATATAATGAATGCTCCTATAATGCATAACCCCAAGAGTGCATTGCAAAGCATTGGCCGTCAAACAATTAATTCATTCTCCAAAGTACATTAATTTATTATAACAAACACAACAAGTGCCTTGGCTGTCCATGAGATTCTGAAAATACATTATTTAAATACTCAGAAATGTATAAACGCTCCACAACCGCAATTATCGCCACCAACAGACAAAACACTCACCATTGTTGTTAATCTTTTTTTTTTTTTTTTTTTTTTTTATAAGATTAAACAATACTATGCATACAACACCACATATGAAACATACTTGCAGTATCAGAAAAACTATTATATTTCGCTGATGCAACACATACATTTTGAATCAAATTTTATACTGAATCTGACATGCAGAGCAGCATAAACAGTTATTCTTTGAAACAGTGTTTTATACAAATTAAAATGCATATAGGCGTTGTGAAAATCAATTTCCAGAATAGCAGAATACAGTAATTAATCTTTGCTATGGCAATACATTTATTATTAAGTATTGATTTTTTTTTCACTCACAACTGACACTAATGTATATTTTATAGTCATTTGCTTTTGACCACAAAATGAATTTTGAAATGGGAAGCTGAAATACTGAAAATGCAGGTATACCTTCTATACAGAATTAGCCGAGTGAAATTGTATTAAAAAATATACTTCATTTTCAAAAATATTTTAGGATTGTCTGCCTGCACTGCTAGCCTAGCATAAGAACTCTAAAATGTGAATCCATTCCAATATCTCAAAGTTTCACTTTCTCCTTAATTCCAAAGGTGGCATAATGACCATATCAGCCTAAATGCAAGTTTCTAGTAAAACATTAGGAAAATCTGAGGATAATAAATAAAACATTTGGAACTGTGAAAAACATAGCATTCTAATTAACATCTTCAGAATGCACACGCCTACTAAACACATTTCTACGTAAATAAACAAAAAAAAAGATGGCGCAGGTTACCACAGAAATAGGTCATCATGATTAAAGAACTCAAACTGTTTTTTCTTTTTGCATGGTTGGGCAGTTTACATTTATTTACCGTATTTATAGGATTTTTTTTTCAGATTGTCACATGCCATTGGCTATGATGTCATATCAATGCTTTACTCATTCTTACTTGAACGGTCATTCATTTCAAATCACAAGTTAAAATGCTTTCATGTATTAAGCAAGTTAATTTTAAAAAATTGGAAAACTTGTGTGAACTTTTAGTTTGCAATGGCGCCAGTTACATTGCAAGCTAGATCAGAAAGTAGGCCCCACTACACAAGTCTTAGGATTGTTATGATTATTGATTTATGAATTCATTAGTAGCTATTATTTATTAAGTTAAAAAAAATATTTAAAGTTTGAAAAGTTTGCCCAGTTATAATTCCACACATTATCGTTGTGGAAGTTCTCATTGGGTGTGACAGTAATTCACCAACTCTGCAAGTTTGTGTTTGCCCATTAATATAAATATCCTACTTGTAATTAGGTTATGTGTTTTAGAAAAACACTGGTTCGTTATAAGAAATCAACCCATAATAACATATATTTAGATTGTAAGCTCACAAGGGCAGGGCTCTCTCTAACCTTTTTGTGTCTTGGAATTTGCTGTACATTTTGATCATGTTACACTTGTCACTGTAATTACTATGTCTACCAATGATGTATTATGTATCAGCGTCTAATATTTTGTGTATACCATTGTCTGTATTATTATTTACCCCATGGTTTTTTTCTGACTCTGTACAACTTACTAATTGCTCACATTTTGACCGATAGTTGATGTTATTGTATTTTAGGTTATTTTGTGGCATTTTACTTCTATTTGTCATCATCTACAGTGAAGATGTTTTAGTTGGAACTTTTTTTTGTGTATAAAATACCCCCATCAGATTTTAAAAAGCAGCTGATTGACTTTTTCTGTTATCTACCAAATACTTTTATGATTTATATAACAGTTGTGTCAATAACTGGTGTAATCTGAGATATTCTTCTTGTGGATACATGTTCTTCAACATGATGCAAATGACGGATGAGGTAAAATGTAATGTCATCCCTGTACTGTGACAATCAATTTCATATGTGTGTGTATGCTGCCTTCCCTTGTGGTGTGTGTTTGTTTGTGTGCGTGTGTGTAAACTGCCTTTCCTTGTGGTGTGTGTGTGTGTGCGTGCGTGCATGCGTGTGTGTAAACTGCCTTTCCTTGTGGTATGTGTGTGTGTGCGTGCGTGCATGCGTGTGTGTAAACTGCCTTTCCTTGTGGTGTGTGTGCGTGCGTGCGTGTGTGTGTCTGTGTAAGCTGCATTTACTTGTGGTGTGTGTGTATATGCTGCCTTTCCTTGTGATGTGTGTGTGTGTGTCTGTGTAAGCTGCCTTTACTTGTGGTGTGTGTGTATATGCTGCCTTTCCTTGTGATGTGTGTGTACACTGCCTTTCCTTGTGGTGTGTGTGTGTGTGTGTGTGTGTGTGTGTGTGTGTGTGTGTGTGTGTGTGTGTGTGTGTGTGTGTGTGTGTGTGTGTGTGTATACGCGCACCAATGTGTTAGAGCTACACCTAACTGAAACAAGATGGGAAAAAATGACTATGGGAAGTTTATAGGAAGGTGTATAATTAGTCGATCAGTATTATGTTACCCTATTCATATCTTAATATCCCTTTTAATACAGATGGCACACACAGGGATAATTTCGTCAAGTCGCCCAGCAGTATATTACAGCGCATGTGTGTCTCAGGGATTCGGTGCGAGCCAAGGTACATTCCAGCACTTTATATTACCTGCTGCTCTCAAGATGACTTGGGATAATTCCATGTCATTTGTGAAATATTAAAAACATTTACGTAGGATGCCAGAGCAATTGCAGCAGATAATATCTAAACTCTGTTTTTCTGCTGGCTTTTCTGCATGGCATTTTGTAATTATAGCTGTGCTGTTTCCTTATTTATCCTGAATAAATAACATGTCACTGACTTTATGGAAGAACAGAAAAAAATGGTCATTATTTTTTATATTGTGATTGTGATTGTGGTGAGAGCTGTGCCTCTTAAGTGTGTGTGTGTGTGTGTGTGTGTGTGTGTGTGTGTGTGTGTGTGTGTGTGTGTGTGTGTGTGTGTGTGTGTGTGTGTGTGTGTGTCTGTGTGTGTTTGCTTGTATGTGCGTGAGTGTGTGTGTTTATGTGTGTGAGAGTGTGCGAGTGTGTGGCTGCTCTTGTGTGATATATATATATATATATATATATATATATATACATATTTATCATTATTTTAGTATTTACAATTTACATATCTTCCACAGCACTGTACTGAGTATATATAGTCTTGTTGTCACTATAGATAGCTAGATAGATATAACATTATTATGTACTAATATAGTGTTGACATCTTCTGTGGTCTTTTACAGAGTCTGTGATCATGCCATTCACTGTTAAGTAAAAAAGGGATCCTCAAAGTACACAAATAAATGCAAGCATTATAACATACACTAAAAGAACAGCTTTGTGTGGGACTATGCTTGGATTTATGTATGTACAGCTGCAGTGAATCTATGTATAGTGACTGTTACAAGTATATTACAGTCATCAGTCAATCTACAAGTATAGGCTGCTAGGACTGCTTTTCTTCATAACAGTGTTCCTCTTGTAGGGTAGACTCAAGTCACCTGCACCCCCTCCTTGCCCTTTGCAACTTAAAAGAATGCAGTCTCTTGCATTGTAAGGGTAAACAATGCTATCTACTTAAGGGAACAGCAATGGGCTGTATACAGGTGTAATCCTATAATACCAGTGACTGTTGCAGGCTCACTAAACAGCAAGCATCACCACCAGCGAATGTTTTCTTCATTTAAAAGAGAGAGAAAAAAATAGTTTTGGTTACAAGCGCCTATCCTCTTTAATCCTAGCCCATTGTTCACGTGTATGCAGCTTTTCCATTAAAGTCTCTTTGGCTAAGATAAATAAACACTGGTATTTTAATGGTTCAGTAGCTAGGCTTTTGTGATAGTCTGTAAATTTAGGAACTGTTAAATTCTTAATTACTGAGAAAGCGAAAATGACTAGAAACATTAGTTGTAATACCCATAAACCAAAAGAAGGCAGCAACACTGACATCCCTCCACCAATGGTGTAAAATAAATAAGTTATAAAAAAGAAGCAATTCCACAACACAACAGACAAAAGACCCAATGTCAATATTATTCGTGTACGACCATCACAAATAAACAAAACGGGACAGGTATGTGATCAGGTGTAGGTCACAAGTTAGGATTTGCAGAGTGCTGTGACCACATGGAGGGGAGACAATCAGTGAGTGACCGGGATTGTGACAATGGACAGCATAACACAGAAGGCAATAGACACTGGTCAGGTCTTACCTGTTTATAGAGGACACGCTGGGCACAGTGTCATTGTCACAGATCCCCTCTGCCAGAAGTCTGTCCCGGATCTCCCAGGCAAACATGGTAGGGTTTTGCCTCTTGTATTCGGCTATTTTATCTACTACTTTCGGTGTGGCTACTTTAGGCTTAGATCCCCCGATCACTCCCGGCTTTATGCTGCCTGTTTCATAGTACCTGTTAGGGGCAAGACACAGCAGCAGTCAGCGGGAGCCGTACACACAAGAGGCAAGTATACTTCCCATATCATAAAACGCAAACGCAAGGAAAATAATAGCGATGCAAACGCAAGGAAAACAAATCCTATACTCACTGCACTTTACGTTCTGTAAATGCGCAATATTTATAATTACTTGTATATATTATAAACACAATATTTTAGTGCACGTGTTTTTACGTATATACTGTAACGTTTTCCCATAAATTGAAGTCAGTGTTTATTGACCCTATTCGAATCAAAAATGATCCTGCTCCCTGTTACCAATTATAATGGAAATAAATATAATAATGATACTAATAGTCACTTTGGTTTTATAATTACCTACGTGTTTGCGAGCAGAATTACAAATCAATACACAGCAGCTATTTAAGACTCGTAATGTCATTTTAATCCCATTTGCTGGGCGGCAAATTGGGAGGACTGCGAGGGACATATGTAACATCAGAAATGGTTCTTCCATTAGATTATTAATAAGGTGTGCACTCATTACCCACTAGCTTGTGACGGCTAACATTCCCTACTGTCACCTCTGTCACCCATATAATGCATGCTGTCCTGGGGGACTCCTGCTCACGCAATGTGCTCCTTCATAGCTCACCTAGCGTGATCACACACACCACTACACCACCAGATAGAGGTTCTTACCTGCCCAGGATCTTGCTGACACAGCCATGGCTGACCCTCAGTTGCCTGGAGATGTCACAGGGTCTGACGCCCTGATGGGCCAGCTCCACTATCCTCTGCCTCACCACATCAGGTAGTGGTCTGCCATTGACAAATACCCCCCCGAGCTGGTTGACACCCCCATGCCCTGCTGGGGAAGAGGGAACAAGAAAGAGACACAAAGAGAGGGAGAGAGAGAGAGAAAAACACAAAACACTTCATTAGACAGACAGTAAAGGGCTGAGATCGTCCTACAACCAAACAGACTCATTCCAATACTTAACTAACATATAATAATGTGTTGTGAATCCGGTTCTTCTATACACTGGCAACAACATTCCATTCTATTTTATTTAATTGAGATGATGATCTGACATGGAGTTCTTTTTGCTGCAGGAGATATATAATAACCGTGCCTGCGATACACGGTGGCACTACTTCTGATCCATTTATGTAATAAATGTTATCTATCTCTGCTTAGTATGCGAACCTAATAATGTGCTGTCTATGAAATGGCACCTAAGCTGGACTCCATGCCTGCTCACTGCAGTGTAATGAGATCCACACCACACACGTGCTGCTCACTCCTGCTGCCACTGACCAACTGTGACCCAGGAACAGAGCAGCCACCAACATCAGGGGCTGCACACCGCAATCAGGAATATTGGAGCCAAACGATTTCTCTCCGATCAAGGGATGATCACACTACAACACGTGACTAGCAGGGTGACAATCAGCATTAATAGCGCCAGGCATGCGCTCTGCTGCCTTCATCCAATCATACAATTGCTTCTAGGCAGTGGTATATATATATATATATATATATATATATATATATATATACATATATATACATATGTATACATATATATATATATATATATGTATATATATATATATATATATATATATACGTATACATATATATATATATATATATGTATATATATATATATATATATATATATATATATATATATATATATATATATATATATATATATACACTCCTAATATATGTTTATGTTCAATAAAGGCTTGTAGGGAAAGCGTGCTAATGCTCTATTCAGCTGCAGTTCAGCTCCAGGCTTCCCACTTTTCTGAAAAATGATATATTTATATTGGCGAGTTTGTCCCCTGCGCTGCTGACAGTGACTTATGGACTCTGAACTTGAGGAAACTCTCATTGCCCTTAAATCGATCCAAGCCTCTCCACAAATACAGTTTTCCCCAATGGTCTCCCTAGCTGGCAGCCTCTCCTGCCCTGTCAGACATAGCTGGGCTCTGTGCATGTATGGCTGGGGCATATTGTCACCGTGTGCCCGGCTGGCTGGCTGGCTGCTACTACTACTACTACCGGTCCTGGGCACGGCAGCTATACAATTACCTGCATGCAATATTCCCAGCACCTCTGTGATCAATTATTCATCATACCTCTGATAACTCCTATTACATGTTATTAAAAGGCAACAGATGCAAAAAAGAAAAGAAAAAGGAAAAATAATAGAAATGAATAATTGAAATACTGGTTCAAATGGCCCACTTGTATTGTGTCTTTAAAAAATATAGAGAACACACACACACACACACATATATATATATATATATATATATATATATATATAAATATATATATATATATATATATATATTCCAATATTTTTTATCATGATATGTGCATTGTGAGGCAACTTTAATAACATTACATTACAATTTAATAATGTATTTGGGGATCTCCAACTTAAGCAAACGGCGAGTGTGTACAGCTCAGATATTTAATTAGGCTTTACAATTATTATTTTTTTTATATTTTATGAAATATGAATGAACAGACTAATATTTACTAAATAATTACGTAATTTGTCCATTCTGGCAAACTGATTTCACTATACATATGAGACTACATATATTTTCTAAGAAATGCTTCCTGGTATATTGTTATATCACATGCATTAGTGTTTATCCCTAATAAACGAGCATTTTGCGTACATTCTAGATGTGTACATTGACAATGTTAGTAATATTCCATATTTTTAAGCTCGTGCATGCAAAAAATTATAATAAGTAAATGAATATTGTGATATTATTAGGAACACGCTGATTAGTCTTCCTTCCCCACGGATACAAATATTATTTTATTTTTCAGAAAGATAATTAGATTTTTAGCAATAATTAACCTCGCCACTATTTATTTTTGTTTTTCATTTTTTTTTTAGAGAATGGAGCTAATGTATTTTACACTAATCAGCTACGTTAGCTAACGAGTTATATTGGAAAATTATATAATGTATATGCTTCTAATTCTTATTATTAGATTTGAGCCATTACAAGCCTGTAGACAGCTGTGTGGCCCCAGACACTGTGTTGTAGTAACTGTGCTCGGCGTTTCAGTACCAACACCGGGCATTGAAGTTGCCCAGAGTGCTGGGTTTGGACCCTGCTAGCCAGAGATGGACCTGTAGACCTAGCAGAAGGCTTTGATGGGATGGGTTAGAGTTGAACAACGTGTGGTTTGCACCCTACAAGCCTGAGATGTTCCTGCATAGATATCAGGAGAAGGTTGTGATGGAACGGTGGGAAGTTGAGCAGCGAAGCTTGGCCACTGCTGGCTAGGAATGGACCTACATAGCATCAGGAGGCATCTATGTCAGCTCAGCAGTGTGAGATGTGGACTTGCTATAGCCTTGGCTGGACTCCTACAGACAGCAGGAGGACACTGTGATGGAATGGAGAGGAGCCGGGCTCCGGTACTCACGGTGCATAGCCGAGAAGGGATCTGCCTTGCAATGCATATCCATGGGGAGGCAAATGAAAGGGAGGAATTCGGCGGTAGTCGCCGTTTCGCCTCTGGACTGAACTTCACTTGAAGAAAATAAGCTGCACTCGTTCACAGACGGGTAGCTCGTCCCCGCTCCCCCCTGGGCAGAAGGCTGGGAGCAGAAGCCAGGGGAAGGTGGCAGTCCGGGTGACAAGCGACAGCTGGCTGGGTAGAGTCCTTCAGAATTCCAGGAAAAAGGAGCAAGTCTTGTGGCAGCCAGTTTCTCTTCTCATGGCTGCTGCCTGCTGCTTGTTGCTGAAGAGGGGAGGCTGCCTGGCTGCTGGACCACAGGAGGAAGAAGTGTGCGAGACACTTGATGGAAGCTGGAGGCAGCCAAGTAAGAGTTTGCTCTTCTCCAAGTCTT
Source organism: Hyperolius riggenbachi (assembly GCF_040937935.1). NCBI lineage: Eukaryota > Metazoa > Chordata > Amphibia > Anura > Hyperoliidae > Hyperolius > Hyperolius riggenbachi. The sequence continues at coordinate 125,037,334 of NC_090655.1, read as the reverse complement.
TGGCTGGAGTTTGCTGCTGACTTCAAGGCAAAGTTAAACAGGAGGGGGGAAAATCCAGGGGTGCGGTACGATTTCAGGGGGACAGAGCAATCTCCGGAAAAATGGAGACACTGGCTGAAGTTGTCACTTTAAGGTGGGATGTGTGTGCTAGGAGGTTTGGCTGGAGAATGGAGCCTCCTCTCCCTGTGTGTGTCTCTCTAAAAGCTGCAAAGCCCCTCAGATCCCCCCCCCCCCTTACACACACACACACATACATACACACTCTCACACATACTGCCCTCCCCCTTTAGTTGGGAGATGGATGACTTGTCAGACAAAGGGAATAGATTCCACCACTCGGTGATTCGCCAACGCAAGAAAAAAAACTGGAGCTCTAGTAAGGAGGTCCCTGGCATCACCCTGTCACTCCAGAGGGTGCGGGGAGAGGAGGGTGGCACTGGGGAGGCACAGGCAGAGAAAGAGAGAGTTCAGGATTAGAAGTACACAGAGAAAACTAGCAGATAAGATAAGCCTTAGATAAGAGCACAGCGACCGAGTGACAAATGGATATTCATCTACCATCCAGGGCTATTTGTTTAACGCTGATAATATAGTTTCTATCGCTTAACACTTCATTCGCTGCCTGCCACACATCACACAGAGGAGTGCAGCTCTCCATCAGGGCACTGCTGCAAGAAAATAATGACAAACATAAGAGCCAGTAAAAGAAAGTTAATACATGTTTCTCAGGTCATTGAAAAGGCAAATTATTAATTCCCCGCGGTGGATGTGACATCGATTTATCATTAGTGCGCTGGGATCAATAGCAAAGGGATGGCAGGAGAGGGAGAGAGTGCAGGTCTATTCACTTTCCATGGAGGAACAGAACGTTACCTCTGCAAGCCAAGTTTCGCTCCTACCCTACACTCACCAGATACAAACATTGCTATTATTAAATGCATTACAGAGGGGTGATTAGTGCAGGTACAGTGCAGGGGTCTGATAGCAATACACAAACAGCCAGAGATAATTGTGGCATACCCTGCTTAGAATAGCAGATAGTACTGGATATATATATATATATATATATATATATATATATATATATATATATATATATATATATATATATATATATATATATATATATATATATATATATATATATATATATATATATATATATATATATATATATGTTTTGTCTTTCACTGAAGTGGGTGAGAGCAATGCGTGGACTTGCATATTGTAAACACAATGTTATACAGACCAACAACAATGGCTAGCTATGTGTTTGTAAATAAATGTGACCTGTTTCAGCATGATGCCAGCTTCCTCTGGGATCCAACTGAAGAGACACCTGCTGTAGAAGTCTCTATTTTCCCATCACCTAGTGGTTTTCTAATGAAACATTATTACATGTCCAGCTCTTTTTAGACAGAGTACTTATTAGTCATTTGAAGGCTCATATAGAGAGCCATTGGTGCATGCTGCTTGTCCACACTAAACTCTCCTGTGAGCAGTCACCCTGAACGTGCAGCCTCCACTCTCTGCAGGCTGCTGGGTACCCGCACAGTACCACTCCAGCCTCATATGTTCCTGCCCGCCTGTACCTTGCTGCCTCTTCTCTATATACTGTATATCATTCCTGGCCTTGTTCACTCGCCAGTAAATAGATTTAAGTGGCTAGCAAGTGGTTTAAATGCCAGCTCGAGTTAAGAAGAGTGTGACCAACCTGCGCTGCCTTATCTGATGTTTTATGGAGATTATCTGTAGATGGCGCTCTCTGGTCTGGTTATAAACACACATTACACTCTGGAGTCAGGAAGGGGGGAAAGTTTTTCAGAGCACTTTTCAGTCTTCCAGGCTTACATACAACATTCTCATAATGAGATGCCAACTCCTGGGAGTCCTGCACTAAATACATATGAGGTGCATTATTATTATTATTATTATTATTATTATTATTATTATTATTATTATTATTATTATTATTATTATTATTATTATTATTATTATTATTATTCTAATCTGGTGTGCTTATGGGATTTATGTGTTTTTATAAAGATCTAAGCTAAAACAAATGTTGCCAATATCTGAATGTGTATTTTCCCCCAATTACCTATTTGGATCTATCTTTTATATTGGCTTGCGGTTGTGTTTAGCTTATCTCATACAAGCCCCATTATTATATATACAATTTTATTATTTTGTATACAATGGAGTATATCATGGAGCACGTTGCTCAAGTACAGTTTGTTTGTGTCATATAATATATAAGTCACAATAGGCGTGTTGTCCATATGCATTTATTTGGAAAGCTGTTTAGGTATGATCGGGCTTATACCATTCAAAGGCACTGCTAGTAAGTAGCAAATGCTTCTGCTAGTCCTCGGTGACCCCATATATGAATTTGTTTATAAGGAGTCACGCTGAGCCCTAATGGACCAGCTTTACAACTTGATAACTGGTAAAGGTATTTGAAAGGAAAACAGACCAGAGAAGGAATAATGTGCCTTGTTTAGGGCTAAATCTGTTATATTTCACACACAGCAGAAAGTGTAACTGTTAGATCTTCCCCCCAATTACCTCTGAGTCTCCCAGGGATACCCCCTGACCCCCTACTGCTAGTTATAAAGCGCTAGCTCCGAGGTCCCGCTAAATACCCAGCTTATTCCTCATCTATTCTGTGATGGGGACTTTTGCCCACATAGTACTTGGAAGGTGATCCCAGTCGTGGCCGTTGATACATATCACTGTCATTTTCCTATATGGACGCTGTTCCTTACAATCCACTTTGAGTTCCCCCCTGGCCAGGATTGGCTGGTTTTATTAGGTCTAGCACCAGCTTTTAAATTAACCTCTCCCCTTCCCTCTTTCTGTAGAGAACTTTTTAGTCTCCGACTTCAGAAAAAAAATACACTTCAAAAGAGTTTCCTGCCTCAGAGCGGAAATTTAGAGGGGAAATGCAACTTTTCTCGGTGTATATAGGAGATAGGGATCTCCCTGCCTGCCCCATTACTTCTGCTAACGCAATAAATGGTACCTTCTGATTCTAATAAGAACCAGTGCCTTTTTTCACTTGTTTTGGCAAACTCTGTATAAAAGGAAAGCACTAATGTACAGCTGCCCAGGTTACTGCATGTGTTTCGGAAGCTTGTATAGAAGTTATCTTTATGGCCGTTATCTTATCTTAACTGTCACTGATTCCACACACAGGTTGTAAAGCTAAGGAAATACTGGATGATCTCTTCTATACACAGATAGACCTGCAGGTTGGAACGGTGAGATTTGACCTGCTAAACTGGTGGACTTTCACTAAAGTGGGGAGAGGATTAACCAAAGCGCTCCAGTTCTTCAGTACCAAATACTCAATGTTATGGTCAATTGAGGAAGACAGTGTGAATATACAAATGATATGGTGAATATTTCACATCTATCTATCTATCTATCTATCTATCTATCTATCTATCTATCTATCTATCTATCTATCTATCTATCTATTATCATGTGTCAACACCTTCAAACTCTTAAAAAAACACCCTTCACTAAGCCAACTCAGCTAACCGAGTGAACATATTTGAAGTTTTGTTATGGTAACAGGTCCATGGAAACTCCTCCTGTACGCTGCATAGAGATAATTAGGGCACCCGGAAAAGGATTTTCCTGTAAAACTTGCATTGGTGTGATCTGGTTTTATTTTAGGTGATTTTTGTGTGTGCTTTTTATGGCACACATAATGTTATTGTTGAGCACCAGGCCTTCCTCGCCTGCACTCTCCCAATGCCTGGCCAACTCACATGTACATAGGATGTGTTTGTGAACAAAATGTATGTAATATTATTTTCCTCACCCATTCATTTGCAAGCGCACACTGGTGGCCAGAATGGAGCGGCTGCTGCTGTAAGAGCCTCTGGAAGGATGAGTTTTGTTGAGCTTCTGGTACAATACGGAACACCACAGGCTGCAATTTCACACTCCACAGCACAATTACCCTACAGCTATCCCTTCCCTCTCTCATCCAAGACCCCCTATTTCCTCTCCTTTTGCCTGCTTTTAATACAACTGCATATTTGATCTGAGTGTCTCGGGCGGCGAGGAGAGGATGGGGAGAAGGGGCAGGTAGAGAGGGGCTCCACACTAAAGTCAGCTGGGCCAGGCCAGTGCTAATAGTTTGCCCAACTCCCTGCTATTTACTCTAATGCCCTGAATGGCAAATGGGCCACGTGTGCTGGCCTTTATGTAGAACCCGACACTTTAACCTCTTGCCTCAACTACAGGCATCTCTACAAACACAGACAAGAAGCAGCCAAAGCCCTTTCCAGCCCCACTCACAGCAAAGACAACAGCGAGCACTGCACAGATGCCCCGAGCACAACAAAGGCAGCACACACACAAGCCACACACACATTCTAAAGAACAACACACACACTCAAACCACACAAGCCACACACACATGCTAAAGAACAACACACACAAACGCCACACACACAATCTAAAGAACAACAACACACACACACACCACACACCACACCACACACCACACCACACCACACAAGCCACACACAAATGCTAAAGAACAACACACACAAACGCCACACACACATTCTAAAGAACAACACACACACATTCTAAAGAACCACACACACCACACACATTCTAAAGAACAACACACACATACACACACACACACTAAAGAACAACACACACACACACACACACACACACACACACACACACACACACACACACACACACACACACACACACACACACACACACACACTCTCTCTCTCTCTCTCTCTAAAGAACAACACTCACCACACACATTCTAAAGGACAACACACACACATACACACAAACACACACAGACACACACACACAGACACACATACACTCACACACAGACACACACACACCACACACCTTGGTATAACTACTTAAATACATGAAATTCACAAAGGACTGTCCTAAAACTAATGTTAATGTAAAATTAATATAAATGTAAAAACAATATACACATAAAGTGTATAAAGTGCATGGCATTGATAAACATACTCTAGAGGGTAACAAAAGTACACCAAGTGCAAAATTAACACCCACGCACGCACGCACGCACGCAAATTCACAGCACTAGCCTAAAATTAATGTCAAATGCATATTAATGTAAAGGAAAAACAGTTCTGAAGCACAATATGCACAGAATAAAGTATATAAAGTGCATGCCTCTGATAAACATGCATTAGAGTGTTGCAAAAGGACAATACAATTATGAATGAAGATAGCACAGTAAGTTCAAGCAGGCACAATGTACATAATTGTCTTTATGAATCCAGCATGAATATAATTATGCAAGGTGACATCTATCCCTGGCCACTGTGCACCCCGCTTCTATACTTACACCCCAGTGAGGCCCTGTAAGCGAGATGTATGACATATAGTGCACATGAATAAATCCCTGCAACTATTCTAGCCTGCTTGTTTTGTGTGTAACTCAGGCTCTCTCTGCCATAAATAAGGTGTACATATCAAACTCATATTAATGCGTGTCCCATTCTCCGGCTCCCCGCATTAGGAAAGCACTGTTTATGTCTCTATACATTTTCTCTATAAAAGTGCAAATGAGTGAAATTATCCGCCTTATTAAAAGCCCCTTTTAATCAGCAGTAATGAAGGATCCTCCTCCTGCCTCTCCTCTCTGCCCTTCCAAGGTTACATCGCCGCAGGGCCTGCCACAAATGTTCACTCACACTCACAGAAATAACATTTATATAACCTCACCGGCGAGCACGGGCCGGACCACTGCCTGCTGCCTGCACAGACACAGAGACCACCACATACTGCACAATATGGCGTGTGTGTTTATACATGTGTGTGTGTGTGTATATTTAAATGTGCGTGTATATATGTGTGTATGTATATATATATATATATATATATATATATATATATATATATATATATATATATATATATATATATATATTACTAAACGTGGAATTATGCATTTGTGACATATAAATATAGAAACAATAAATAAGAGAAGAAAATAAAAAGCAAAACAATGCAAAACAAGGAGGTGGGGAAGTTACTTCTGACTTGCGAAGGCTCAGGTTATCAAAATGTCAAATTATGTGTTAATCATAATCAGGAATATATATATATATATATATATATATATATATATATATATATATATATATATATATATATATATATATATATAGTATGTAAGTTGGGAATATTGACTTTCCTGTGCAGAACATGATCATATTGCCTCTGCTTACACTGTTTATTCTAGTGACGGTGTAAATGCTGTTTAGATTATTTTTATAATGATTAACCCTCTTGGAAAGTGAAAAAGACTAAGTTTGACGTGTAATTAAAAGGGGTTTGTTAGAATGGCAGGGAGTCATTCATCTCCGGCATCAGCTGTTAATGGCCCCTGGCTTTAGAAAGAGAGAGGAAGAAAGAGAGAGAGAGAGAGGAAGAAAGAGAGAGAGAGAGAAAGAGAGAGAGAAATTGGGAAGAGAGAGAGGGGAAGATAGGAGAGTTGGAGGGTAGAAGGGAGTGTTATGGGAAAGTTAGAAGGGGAGAGAGAGAAAGAAAAAAGAGAGAGAGCGATTTTTTGGGATATTTTGGGAGCTGGTTCGAGGTTCAGTTAGATTAGATAAGGTGTAAAGTTGCCCGGTTGTTCTTCCATGGTGGATTCTCCTCAGATGAGGACAGTGAGTTGGAGTGGATGAGGGATGAGAGGAGGGGAGGGAATGTGTGTACAAGTGAGCTGTGATCAGCCATCATATCCTCCCAGCACGCAGAGCCTGATGCTGCGACAAGCAGGTGGACCCAACACCAGCCAGGGAGACCCGGGAGGGAGAGCTGTGACCTGATCTGCTGAGGTCTGCCTCACTAATATGTAAGATTTCTATATGACTTTCTGTGACTTGTCACTCATTGCATGGCGCTCTGTCCCTCACAGGTCCCCCCTCTGTGCTGTGTCACCTGGTCCCCCCTGTTGACCGCTCCTACCACTCCAAGCAGCACTCCTGTAAGTTCACTTTCCCAGCTTATTCTTCTATACTATATATGGAAATATCTAGCAATCTGTTATTACGTATCCTCTACCTGCCTATTAGCCATCATCCCATCAGATCCTTGTCGCATCATCCTTGTATCAGTTCAGACATGACTGTGTAAGCAAGATTTATTTCCTGGTATTTAGAAGCTTGATACATAATGAATATGCCTTTACATTGTCATAGCGGCAGAAAACTGTTCTTCACTAATATGCTTTAATAACCACTGCTTTTCCCCCACATCACTTCACAACCACTGCTACAATTGGTACTAGCCGACTGTATTAGATTACATGCGTAATTAAATGATTTTATGTTACTTTGTGGCCTTGTGTCATTTTTCTAAACGTATTATGGTATGACCCTAAATGATGTTTAAAAATAAGAAAGAAAAAAAGAACACACACACACACACACACACACACATATATATATATATATATATATATATATATATATATATATATATATATATATATATATATATATATATATATATATATATATATATATCTTCAATTAATCGCAATTAATATATCCTATTGGTACTGAGGCCCGGGCCGGCTGCCTGCTGTAATTTCTGCTGCCGGTGGAGAGGGTGGTTCAGATCATTTGCTAATTCTTTACACTAAAATGCTGACATAAAAGGCATAGTGGATGCGTGGATGCCGCCAGTGTGTAAATCTGTAAATCACGAAAGCGTCAGACTCAGATTGTCACTACAAGCCGGTACCGGTATTTCAAATAGGATATATATATATATATATATATATATATATATATATATATATATATATATATATATATATATATATATATATATATATATATATATATATATATATATATATATATATATGATCATCTGCTTGATGTTTTCCTTAGAAGATGATGTGTGTGTGGCTCGTAATACACAGATCTTCTCCTGTCCCTATGTGTGTGTATTTGGATTGCACATGTATATAAATGTGCACTCTGTGGTAGTGGGTCCCCCATTCTCCTGCAGTGAATGGGTTAGCAGCGCCCAGCAGTAGCAGCAGCAGCCGTGGCAGAGGCTTTTGCCTTCTGGTAAGTTTCCCGGTGGCAGAGGGAGTTTTGGCTGCAGTGTACCTTTAGGTCTCCTCCACAGCATGTCACTAGAGCCAAAAGAAAGAGCAGGCGGCTCACACAGAAACCAAAACAAACAGAATGTAACATCCAGGCACACAACGTGGGGCAGGCTGGGCAGGCTGTGGCTCTGCTCCATGCTGCCAGGGGTTAATAGAGTGTAGACCTGAAGTGGTCATTCCACCAAGATAGAGGGGTCTGCTAGTGACAAGTTACAGGACACACACAAGCCCTGCCAATAACTACATGCTCTGCTGTGTGCCTAATGCACGGTTCATGCTAATCCTTCTTCTCCTGCGAGTCCCCAGACTTGGCTCCCCGTGCGAAGGGGTTAAACAACAGGGGGAAATAAGAGGCCAACAAAAACAGCACAAAAAACGCGAGTGCTGCCCGCAGATGCTGGGAAGATGGGACGGGGAGGACAAGATAAGGGGGAGCTGAGAGGAGTCCCAGCCAGGCTGATCCCATTAACTCTGTCCTTGGGTTGCATATTTATACGGTCTGCGGGGTGAACAGATGGACTATCAATTTAATTTCATCTTCAACACCATCAGAGATTGATTTTCTACTCGCTTTTAATTTTGCCATAATTAATTGTATCATTACAACTGTTTTCTATTGATCTCCCTATTTAAAGCTGAAATGCAAAGGGGATTTCACCAGATCCTAACAACACACTCAGAGAAAGGGGGGCAGAAAGTTGGGCTGGACCGAACCCGGACAAATCCATTCCTATTTTGTTTTTCTCCAGCTGGGTCGTTTTGGCCTGATATTCCGACACACAGTAATAATATAATAATAATAATAATAATAATAATAATAATAATAATAATAATACAGATGATATAAAATAGATATATCCATATTTATCTTATGTCAGCAGTTCATACACACAGTAATAGGGACATTTTAATGGGGGGATCTACCAAGAAAGAGTAACTCACAAAGATTATTCTCAGGAAAGTTAAACTTTTGAACTCAGTTTGTTAATAAAGCACTTTGATGAAACTTACAGGGGAGGAAGGAACCAAGAAACGTGATAATAAGTACAACATATAATGACAAGATCTAGGGATAGTAGATGTGGGGCTATCATTGCAAACTTTATAAAATAGCTCCAACTTTTGACGTATCAGAGGCAATATTGATCAACAGTCATCAAGTGAAAACTATTATCATAGATAGAAATAAATGAAATAAACATAAAATCAAACTATGAAACTGAGTATTCGAACGCCTGTATAGATCTTTAGCAGAGAGATAAGACAAGTTATACAACTATGAGAAAAGTTTCGTTGCAATAGGACATTTTTTACATTTTTATATATTTCCTTCTATATTTATACACTGGTGTGCACAGAATATATATATTCTTAATATGGAGAGAGAAGAAAAAAGTTTGTTGAGGCCAAGGCGACCTTGCAGTGCAGCAATAGTTTAAGGATCATTTGGTTCCACTTCTTGCCCTTGGAAGAATGTTCTCGGCCGGTGCCAGGCATGGAGCCCTTAGAGGGGGCATCGCCCGGGATCCTGGGAGCACCTTACCTGGGCATACTGTGCTGTGAGCCATGCCCACCCTGATTAATGGCCCGTCTCTCACTCTGTGCCACACCAATAGGTATGTCCAGCCTCTCAGCTGGGTGCTCCGCTTCCCTGCTGCTTTTTAAGATCCAGGATCAGCCATCCACAACTAAACGGTTTACATAACTACAAAAGTCACAGAAAAATAGTGCTCTACTGGAGTGGGACCTGATAAAGACAGAGGGGAGAGATAAATAACAAGCAAGCTAAATAAACGGTTTCAGAGGGTACTGAACTACACAGCAGCAGCTCCTGCCACCTGTGTGTCGGACCTCTGATAACAAACAAAAAACGTTCCCCGAGTTATCAGCGAGGACTTGGGTCAACTTACTTACTCACTGGCTTATTGTTACAAACTTTATTGTATGTCCCCGGATGAAGCTTTAACAGTGGCAATTGTCCTAGACTGACGCGGATGAGACGTCCTCCAGCGCTGCGAGAGACGCGCTAATAACGCCCAGCAAGCGACCGGGCCGCGCTAGTAGCGCCTGCGGCCACTTGTGCTTCATTAGTAAAGCGGGCATAGATTTTTCCTGACTTGAGTACGGCAGCACTCTGCTAAAAACAACAACAACGACGACAACACATGAAGGATGACAAATCTCCCACCCTGAACACGCCAGGACAATCTGCTTCTTCACCACCTAAAGATTTTCCTTATTGATTTAACGACGTTAGAGTCTCTGTCAGGTTCACAGATGGATTCTTAAGAAAAATGAACTATTTCCACATTGATTCTTCATTAAAATTACATTTATGCGTTTGCTAAATTGGTTTAAAAAGCCTATTTGCGCTTTTTACGTTATTGTCTATCTTGCAGCTGATGGTCAAACATTGCTTACAGGTTGGGACCACCTGAGAAACAGTCCAGGCTACTCTGACTGGCGGGCATTGCTCTCACTGGCAAATCCATTCAACGCCCTTCATTTATTTATAGCAAATCATTTGAATATGTAAATATTTTTTTTTCTGTACAAAGAAACATTTTATATAAAAACATAGCCTTCATTTGGCTTAATTCTGATTTATGCAGAAAGTTTAAAAAACTTGAGACACAGAAAAACATTTTTTGTTTGTAACGTTGGCAAAGTGCACGAATATAATAATAATAATAATAATAATAATAATATTTTAGAGAATTGTATAATTATAAAGTGTCTCTTTAAGTACTACTACTAATACTAGTAGTAGTACTACAACTACTACATCTACTATTACTAGTGCTACACTACCTAATCTTCCATGGCACTATATAAAGTAGGATACAAACATGGGAAATAATTATTATTACATACATAGTACATACATACTTAGAAAAAGACATACATGCGTGCATAGTAAACACATAGAATTGTTGCTAAACATGAAAGCCCTGGCTAGAAGCAAGAGGGAAGGGCCCTTGTCTTAAGAGCTAACAATCTAGACACATTTGATATATTATTAATTCACTGAAGGATTAAGGTGATCATTGAACTATCTCTTAATGTGAATATTTTATTTTGTTCGTGCTGGCTTTTATGCAATTAGTTTATCATCTGCCTCCCTATCATCATAGCATTAATAGTTACATTACAATATGACATCATTAATATTGCAGAGATGAATGCTATATTACGGAGCTGTCAGAATTATTACACTTTCTAGGACAATTGGAAATGTGCACGCAGGTAGACATGCATCCATCAGACCAGCTAGTGCCGGTGAGCAAGGAGTTAAAAACCACATCGCCTGAAAAGGAAAAAAAAAGAAGATATTTAATCTAATTTAACCATCTTTCTGATAGTAGGCACGGAGCAGAAGTGTCTCGCTGATGTGTTTATCCCCTAATCAGTTCATTAGTTATAAACAACATGACATTAGAAGTTGATATTAATTTTTATTTAACCAGTTGATGTTTAATCGGTCATGGGAGAATGGGTAACAAGGAGGAAGATCCCTGCGGTGCGGACCAGATACAAGTTTACACAGTGTCATCCTCAGCGCGCAGGAGAGTGGCCAAACAAGCAGGCTGAGGGCAGACAGCAGAGGAGTCACACTACAACATGTCAACTTGTGGGGGATGACATGGTTCCTCTGGGAAAGGGGCGCAGCCCTGTCCAGCCAGGTTACCATTCAGGTGAATGGGCGAGGAAATGTGTCCACATCAGCAGACAGGGGTGTGGTGGCATTATATGATCGTCTCTGAGTCACAATACACAGTGATTGCACCCAGTCTACCTATTCTGAGGTAGAAAGTCATTCAGGTAGCAAAATCCCAAAAGAAATAATAAACTGTCTGGCCCTTTCAACTGCTGCAATAGCAGGATGTGTGGAATTATTTCAATCATTTGAATGTTTTATTGTATGTGTTCTCCTCATTTTATGCACTTTGGCCACAATTAGCAGGCAAATACTAAACACTGCTGTGAAATAAAACAAGGAAGAGACACATAAAAAAGTAGATTGTCTGAAGGAGAGGTGTGTAGAAATGCAGCAGGTGTGTTTATGAGTGTCCATACCAGCCCTGGAATGGAAAGCAAGCCATGTAGGTGTGTAAATGGTTTGATTTTTTAGCTTTCTGTTGGAATAATTTATGATAGACTGTGGATTTGATTTATCAAGACAGGAAAACAGAAACAAAATATGCAGCGGTTGCCTAGAGCAACCAGTCTAGTTCCAGGCTAATAAATCAAACACAAATTAGGATTGGTTGCCCTGAGCAACAGCTTGCATTTGCGATTCGGCCTTCTTTGTACCAGTCCAGAGAAATCAGCACATGTGTGTATTACTATAGCCAATGTCATAACAGACCAGGTGACTGCTATGAGGCCCAGTAGCATTAGGCCTGGGACCTCCTAGTGGTGTTATGGGACAGACACAAAGCGCCCAGCGATTTCTGTAATCGTGGAAGTCCATGATGTACACGATTTTGACAACATTTCCTGCGATTGGCAAGTGCTACCAAAGCTTGCCAGAGGGTCCCGGGACTCAGAGGTGCATGTGAGGCTACAATGCCCAGATAAACTGTATATAATATGCATTGTAAGCAAAAGCATTGGGCTTGGTTCACACATACATCTGTACATTTCCAGTCCAGTCCTGTCCTGTCCTGTCAGGTTTGCATCAGTTTTCTATCAGTTTTACCTGACAGGATTGCAACTGTACACCTTTTATTTGTGGACATATCCATAGAAAACTGATACAAAACTGACATGACAGGACTGGAGAGGACAGAACTGGACCAGAAATGTACACATGTACATGAGCAGACAAAACTCATACAAAACTGATTCCAACTATCAAAAACAGCCTAGACTAGACTGGACACGTTATATGTGTGAACTCAGCCTTGGCCAAATATCATTGGCAGCCTCTCTACAATGCCTGTGAAATAAGCATACTGTATGGACACGTTTGTCACTGATTCAAGTCTTGCTTGGAGGATTGTGTTATTACATCCAAATCTTTATCTCAAAGGGAATTCCCCCAGCAAGATCTACTGGAGCAGTTTGGAATAACTGCAATGAAAAGTGACAGGAAATGCATTTGTTTGGCCCAATTCCAAGCTGTATACAGTTTGTATGAAATTTGCATGCAAGTGGCATCTCACTGAGATTTTCAAAGTGCAATGGCTAATGACATAAATAGATATGTAGCTGGCACTGCGGTAACCCCTATGCTGTGTGGGGCACCACAGCAGTCATCTGGTCTTGTATGCAGGGGTCGAGTCCTGCGTGAACGCAGGGGGACGACGTCCACTCACTTTTTTTGGAGAATGGACATTGTCCACCCTAGCACCCTGGAGGGGAGCAGCGCAGTGGAGAGGAGCATTGTGCACAGCGTGGGGAAGGGCTGACGTCTGCGCCCCCTTCCCTCACCTTGGGGCTCCTCTTCCTGGCTCTCCCCTCCATAACGATTGCGGCGATGGCTGGTGGCGGTGGCTGGCAGCGGTCATCAGTGGGTGGGACTTACCTCCTCCAGTGTTCCGGTGAGTTGTCGCTGTGCGTGCCGCTGTTCTGGTCTTCACTAGACCAGACTAGCTGCACGCACAGCGTCAACTCGCCGGAACACTGGAGGAGGTAAGTCCCGCCCACTGATGCCCGCTGCCAGCCACCGCCGCCAGCCACCGCTGCAATCGTTATGGAGTGGAGAGCCAGGAAGAGGAGCCCCAAGGTGAGGGAAGGGGGGGGGGGAGACGTCCGCCCTTCCCCACGCTGTGCACAATGCTCCTCTCCACTGCGCTGCTCCCCTCCAGCTGGGGGGACACCTGGCTACCGATTCTGGGGACACCTATACACCTGGCTATACTTGGGACACCTATACACCTGGCTACATATACTGGGGACACCTATACACCTGGCTACATATACTGGGCACATATACACCTGGCTACATATACTGGGGACACCTATACACCTGGCTACATATACTGGGGACACCTATACACCTGGCTACATATACTGGGGCCACTATACACCTGGCTACATATACTGGGGACACCTATACACCTGGCTATACTGGGCACCTGGCTACATATACTGGGGACACCTATACACCTGGCTATACTGGGGACACCTATACACCTGGCTACATATACTGGGCACATGTACACCTGGCTACATATACTGGGGACACCTGGCTATACTGGGGACACCTATACACCTGGCTACATATACTGGGGGCACCTATACACCTGGCTATACTGGGGACAACTATACACCTGGCTACATATACTGGGGACACCTATACACCTGGCTACATATACTGGGCACATATACACCTGGCTACATATACTGGGGACACCTATACACCTGACTACATATACTGGGGACACCTATACACCTGGCTACATATAGTGGGCACATATACACCTGGCTACATATACTGGGCACATATACACCTGGCTACATATACTGGGGACACCTATACACCTGGCTACATATACTGGGGACACCTATACACCTGGCTACATATACTGGGCACATATACACCTGGCTACATATACTGCGGACACCTATACACCTCGCTACATGTACTGCGGACACCTATACACCTGGTTATACTGGGGACACCTGGACACCTGGTTACATATACTGGGGACACCTGGCTATACTGGTGACACCTATAGACCTGGCTACCTATTCTAGGGACATCTATACACTTGGCCACCTATTCTGGGAATACCTATACACCTGACCACCTATTCTGAGGACATCTATACACCTGGCTACCTATTCTGGTGACATCTCTACATCTGGCCACCTATTCTGGGGACAACTATACACATGGCTACTTATACTGGGGACACCTATAGACCTGGCTAGCTATACTGGGGGGTACCTATTTTAGGGGAACTGCTGTCAGATCTGCATTTTTGGGGAACCGTTGGTGCCAGATTACGTGTATTTTGGGGAACCGCTGCCAGATTGTGTATGTTGGGGGACCACTGCTGCCAGCTTACATGTATTTTGGGTGTTACGTGTATTTTGGGTGATCCACTACCAGGTTTCACGTATTTTGGGGAACTGCTTCCAGATTATGTGTATGTTGGGGGAACTGCTGCTGCCAGATTGTCTATTTTGGGGGAACCACTGCCATATTATCTGTATTTTGGAGGAACCTCTGCCAGATTGTTATTTTTGGTGAAATGCTGTCAGATTACATCTACTTTTTGGGGATACACTACGACAGAGCTCAAACTTCCCCTGGCAGACCTTTTATACCACTGCTAAGGCCATGTATATTTGGCCCCACCCATGACCACGCCCACGCTATGCTTAACCACGCCTATTTTTTGGCGTGCCGCGCAGAGGTTTTTAGGGTGAGTCCGCTCACTTCTTTTTCCAGGACTAGACCCCTGCTTGTATGGCTATAGATACACCCAATATATACAACATAGACAGATGGGCTGTATTGATGATGAATTCTTCTATTGATCACTAAGCAACTATAATGCTGCTGACTTGTCACATCTCATATACACAGCCTGTTTACAAGTAATAATAGAGAAAGTGTGTTAAAACATCCACACACAGACACTTACACAGGTGCACAGGGCTCTATATTGAAGTCCTTTAACTGGTTTAAAGTGAACTTGAACTGAGTAAAAATATTTAAAATAAACACATAATGTACCTACAAATGAATATTACATACTTACCTCATCATCAGTTCCTCTCAGAAGCTCATCATTTTTCTATGTCTCAAGTGGGCAATGTTACAGTATAACAGTGTGCTGACCAGGAAGCTGTTATTGGGTAATGGTAATTTTGAACATTGAGGACAGAGAATTCCATTGATCACAGTGAACAAACAGGATGCAGGAGAGAAGAAAGAGATTAATTATCAGACTACACAGGAGGTAAGTATTACTTGTGTATGTATATTTTGACTTTTAATTTCCAGTTCATATTTGCTTTAAAGCAGAACTCCAGCAGAATTGAAAAAAATGTCTGAAGGGAAAAAAAGATTACACAACCTTTCCCTTTGAGTGTACCACTGGTCCTCATTGTCACTGCTCCTTTCCAAGATCTTCATGCTGCCACCTTCAAGGTGATCACTGCATCAAGTCCTTCTGGGCACTCATTCTGTGGGATGGTAATGGGATTGATTGACAGGGAAGCGACCCAACTGGGGATCAGGGACCAGAGGGAGAGCCCCTGGGGAGGTGAGTATAAATCCTTTCTCTTAATATTCCGCACAGAGAAGGGATTTATCATTATATTTTACACACCTTTTCCAAGATGATGTGTGATGGTGACTTGAACAATGAAGTAAACTGTGAAATGTGAGCAGTAGACACAGAGAACACACAGAGCCTTTTCTACCAAGATTCCCAAGGGCTTCACATCACTGAGGAGGACACAACTGATGCTACAAGCAGAGCCGGGACAAGGTCCTCCAGCACCCAAGGGTGAGACGCCAAAGTGCGCCTCCTATCCCCACCACCCCAGCAGTCACACACTGATTGCTATTAGACTAAGAGGCGCCCCAGGGCCCCCAACCCCCAAGCAACTTAATATTTAGTTATCTGGCTTGCAGTAACTGCCATGTATCCCCTTTTCTTATTTCTCTCTGCTTCAAACACAATAGTGGAATGATAGCTGAGTGAGTTGTGCACCCCCACCTACACTGAGCTCTCGCCTCTGCCCCGGCCTGGCCCTGGCTACAAGCCTGAGCAGAATTTATTAGAAAGAAGAGTAGTTATTTTGAGTGCATGCATGCAAAAACAATTGCACACACAAATGCATATTCATTAACCCATCAGCAATCAGAAGAGTCGTTGGCTGGCCACCTAACAGACAGTTTTCAAATATCTATTCAGTGTTTTTCAAAATCACATATGTTCTACAACAAAGTCCAGATTAGGAGAACCTTATCAATTCAGATGAATGGTGAGTGTCCAGTGACATGGCAACAGGGGAAGCAGTGATGTTATCTACAGAATTCAAGTCTGAAATTGATTAAGGAAGTAACACTTTTATTACTCCAACTGAAGTATATATTGGAAGGTGCTAATTTATCAAGCCATGCATGAAAAACAAGTTAGTGCAAAAGTGCAACAGCTCTCCAGAGAAACAAATCCTGTGAAATAATGCAAAGGTTTTGATTGGCTGCTTAGGCTACTTGCTAAAATGTTGCTCTAGTTGTCTATGCACCTGTCTTGATAAATTTGTCCTGATGTTTTCATCATTTAGAAGAAGCTTATGTAGAATCAAGTTTGCTATACTGTAAGGGACATTTGTGTGTATGGTAGATACTCATCAGGATATTCTATCATCAAACTCTTGTTCACTGAAGCCTAGGGCAGTTTACAGAAACTTTTCTTTACTTACGTCTACCTTATTTATGGCATACAGCAATGCAGCTATTTTGTTGATGTAGAACCCAGTGCTGCTCGTAATGGAAAAATCTACGCTTACGGATCATTACGCGTAATTTTACGCTATTACGCATTACGCAATTACGGTTACGGCGTAGGAAATTATCTACGGTACATCACTGTAATTACGCGTAAACTTACGCAATTACGCGTAAGGATACCGTAATGAAGGCGCTTACACTACGATGTTACGCGTAGTGCCGTAATACCCATTAATGCGTATTTTTTGACGCATGCGGACGATATGTAAGCAATAGCCGTCAATGTGATAGTTATTGCGTACATATCATTCGTATGCGTCAAAACGTACGCTTATACTGAAGGGCGGGAGAAGATACTATTGGTTGCTTAGGATGTTGACTGATTGGCTACTCTTAGAAAATGGGAGATTTTACGTTAGTAATTACGCGTAAAATTACGCGTAAGTGTTCGTAAAATTACGCATGCCTAGCAATTACGGTAGACAGTGTAATTACGATACCACTTACGGTCTTACGCGTAAATAATTACGCGTAAGACCGTAAGTTACGCGTAACGCTTACGCGTAAATTTACATTGAATTACGATGCGTAATTACGCTCATGCGTAATTTCGGCCCAGCACTGGTAGAACCTCCACAAAATAAAGTGATTTACTAGGAGAGCATTTACACCACTGGTGTTTAATTAAAATGCCCAGTCAGGTTTGTGGGGCGTACTTTTCCTTATGTAATAGGCCCAGGTCCAGACACAAATACATGATTTGCTAACTAAGTAAACACAGTACACTTATGCTCCCCTGTCTGTGGCACACAAGACTGTAGCCGCTAAAGTTACCATTTTTAAAATACAGTCATGTGACCAGAAGCAGCTCAGTTAACACCAGGCTCATTGAATGGAGCCATTGCTTTGCAATCTGATTTGGGACATGAGTTGAAGAGTCATTATTATCTAAACAGGTACATGATTACAGAATTGCCCCTACTGCAAGTTTCTGCTTAGTATCATTCCCCGGAAGTAATATTTGGTCATAACTAGAGATGGCCCGAACTGTTCGCCGGCGAACGGGTACCGGCGAACGGGTACCGGCAAACCTCCATGGTTCACGATCTTGGAGAACCGCAAACTTTTGCGGAAGTTCGATTCGCTCCCATAGTGCATCATTAGGGTCAACTTTGACCCTCTACATTACAGTCAGCAGGCACATTGTAGCCAATCAGGCTACACTCCCTCCTGGAGCCCCACCCCCCTTATAAAAGACAGGCAGCGTCAGGCATTGGACTCACTCGTGTACCTGCAGTAATTAGAGAAGAGAGAGGTTGCTGCAGAGACATTAGGGAAAGCTTAGTTAGGCTCTTGTAGGCTTGTTAGCTTGCTCCTTGCTGATTCTTATTGCTAAAAAAGCACCCCTCAACAGCTCTTTTGAGAGCTAATGTTGTTCTTGTGATCTATTTTTTATTTTTATTTTTTTGTGGCCCACTTGCATTATTTACAGCCCTGTCAGTCAGTCACAGCTGGCCTTTGGCACCTTAATTCCTACTGTGCCACTGCCAGGCCCAGCACATTCAGTGACTACCTGTGTGTGACAGGCAGCTGCACATTTGTAATCCCAATCACTGCACCTGTTCAATGTTTAGTCCACCTACATACCTACGTGAGGGCATGCATTGTTAATACCATCAGTCATTGCACCGGTCATTGCAGTCCGTATGTGTGTTGCAGTGATTTGTAATCCCAATCACTGCAACCTGTTCACTGCACCTGTGTAACCGCACATTGTTGTACCAGCAGTCACTGCATACCTGTTCACTGCACCTGTGTAACCGTATATTGTATTAGTCATGTCAGTGCATACCTTTCACTTCATCCCCCCAATATGGACAAAACAAAAGGCAGAGCCAAAGGCAGGCCACCTGACAAGTCTATTCGAGGTTGCGCTGTCGTGATTTCGTGTGGCCTTCGACCAAAGTACAGTGTTCAGAAAAAGGCTTATGCCATCAACCCCAATATTGTCAGGACGTAGTTGACTATTTAACACAGAACACCTCATCTTTCTCAGCTTCCGCACGGAAGCGTGACATATCTTCCTCCTCCTGCTCTGATTCTGGCACCCCACTTAACACTCAGTCGGCTGCCACCACCAAAGTGCCATCACCCCAGGGCTCAGCGGTGTGGAACATTTTTTGTGTGTCTGCCTCAGATGAGAGCAATGCCATCTGTACTCTCTGCCACTGAAAATTGAGCTGGGGCAAGACCAAGACCCACGTAGGGACAACTACTTTACAAAGGCACATGATTACAAAGCACAAACTGCAATGGGATGACCACCTGAGGAAAAGCAGAACACAAAAGCAAAGCCACACACCACAGTGGAAGATACCAGGCCACAATTTTTTCTCAAAAAAGGCGATACCTAAACTGTACCGTGATGTTGAAAGGTGAGTGGTGACATCTCTGGCACACAGCGTTGGGTAAAGAGTCCATCTAACCATGGATGCCTGGTCTGCAAAGCACACTCAGGCCTGCCCAAAGACTAAGTCAGTCCCCACACACAGCATCTCTGCCTGCACGCCGTGTGACTGCCTGCCTCAAGACTAAGGTGCTCCCCACACAGCATCTCTGCCTGCAGGCCGGTTGACTGCCTTCTCCGCCACCACCAACAGGGTCCACCAGGACTCCAGGCGGATTCCTGAATTGCTATAATAATTTTTCTGGTGAATGTACATGCCTGCTTAATTTTTCTGGCTGCACTGCGGCTGCAACAACAAAACAAAAGGCATGTACATGTGTCAATTCCCCTTCATGATCGTTACCTTGCCGCGGTGAAGGGGCTTGCGTATCACAATGAAGCAATGACCGCCTGCTATATGAGTGTCTTGGGGGGGGGGGCACACCAAAGATAATAAGGTAGTTGCTTCATTGTGGACAGACCACATTCGATCAGCTGGACAATCACTGTTGTTCTGTCATTGAGCTACCTCAGCCTGGTGACCATATGGGCTTGAAAACCGCTATTGTCTGCACTCTCGCCATGGTGCGCACTAGTCCAGCATGGCCGCCACAACACAAACAGCTGTTTGCGGTGCATTATACAGTGAGTTTGGTGTGTCAGTGTGAAGCAGTACTCTAATTACACTCCCTAATTGATGTATACACATGAAAGATGTTTTAAAGCACTTTAGGCCTCCAATTTAGCATTCAATGTGATTTCTGTCCTTAAACCGCTGCTTTGCGTCACATCCAGATTTTTCCCCGGGATTTTTGGCGTCTATCCCACTCATCCATGCAAAAACTCAGATGTTAGACCCCTTGAAACATCTTTTCCATCACTTTTGTGGCCAGCATAAATGTTTCTAGTTTTCAAAGTTCGCCTCCCCATTGAAGTCTAATGCGGTTTGCGGAAGTCCGGGTTCGCGAACCTAAAATCGGAGGTTCAGGGCATCTCTAGTCATATCAATGTAAAGATAGACCTTTGGTACTTAGGTAGGGCACCTTAAGAAAAACAATGTGTGATAGATGGGAATAATTAACCACTTCCCCACTACAGGTTTTCCCCCTTTAAAACCACAATTATTTTCACATAACGCTCCCCCATTCATTCAACAATAACTTTATCTCTACTTATCACACCGAAATGACATATATATGTATATATATATATATATATATATATATATATATATATATATATATATATATATATATAAAATCACAAATTTAACTTCCTTTGGGTGGTGCTTTTTTTCTTTTCTTTTCTATATACTAGTGTTTTGTGGCAGTAACTATGGGATGGGTGGTGGGGGGCGGGTAGGGTGACTTAAATAAATTATTGACTTTTTATTATATATATATATATATATATATATATATATATATATATATATATATATATATTTATATATATATATAGTATGTGAGTGTATTTCTATTTTTTGGCCGCTAGATGTCCCCACACATTATGTGTATCGTGAACAGTACACAGGAAGTAATGTGTATGTGTTTTTTACTTTCACTTTTTTTGTGAATAAAGCACTGCCATCTTGCTGATGCCAGTGTTTATTTATTACAGGCACTTTGAGGAGGAGACAGACGAGCCCCAGACCTGCTGTTAAGAATCTCAAGGTTGTCAAATTAATAAAATCTAACATAAGCGACAGCTACATGGGAAAAAAATAACTTATAGTGCATTTTTACTATGGGAGAAATATATCTTCTACATGTGTTTTAAATTTTACAGTTGTTTAGATAAGCAGTACTTTAATAATTCAAGCACTGTAGACTATGTTAAACATTTTCTTTAAAGCAAATTCAGTTTATTATTATATGCTAAAATGTAAATTGAATCATATTGCGGAAAATCTTATGTTTAGCATAGACAGTCTATAATCACAGCAAACGCCAAAGTGATACTGTTGTAAGTACAGGAGATTCTCAAATTACACCATGGTTGTGATCTAAGAAAGATGAGTAACTTAGATTACCAGTAAACATAAGCTGAAATGTATACTGCTATTTTCTGGGGATTTTTGTGTTAAGTCACAAAATATACATACAACATGCAGCCTATTTGAGTTATTTCAAAAATACATAAATCAGAGGAGTTTACATCAAGCTCCTCCTGTAATGGTAAGTATTTACTTAAGCATTAGTATTTTGCAACATTTGCTAAATAAGTGGGTTACATTCACAGCTGCAAAATTCACTTGCACCAGTTTTGCACCAAAGACACTTTATAAAGTAAGACTGATAGCTTCTGAAATGTTATGCATGTTTCAATTTCATTTAAATATGTCCTGGCCTGAGCTGGTCTATTAAATGCGACCGATCAATCTATCTTCAGCTATAAGACCATCCATCTATCAGTCTCCCCTCTTCTATGGCCCTCTCCACTCTCAGTCACTGTACACAGGGAAATTGCCGAAATTCCCCAGAAAATTGACTGCCTGCCACAAGTTAATAGTTAACTTTACAAAGCAAACTTCCCTAGAGAATACAGGGGGAGGAAGAAAGTGCTGGCGTTTATTTGCCATTCCATTTATTTCTGTTTTTATGTTTTGATTTAAACGGCCTTAGTACACAGTTAAACTACATGGTATAATGTTTATAATTAGCATCATAAAAATGCTACAGAGGAGAAATACTACTTTAGTCCCCAATACAGATCATTTGTCAGAGCTTTCAAAACATGAATCAGGAATGCGATGGGAAGTCACCGAGAGGAGATTAATGCAAGCTTTTTATTTTTACTTGGTCAGGCAAGTGTCACTTAAAGAAAACATCCTTAAAGGAGAAGTCCACTCAGAAGAGACTGTTTTAGCAAAGTGAGCGGAGTGCTTTACTTAGTAACACTAGCTTGTTCCATTTCTCTGATGCTCCAGTCTTAAGTGAACATTTATTCACAAGGGACCCAATGTCAGATTCAGCAAATCCTAGATACATTATACATTTTTTGATGTGAAAAAATACAAATATACAGTATTTATGTTGTATATTCAACATTACTAGGCAGCATTTTAATCCAATATAAGAAAATTCTCTGCATTGATTTTAATTCTTATGTTAATTATGTCTTACCACAAGACTAAATATACTCTGTACGTCGCTACAGAAGATGTTGGTGCTATAGAAATAATAATAATACAAATAATAATAATAATAATAATAATTGCTGACTTTAGTAACAGTTCTCATATTTATAGAAAGCAAATGGTGACGTTTGCTTCATTACTTTGAATGAGAGTATTTAAAGTGGGATTGTCACCACAAAAATTAAATTTCAACAGCACCTGGTCTGAGTGTATTAAGTGATAAAGATGCTAATCCTGCATTAAAAAACGTTCAAAACTTTTTCTGCTGTTATGGTTTGGGGTTATCAAATACCTTACCAGCTCTGACCAAACAGTTGCATGCTGGGGGACTTTTTATCTATAATATATTCCTCCTCTTCCCTTTAGTTTCCCCTTCTTCTAATGACATAAGACAGTGCACTTCCTAGTATAGACCTCAGTGGGAGTGTCTGAAGACTCTGGGAGGAGGGCAGGTAACGAATACACAATTAGCAAGAGGAGAAAAAAAGTGAGGGATGAAATGATGTCAGGAGGTCAGAGGTAACCAAGATGGAAACTGTCTAGAATAGGATTCTCTACTTTTCATTTATAAAATTCACAGGAATCATAACGTGGACAGTGCAATACATTTGTTATGTAAGTAGAACTAGTATTTATCTACTTATATATGTGTTTTTTATTTCTAGGTTAGCATGGGTGTCACTTGTTCTTTAAAGCTGACATTATCAGTTTCTCTTTACTAATATCTCTTACAGTGGGTTGCAAAAGTATTCGCACCCCTTGAAGTTTTCCACATTTTGTCACATTACTGCCACAAACATGCATCAATTTTATTGGAATTCCACATGAAAGACCAACACAAAGTGGTGTACACATGAGAAGTGGAACGAAAATCATACGTGATTCCAAACATTTTTTACAAATCAATAACTGCAAAGTGGGGTGTGCGTAATTATTCGGCCCCCTGAGTCAATACTTTGTAGAACCACCTTTTGCTGCAATTACAGCTGCCAGTCTTTTAGGGTATGTCTCTACCAGCTTTGCACATCTAGAGACTGAAATCCTTGCCCATTCTTCTTTGCAAAACAGCTCCAGCTCAGTCAGATTAGATGGACAGCAGTTGTGAACAGCAGTTTTCAGATCTTGCCACAGATTCTAGATTGGATTTAGATCTGGGCAATTCTAACACATGGATATGTTTTGTTTTAAACCATTCCATTGTTGCCCTGGCTTTATGTTTAGGATCATTGTCCTGCTGGAAGGTGAACCTCCGCCCCAGTCTCAAGTCTTTTGCAGACTCCAAGAGGTTTTCTTCCAAGATTGCCCTGTATTTGGCTCCATCCATCTTCCCATCAACTCTGACCAGTTTCCCTGTCCCTGCTGAAGAGATGCACCCCCCGAGCATGAAGCTGCCACCACCATATCTGACAGTGGGGATTGTGTGTTCAGAGTGATGTTCAGTGTTAGTTTTCCACCACACATAGCGTTTTGCATTTTGGCCAAAAAGTTCCATTTTGGTCTCATCTGACCAGAGCACCTTCTTCCACATGGTTGCTGTTTCCCCCACATGGCTTGTGGCAAACTGCGAACGGGACTTCTTATGCTTTCTGTTAACAATGTCTTTCTTCTTGCCACTCTTCCATAAAGGCCAACTTTGTACAGTGCATGACTAATAGTTGTCCTATGGACAGAGTCTCCCACTTGAGCTGTAGGTCTCTGCAGCTCGTCCAGAGTCACCATGGGCCTCTTGACTGCATTTCTGATTAGAGCTCTCCTTGTTCGGCCTGTGAGTTTAGGTGGATGGCCTTGTCTTGGTAGGTTTACAGTTGTGCCATACTCCTTTCATTTCTGAATGATCGCTTGAACAGTGCTCCGTGGGATGTTCAAGGCTTTGTAAATCTTTTTGTAGCCTAAGCCTGCTTTAAATTTCTCAATAACTTGATCCTTGACCTGTCTTGTGTGTTCTTTCGACTTCACGGTGTTGTTGCTCCCAATATTCTCTTAGACAACCTCTGAGGCCCTCACAGAGCAGCTGTATTTGTACTGACATTAGATTACACACAGGTGCACTCTATTTAGTCATTAGCACTCATCAGGCAATGTCTATAGGCAACTGACTTCATTCAGACAAAAGGGGGCTGAATAATTATGCACACACCACTTTGCAGTTATTTATTTGTAAAAAATGTTTGGAATCATGTATGATTTTCGTTCCACTTCTCACATGTGCACCACTTTGTATTGGTCTTTCATGTGGAATTCCAATAAAATTGATTCATGTTTGGGGCAGTAATATGACAAAATGTGGAAAACTTCAAGGGGGCTGAATACTTTTGCAACCCACTGTATAAGAGACTTAGGATCACATTATTGATTTGTACATCTCTGAATGGATGGTTATCTTGATGACGCAATCACTTGTCACTTATGCTTCATGTGTTTGCTAAAACAGGAAGCAAAAAGGAGGATGACCATGTGACCTTGCAAATAAGAGACTTTTGAAGTGATCACATGATCACATGCCAGATCAGCATCTCCATAAGAGAAACTATGTACAGTACCAGTAGTTTAAATCGGCCATATCTAATGTTAAAGAAAACAGATACTTACCTTGGAAGAGGGAACCCTCTGCATCCTCCAGAGGCTTCCCGTGTCCTCCTCCAGGCTAATGCCCTTGCCTCTTCATGCTCAGTGCTGTGAAGGTATTGCTGTACTCACGCAGGGGCAGTGTATCTGCGTTCGTACCCAGCAGGGCGCACAGCTAAGTTGACATATCCAACAGTCTTGCTGGATATGCTCTGGGAATCCGCCTTCAGCAAAGGTGGGGCTGAGGAAAACAAGGGAAACCTCTGGAGGATATAGAGCACTGGTGTAACTACAATTCATGGGGCTCCCCAGCAAAACTTTAATGGGAACCCCAATGCTCACACCCCTTCCCTTGCCTCCCCTTGGTGCCCTTCACAGCCTTGGGGCCCATCTCTCAATGGTCATAAAGCAAGTGTGGCCATCTTGAACTTCACACCCATAACAAGAGTAGCCACAAAAACACCTGATCTGAAGTATAGTGCCCTGTATTGGAGGAACTGAATTTCACTAGCTGGGCCCCCCGCAGCTCTAGGCCCCCCTGTGATCACAGGCTGCTCCCTTCTAGTTACGCCCCTGATCTAAAGGCTTCCTTTTTTGTAGGTAAGTATCTGATTTTTTAATGTTCCAATTTGCCTCAGCTCCACTTTAAGTATTTCAGATGTGTAATGAAAAATGTATCTGTGAAATGTGTGAGCATGTCATCATGCCCTATGGTCACATGAACATATGTGCTTGGCTGTGCAGAATATTCATTGCTATGAAGAAGGAAAGGGTCTCTACCCTAATGGGATCCATGGAACCTAATCTGAAATTATACATGGCGAGTGATTGCAATTTTACTGATTATGGAAGATCACAGAGCTCGGCCTGTCCAGACCAGGTGATAATCACATACAAATAGCACACAGCTAACCACTCCTGTGGAAGAAGAGCAATTAAGTGGGGCCCATTCTCATTAGATGAATGGATTAGCTGTCTTCTAGCATAACCTTCCACGTCTACTGCATCCGGTCTCTGTTCTATTTTCAGAGTTAGGATTCATTGCAGAGACATCTTGTAGATCTCTATAGGTCAGACACTTGATGCAATGATTAACACACAGGTCATCAGGTCTGTTTCATTCATTTCCAGAGCCTTCGTCTTTTGCTGTAATAAAATAGTCTAAATTCCATAATATGATTTTTTTCCCCCTCCCTTCTATGACCTGAAGACTGAAGAGAAGTTTGTATGGAAATTAACAGTTAAACATTAAAAAAAAATCTCTGTATTCAGGTAAAGCATGATTGTAGACAGAAAGCAAAAACCCAGTCAAAGCAGACACAGGTCTAAGTTCTCGTCAAATGATTAACCAACGCTTTGCACTCATTTGCAATTTAAACTAATGTGGAGACAAGTGGAATTTTAATAAATCATGAACACAGCCAGAAGAAAAAAACTGGCCTCTTACGGTCAGACTATTTTAACACTGTGAGAAATGTGAAAATTCTCCCACAAGAACCCATTAGTGCAAAGCCAATGTCCCTACATGGCCTATGTTCATACACGGAACAATGTAATAAGATAGGATGCAATGACAGTGGGTTCTTTTCAGGGGCGTAGCAATAGGGGTTGCAGAGGTTGCAACTGCATCGGGGCCCTTGTGCCAGAGGGGCCCCGAGGGGCCCTCCCTCAACTACAGTATTAGCTCTCTATTGGTCCTGTGCTTGTAATAATAACTTCTATAGATACTTTGAATAGTGGTAATCATTAATAAACTGCTCCCCATCCCCTTCTTGCACCTCTGACACTGTAGCTGCCATTGGCAGGTTTTGGTGCGCCGTATCAATTTGTTATGTAAAGAGTGTTTGGGGGGCCCCATTGAAAAACTTGCACCGGGGCCCACAGCTCCTTAGCCACGCCACTGGCTCTTTTACAACACCATGTACATAAAACATGAAATGAGTTAAACATTCTTCACTTTACAATATCTTTTCTAAAACTTGACATCATAATCCCTCTGAAATATCCTTATTTAATTGTAGAACATTTGCCACAAAATTTGCCCCAAGCTGACTAGGAACATTGGAACTAGTAGTGACCAGATAGCCCCATAATCCCCCCCCCTTTTTAATTGCTCCCACCTTCTTTGGGAGATACAGAGGTAGATAAATAGAATTGGGATGTTTTGTAATGGGGAAGGTGTTTCAACTCCCCCTCCAACTTCAAAGTAACTCCAATTTTAAAATCCAATTGGGTAGGAAAAAAGAGGGTATTTCACATGCTTGCTGGCCTCTTCCTCTTCTTTGGCTACCAACCATATGACTCTGATAGGTGGGGTTGGGGGCCTATGGTTTTTTATTTAATAAAGACAAAGTGAAAGAAATTGTATATTATTATGTTATTTATTTAAAGCCGCAGTGATGGTTTACTAATACTCATGAAATCCAGAAAGCACACTGGAGAAAGTTCTGGGTTGTTCCCAGCAGGCCTGCAAAAAAATCACCATCTCTGATCATCATTAACCTCCCTGGCGGTAAGCCCGTGCTGAGCAGGAGGATTTCTCAGGCCCTGCTGGGCCGATTTGCACACTTTTTTTTTGCAACACGCAGCTAGCACTTTGCTAGCTGCGTGTGCACTCTGATCGCCACCGCTCCGCGCCGATTAGCCGCCACCACTCGCCGCGCCGGGCCCCCCCCAGACCCCGTGCGCTGCCTGGCCAATCAGTGCCAGGCAGCGCTGAGGGGTTGATCAGGACTCCCAATGACGTCACGACGCCATGGCGACGGGGGAAGCCCTCCAGGAAATCCCATTCTTTGAACGGGATTTCCTGATCGGAGATCGCCGGAGGCGATCGAAGAGGGCGGGGGGATGCTGCTGCACAGCGGCTATCATGTAGCGAGCCCTGGGCTCGCTACATGATTTAAAAAAAAAAAAAAACTGCTCTGCTGCCCCCTGGCGGTTTTTAATAGACCGCCAGGGTGGTTAAAAAACAGGATTAGTAAGCACGTGAACAAATGTACATTAAGCCATGTCAAGTCTCCTGGTTAGACTGCAGTACCTTCTCTAGTGTCCTAACAGTAGAGATGGCCCGAGCGGTTCGCCCGCAAACGGTTCCCGGCGAACTTTAGTGGTTCGCGTTCACGGAGAACCAGGAACTTTTGCGGAAGTGGGATTCGCCCCCATAGTGCATCATTAGGGTCAGCTTTAACCCTCTACATCACAGTCAGCAGGCACATTGTAGCCAGTCAGGCTACACTCCCTTCTGGAGCCCCACCCCCCTTATAAAAGGCAGGCAGCATCAGGCTTTTCACTCACTCGTGTGCCTGCAGTTATTAGAGAAGGGAGAGCTGCTGTGCAGAGACCTATAGAGAAAGCTTAGTTAGGCTCTTGTAGGCTTGTTAGCTTGTTCCTTGCTGATTCTTCAATGCACCCACTGTTTTTTTCACCACCAATTAGGCTTTTTGGGGTTAATATTTGTTTTCAGTAATTACTTTATTTTCTATGCATTTTAAAGGGAAAAACAAGGAAAAAAATGAAAAATACACTATTCCTCCAATTTCATCCCCTATAGTTTTAATATAAACACTGGTGCTTTGCATAAAACCCACACATTTTATCTGCCTATTTGTTCTGGTTATCACAAGGTTTTAATTATGTCCCTAGTACAAATTATGGTGACAATATAGTATTTGGAAATACAGGTGTATTTTTTCTATGGTGTTTTTTTCTCTCACTAATCTCACGTGCATGCGCACAGGAACGCGGGTGCACCCGCGGGAGCGCGCACGCGCACAGTGGCAGCAGCACTGTTTGACTTATAAAAACGTCCTGGAGCCATTAAGAGGCTCTAGCAGGACATTTCTATAAGTCTGGTTGTCATTAAGTGGTTAATACATTTCTTAAAGAGAATCTGTATTGTTAAAATCGCACAAAAGTAAACATACCAGTGCGTTAGGGGACATCTCCTATTACCCTCTGACACAATTTCGCCGCTCCTCGCCGCATTAAAAGTGGTTAAAAACAGTTTTAAAAAGTTTGTTTATAAACAAACAAAATGGCCACCAAAACAGGAAGTAGGTTGATGTACAGTATGTCCACACATAGAAAATACATCCATACACATGCAGGCTGTAAACAGCCTTCCTTTTGAATCTCAAGAGATCATTTGTGTGTTTCTTTCCCCCTGTTCTCATGCACTGAAGTTTCAGGCTGCTCTTTTCTTCCTGCAAACAGCTTTGCCCTTGTCTGTAATTGTTCAGTATGTGAAAGCCCAGCCAGCTCAGTGGACGATTTATACAGCTTGTAAAAGATAAGAGAGAAGAGAGAAGCTGCTCTAATCCTAAATAACACACAGGCGGTGTGCATAAAGGGGCCTGGAAGGGGGAGTTCATAGCAGAACCACAACACTGAAGAACTTGGCAGCCTTCCAGACACAGGCTGACAAGTCTGACAAAAGAGAGATAAGTTGATTTATTACAGAGACTGTGATAGTAGAAAGTGCTGCAGTAAGCCAGAACAGATTAGAATAGCCTTTGGAACTTGTAGGATGATAAAAAACAGGATGCAATTTTTGTTACGGAGTCTCTTTAAGCAAAAAGTACGTTTGTTTATAAGTGATTCTGATAATATGTCTTGCTATAGGATTCCATTTTCAGGGCTGCATCATGACATATTATTACTATTATTGATTTATAAAGGGCCAACATATTCCATGGCGCTGTACAAATTAAGAAACAAACATGGGGTACATACTATACAGACAATGGTGTACACCAATATACAAAATACAGAACTGGTACAAAATACAGAATTGGAAATTACGGTGACAAAAATAAGATGATGAATAAAATGTATAATGAATTCTAAGACACAAAAAGGTGAGAGACATGCATTATTCCATGTCATGTATGGATCTGGCCAGAAGCTGGTTCCCCTCATGATGTGTGAAGGGTTGGGGACGGGGAGGAGGTACAAATGTAACATCTAATGAATGTAACCTGTTAATTTTATGCTGTCTGTGATTGAGAATCAATGCTTACCTAGCTTTCCATAGTATGTATAACATATATAGGCTTTCACATTAGCTGCTCTGATATAAACTTATTAAATCAGTTAGGTAAAAAAGGCTAATGCAGATGATTCCAATAATAATCTATCATGCTTCCATTGTATTGAAATATAATTTGTATATATTTTGAGCTACTAGCGACATAGTAAGTATCAATAAAGTTTGAAGCAATTTGAAAGCAAATTCCCAGCCAATTTACTTTGAAAAAATTAAAAACAAATAATGTAAATCTTTACATTAATTATGTGTGTTAAAAAGAAAAAAGAAAAACAAACAAATTTTATGAACTGCTTAACCTCCCTGGCGGTATGATTATTTCCAGATTTTAGGGTCTAAAAGCGGTGCAATTTTTTTGCATGCTTTTAGACCTTAACCCCCTTGGCGGTATGAAAAATACCGCCAGGGGGCAGCGCAGCAGTTTTTTTTTTATATATTTTTTTTTAAATCATGTAGCGAGCCCAGGGCTCGCTACATGATAGCCGCTGCTCAGCGGCATCCCCCCAGCCCCGCCGATCGCCTCCGGCGATAGGCGATCAGGAAATCCCGTTCAAAGAACGGGATTTCCTGGAGGGCTTCCCCCGTCGCCATGGCGATGGGGCGGGATGACGTTCGGGATGTCATTGGGAGACCCGATCCACCCCTTGTCGCTGCCTGGCACTGATTTGCCAGGCAGCGCAGGGGTCTGGGGGGGGCCGCGCTCCGCACCGGATAGCGGCGATCGGGCGCGCGGCGGCGGCGATCGGGGTGCTGGCGCAGCTAGCAAAGTGCTAGCTGCGTCCAGCAAAAAAAAAATTATGAAAATCGGCCCAGCAGGGCCTGAGCGGCACCCTCCGGCGGCTTACCCCGTGTCACACACGGGGTTACCGCTAAGGAGGTTAAAACGCCGAAACGCTGTCACAGAAAGCCTGCAGCAGCCCAGCACTTACACACCTCCCTTGGATCCAGCGCTGCAGTTCTCCCTCCATCCTCAGGGTGGCTCTGTACCCTTATAGTGAGATCACCGGCTGTTGTCATGACAACAGACGGCGATCTCTCACCAAAGGGATCCAGAGCCTCTGAGGACAGGAAGAAGAATTGCTGTCAATATCTGGATCCTGGGGAGGTTAGTTGAAATGCCCGCTATGCTCTGCAGTAACCTCATGGAGGTCACCATGAGTCTAGCTTGGGGTTACCACACTGAGCTGCAGATCTCCAAACACCGAGCCTGACTCAGGGTTACCGCTAGGGACGCTCGTTCAGATTATGCGGAAATGGAATTTCCAATTTTCCATCAGAAATTGCATTTCCGCATCGGAATTCGAAAATCGGTAAAACAAGTGCGGTAGGTGGGTTTTGGCGGAAATCGCAGAAACTTTCACAGAAATTTCGCCGACTTTAACATTAATTTTCTCAAAAACTACAAGGTCTTTTTGAAAGATTTTTCTCTTTTTGTTCCCACTCTTCTGCTTAAAGAGACACTGAAGTCTCAAGAAAAACATCTTTTTATTTAAAAAATGTGTTTAATATGCTAGCCCTACCTAAACTGCCGCATTCCCGCCGCTGTAATCTATCTAATCTATGTTACTGCAGCCAAAGAGATTAACAGGACTGCTGGGCAACTGGTATTGTTTAAAGGAAATAAATATAGCAGCCTCCATATGTTCCTTACCTCGGGTTCCTTTTGCATCATGCTGAATCGGAAAATAAGCATGTTAGTGGAGGTGTTAATGAGGAGAGTTTAAAGTACACGGACATGAGCTCGGAACTTCCTCTCTGCTCTAAAAGATACACATCTCTATGATTTCTCTCTGTTTTCCATCTGTCCTGTGCAAGAGTTCAGCTCCACTTTAACAGGGTCTTTATATTTCAACGGATGCCTTTTTATAAACACATGCTCCTTTCACTACTAGCACCACCGACTTCATGCATGTCGATTTCATGAAAATCAAGAGCTCAATACCATACTAAGGCTGAAATGTAGAAGCATGAAAGGTTAGCAGTAGACTCTTTACACACAGTTCCAGCTTGCTGGGTAAAGCTGCTGGCTGGCTGGCCAGCCTTGCACTGTGCCACTGATGCCTAATATGTTGCTGGACACAGAGGGTTAAACTTCAGTTGATATCTCATTACTCAGTTTATTGCTATGAGGAATAAAATAAAAATTAGCCAGACTGCACACGTTTTGACCAGTTCATAAAATATGCAGATTTCTGAAGGGATGCTCAATGTGCCCTGAAGTCAGTGATTAAAGATAGCTGCTGTCTTATTTTCAGTGTGAAAAAGATGCCCCTGAGCCTAAAGTTACAGAGAAGCTTGAAATAAGTCTTAGTGATATCTTAGATGTGCTGCTACTAAGTAAAATATCATAGATTGTTATGGTTTATGGATTTGGACATCTTCATACTTATAAACTGGGAAGGAGAGGTGGTAGAGGCATGAGACAGAAGAATATGTATACATTTTGCTCCAGAGTTAATCTGCTAATCTGGTGAAAGTGATCGCTGTTGGAAGAGCTTGTGAGCTATAGGCTAATTAAGTTGAACCCGATGTAAAAGTGATATGGAGGCTGCCATATTTGTTTCCTTTCCTTTGTAGTCATGTCTACATCACACACCTGAAACAAGCATGCAGCTAATCTTGTCAGTTCTGACAATATTGCCAGAAACACCTGATCTGCTGCATGCTTGTTCAGGGGCTGTGGCTGAAAGTATTAGCGGCAGAGGATCAGCAGGACAGCCAGGTAACTGGTATTTCTTAAAAGGAAAATAAATATGGCAGCCTCCATATAACTCTCACCTCGGGTTCACTTTAAAATGGGGCTCAAGACAGTATCAAGGCTAGAGGGTGATTTATCAAGCCGTTGGACTTGATCCAATGATGTTCCCACAGTGATTGGATCAAGTCCTACGGCGGACGCTGTAGGCATTCCTGTGATTGGCTGCCATGATCCGTAGTTTGAACTTTGCTTTTGCGTGTATTTATACAGGCATAGCACTGGGGTGAGCACCCTATACACAGGTATTTTATTGAATTATAATATTATAAGGTTTAGACTATGAGACTTGGTGGATATGTGTGTAAAAACCATGTTGCAATTCTGATTGGTGGCTGTGATTATATGAATATGCATATATGCAAATGTTGAAGTCTTCTATGTGGTCCTCTCTTGGACTTTAAATGAACTGCTCTATGAACTAATTATCATTGTGGGCTGATCATGATTTGATAAAGGACCTGCTACGGCCAGAAACGCCTGTGCGTCATCACAATGCACAGACCCACTTTTGGATTTTAATCTGTTTGTTATGTTTTAAACTGAGCGAATAAAGTATTTATCTTGGATGGTGCGGATCGTTTGGAATATATCCATAATTAAAACTCACGTATTGTATTTGCCCATATGTCCATGTTATTGCACCATTAAAATTATGTCCCTATCACAATGTATGGCGACAATATTTTATTTGGAAATAAAGGTGCATTTTTTCCGTTTTGCATCTATCACTATTTACAAGTTTAAAATAAAAAAAATATAGAAATATTTCATCTTCACATTGATATTTAAAAAGTTTAGACCCTTAGGTAAATATTTACATGTTTTTTTTATTTTTATTGTAATGTTTTTTTTTTTATATTAAACATTTTATTTGGGTATTTTTGGGAGGGTGGGATGTAAACTATAGTTTTATAATGTAATTGTGTGTTGTTTTTAATTTTTTTTACTTTTAGTTGTAGTTTTACTTTTTGGCCACAAGATGGCGGCCATGAGTTTGTTTACATGACGTCACTCTAAGCGTAACACACGCTTAGAGTGACGCAGGGGGGAGGCAACGGCCAGAAAAAGCACAGCTTCCGAGAGAAGCTGTCACTTTTTCAGCAGGGGAGAGGAATCAGTGATCGGGCACCATAGCCCGATACATTGATTCCGTGGCTACCGAATCCGCGGCCGGGAGTGCGCGTGCACGTGCGCGATCGGCCGCGGGACCACGCGGTAGCGCGCATGGTTCCTGGACGCAGTTTCTACGTCCAGGAACCAAAATAGGTTAAAGTATGATGTTTACTTAAAGCGGAATATAACCCTGCATTTCAACTTTGCTCTAAAACATTATTTACAGCATATTATACGCAACCAGCATTTTTTTTTACCAGACCAGCATTGGAAGGGTTACACACAGAGCTTTAAAGTTCCATGGAGAGAAAAGCTGCAGCAGCCCAAGTTTAGATAGATACATTTAAGTAAACGCAATGTAACAAGTGAGGAATGTGACTCACTCTCTCTCTGTCCGGGAGCTCCTGCACAGTCAGAGTGTGTGTCACATTCCACACTTGTTACATTGTGTTTACTTAAATGTATCTATCTAAACTTCGGATGCGGCAGCATTTTTCTCTTTACGGAACTTTAAAGCTCTGTGTGTAACCCTTCCAATGCTGGTCTAGTAAAAAAAATGCTGGTTGCATATAATATGCTGTAAATAATGTTTTAGAGCAAAGTTGAAATGCAGGGTTATATTCCGCTTTAATTATTTGGTTAAGGTGTACCTGTGGTGAAAAAAAATAGTTAAAACAGAATACTTACCTCAGTAGTGGGAAAGCCTCTGGATAGTCCACAGGTTTCCCCTGTCTGTCTTGACCCCATTGATCCAGCACTGGGACCCTCCATACATGTTCGACAAGGGCTTTTCAAGTATGTTCTCCCGGCTTTGCTCCCGTCGGTGTATGAGCATGTCCACACTGTGCAGGTGCAAGTTCGGCAAGCGCCTGTGCCGTAACAAGGTGTTGTTCATGCTACTGCACACCATGCTCGGCACTCGCTTCCCTCTAATGAGGTAAGTTCACTTTACTTTTTTCAAACAGATTGCTTATGTCAATTGTTCCTGTGATTGTAACAACCCCAGGTTCATCTAAAAGACAAAAGGAGACCAGGAGCCCAATGGTGCAGAATCGTGTAAGATTCAAAAAAGCAAATTGCTAAGAATTTACTCACAAAGGTTGGTTTCAAATCCTTGCAACCATCGTCGGAGCAGTCGAGAAATTAACCATCCCAGGTCTGTGACAGGAACTGGGTGGTTCGCACTCTGGAAGTTCTTTAGAACAACTAAAAAACGATCACCTCTAAAAGAGGTATGACAAGACACTTAACACAGGGGTGGAGGTGCTTAATGCATAAAAGATAGGCTAATAAGCTGTTAATGTTATAAACAGAGAGGTAATCTTACCTATCTTGAAGATTTTGGACCAGTTTATTGAAAAAAAGGTCTTTTATGCATTGGACGCCTCCACCTCCGCCCGTTTTAAGTGTCTTTTTTTTCAAACAGGTTTGCTGCTTTATGGACATTAATTCAAAAATTCCATTAATCCAAAAATATCTGTGATTCATACTCCAGGATGTATATTCGTTCTATTCTTTTTAGACCCTAACATAGGTTTCATTAGAGGCAAAAACCTTGTCACTTAGGATCACATACATCCACATACTATATCTTTAAAATAATATGATATATATGTAATATGTACAATATATGTATATAAATACAGAGGGGCTGCAGTAGTGTTGGGCGAACAGTGTTCGCCACTGTTCGGGTTCTGCAGAACATCACCCTGTTCGGGTGATGTTCGAGTTCGGCCGAACACCTGACGGTGCTCGGCCAAACCGTTCGGCCACATGGCCGAACTAAGAGCGCATGGCCGAACGTTCCCCGAACGTTCGGCTAGCGCTGTGATTGGCCGAACGGGTCACGTGGTTCGGGCCCGAACGCGCTCTGATTGGCCGAACGGTCACGTGGTTCGGGTAAATAAATACCCGAACCACGTCATATCTCCGCCATTTGTCTGTGGGTTTAGCTTTGGGTAGGCAGGCAGGGTAGTTCGCTCTCCAGCCACGCTAGCCAGGGTCCCCCCCAGTCATTGTGTGTCGCTGCTGGGAACAGTAGTACACCGCTCGCTCAGCCACACTATATATAGCATTGTTTACTGCCACTGTGTACCTCGCTCAGCCACGCTATATATATAGCATTGTGTTTTCTGACACTCTGTGTACACGGCTTAGCCTGACTAATATAGCATTGTGTGTACTGCCACTGTGCACCTCGCTCAGCCACGCTATATATAGCATTGTGTGTACTGCCACTGTGCACCTCGCTCAGCCACGCTATATATAGCATTGTGTGTACTGCCACTGTGCACCTCGCTCAGCCACGCTATATATATAGCATTGTGTTTTCTGACACTCTGTGTACACGGCTTAGCCTGACTAATATAGCATTGTGTGTACTGCCACTGTGCACCTCGCTCAGCCACGCTATATATAGCATTGTGTGTACTGCCACTGTGCACCTCGCTCAGCCACGCTATATATAGCATTGTGTGTACTGCCACTGTGCACCTCGCTCAGCCACGCTATATATAGCATTGTGTGTACTGCCACTGTGCACCTCGCTCAGCCACGCTATATATAGCATTGTGTTTTCTGACACTCTGTGTACACGGCTTAGCCTGACTAATATAGCATTGTGTGTA
Organism: Hyperolius riggenbachi; assembly: GCF_040937935.1. NCBI lineage: Eukaryota > Metazoa > Chordata > Amphibia > Anura > Hyperoliidae > Hyperolius > Hyperolius riggenbachi. The sequence goes on along the minus strand of NC_090655.1, from coordinate 125,000,057 downwards.
ATGCCACTGTGCACCTCGCTCAGCCACGCTATATATAGCATTGTGTTTACTGCCACTCTGTGTACACCGCTCAGCTAGACTATATACCGTTGTTTACTGACACTCTGTGTACACCGCTCAGCCAGACTATATACCATTGTTTACTGACACTCTGTGTACATGGCTCAGCCTGACTATAAAGCATTGTGTGTACTGCCACTGTGCACCTCGCTCAGCCACGCTATATATAGCATTGTGTTTTCTGACACTCTGTGTACACGGCTTAGCCTGACTATATAGCATTGTGTGTACTGCCACTGTGCACCTCGCTCAGCCACGCTATATATAGCATTGTGTTTTCTGACACTCTGTGTACACGGCTTAGCCAGACTATATAGCATTGTGTGTACTGCCACTCTGTGTACACCGCTCAGCCAGACTATATAGCATTGTGTTTACTTCCACTCTGTGTCTGCTGGGCCTGGGAACAGTAGTACACCGCTCACCCGCCACTGTATAGCATTGTGCTCTGTGTCGCTGCTGGGAATAGTGGTACTGTATAGCATTTCTGTACTGCCACTGTACTGCTGCCAGTCAGCGTGTACTGTAAGGATAAGTGAAATGAGGAAGAAATCCGGTGAAAGAGGAAGGGGCAAGGGAAGAGGTGTTTCCCCTGACGGTTCACGTACAGGCCACAGGGGAGCACCCAAGAAAACCCACTCAATACCGCCCATGTTGTCCAGGACAACAACCCTCACAAATCCAAAAGAACAGGACCAGATAATTACTTGGATGACCTCTCAAGCGTCCAGCAGTGGGTTAAGCAGCACCAGCACATCACGCACGAGGTCCGAGTCCTCAGCCAGTTACAAGGAGCCAGTGGGCACAAAGCTGACACAACCGGCAGCGACACCACGCACACAACTGCCAGATAACCAGTCCTATGAATTACCTCAGGACACAATGGGGTATTCGCAGGAGCTATTCCCAGCCCAACAAACTTCCACCTATGAAAGGTCAATGGAGGAACAGCCAGAAATGTTGTGCCCGGATTCACAACCATTAACTGTGGGAAATGCACCGCGCACTGAAATACAAGGCGAGTCCGAGGAGGACTCGGAAACCCAAATCCCAGAGCAAGTTGGGCAGGAGGGGTTGCAATTGCAGGAGGTCGGCCGACAAGATCTGGAAGACGACGTTGGAGTGAGCTGCGCAGAGGTTGTTCTGGGGAGCTCTACTCCACGGCGGCGGCCCCCCACAATGACATATGACGAGTTTGAGGAGATGGAAGAGGAGGGTATGGACAATGTGGACAGAGACCCAGATTTTATTTGTGAACGAGAACATCGCCGTCGTAGCAGCAGCACAGATGAGTCTGTTGAAGAACCCACTGCTGCACGAGTTCGCCTTGTGCCACAAGGTATGCGGCGCGCAATTTCAGGCACCACAAGCGTGGAAGTTAGAGTGAGAGGCAAAAGAGGAGGAAACAGAAATCGCCAGCAAGGAGGCAGGTGCTCCAAAGTCTGGGCTTTCTTTGAAGACTGCACTGAGGATGTTACCATGGCGATTTGCAAGGTGTGCAAGACTCGCCTGAGCAGGGGGAAAAGTATTAACAACCTCTCCACCACCAGCATGAGCCGCCACATGCTATCCAAACATCCCACTCTGTGGGCAAACGCGGCAGGACAGGGTACCAGCAACACTGCCTCCCTTGGGTTCACCAGACTCACCACCAGACCCGCCTCAGCAGCAGCAGTAGCCCAGCCATTGCGTGGTTCACAACATTCACAAACATCAGACGACGCTGACACTGTCACTTTCCGGAGTAGTGCTCTTGAGGTCTCCCAGTGTTCATCAAACACAACAGCCAACAGCCCTTCCATGTGCAGCGCTACGGTTCAGTTGTCTGTGTCGGAGATGTTTGAGCGCAAGAGGAAATTGCCAGCAAATGACCCCCGGGCCGTGGCAGTAACAGCCAGCATAGCCAAGCTTCTGGCCTGCGAAATGCTGCCATATCGAGTGGTGGAGACAAACAGCTTCAAGGGCATGATGTCAGTGGCCATCCCACGTTACGTGGTTCCCAGCCGCTACCACTTTGCGCGCTCTGCAGTGCCTGAGTTGCATGAGCACGTGGTCAGCAAAATAACCCGAAGCTTGAAGAATGCCGTTGCCTGCAAGGTTCACCTCACCACTGACACTTGGACGAGTGTGTTCGGCCAGGGTCGATACATCTCCCTTACCGCACACTGGGTGAACCTTGTGGAGCCTGGCAGCGATTCCTCACCTGCTACGGCGCGGGTGTTGCCCACGCCGCAAACAGCTGCACCGCCGTCCCTCCCACTGGATAACAACAGCAGCACCTACCTCTCTGACTCCTTCTCCTCCAACGCATCTCAAAGCTGTACCTCATCCGGAAACGCTAACCCAGCAGCAGTAGGATCGTGGAAGCAGTGCAGCACAGCTGTTGGCATGCGTCAGCAAGCGTTGCTGAAGCTGATCTGCCTTGGGGATAAGCAGCACACAGGGGAGGAAATTTGGAAGGGAATAAAGGAACAGACGGATTTGTGGCTGGCACCGCTGGACTTGAAACCGGGCATGGTTGTGTGTGATAATGGGAGTAATCTCATTCGCGCTTTAAGGTTGGCTAAGCTGACACACATCCCTTGCCTGGCGCACGTGATGAACCTAGTAGTTCAGCGGTTCCTGAGGACATACCCAGGCGTGGCCGATCTTCTGTTGAAGGTGCGTCGAGTGGCCAAACATTGTAGAAATTCCAGTACTGCTTCGGGGGCACTCGCCAAGATGCAGGAGCGCTTCAATCTCCCCCACCATCGCTTGCTGTGTGATGTCCCTACGCGCTGGAATTCTACGCTGCACATGCTAGCATGCTTTTGTGAGCAGAAGAGTGCAGTGGTCCAGTACATGACGGCGCAGTACCGAGGCGCATCCGGACAGCTGCCAAGCTTCTGTGGATCCGATTGGGCCAACATGTTGGACCTCTGCCAAGTCCTCCAAAATTTTGAGCAATCCACGTTGCTTGTGAGCAGTGACAACTCTTCAGTCAGCATTACCATACCACTGCTGTGTTTACTGAAGAGGTCAATGTTGAAAATCAAGGAAACAGCTGTCATGATGCAACTGGGGGAATCTGAAGGAGAAAACGATCAGCGTGATGGTACCAACATCAGGCCATCCGCCTCAGGGAACGCTGGCCCCAGCAGCTATGACGAAGAAGAGGAGGAGGAACAGCTGGAGTTGGAGCAGGAATTTCATGCCACCACTGACGAGGGCCAGAGCGGTGCACGTTGGACTTCCACAATTCAGCGCGAATGGTCAGCAGAAGCAGACCAGGAGGAAGGTGACGACTATGATGCATCACAACAACTATCACAACGCTCACAAGAGGATGATGAGGATTCTGGTAGGACTCTTGCACACATGGCTCAATTCATGCTAGACTGCATTGAACGCGACCCACGCATTGTGCGCATTCTGGACAACACCAATTACTGGGTTTATACCCTTCTGGATCCACGGTACAAACACAATGTTCCAAAACTGCTTGAAGAAAGAGTCAGACAGGTCAAAATGGAAGAATACCAGCAGGCCCTTGTGGAGACTTTAGAGAGGAGATTGACATCCTCCCCCTCCTCTAGCCAGTTGTACGCCGACAGACTGACTTCCGCAAACCCAGGACGACCAGGAGGGCAGCAAACAACGCAAGCCGCAGCTAGTGCCCAAAAGGGAATGGTATCGGCAGTGTCCTTGGAGTGGGAAAATTTTCTGACACCCATGCAGCAGCAGCCCACTGAACAGGAAGCGTGCAGATCCACCTCCAACACCGATCGCCTGGAGAAGATGGTCAAGGACTACATGTCAGATGACGTAGCTGTGTCGAACAATCCATCTGCACCCTTCAACTATTGGGTATCGAAGCTAGACACCTGGCACGAACTGGCAATGTACGCAATAGAGGTGCTGGCTTGCCCGGCAGCCAGCGTTATGTCGGAACGCTGTTTCAGTGCTGCCGGAGGCATCGTCACAGATCGGCGTATCCGCCTCTCCACAGAAAATGCAGACCGTCTGACTCAAATTAAAATGAATCAATCCTGGATTGGAAACGACTACGCAACACTCCAGGACCCCAACCAAGTAACATGACCAATGAACATCTGGGATGGTGTAGCGTTTCCGGTCCCTGTTTATTGAACCTCTCATCTGTATTACATTTATGACTGCATGGCGGCAAAAAGCATTGCTGCTATATCCGCACGCTTTTTGTCCTCATGCAAGGCCTGGGTTGTTGTGTCTCAAAAAGCATAGCCTTCTCCTCCTGCGCCTGCTCCTGTTCCATCACGTGTGCTGCTGCTGCTGCTGGGTTAGCGTTGCCGGTCCCTGTTTATTGAACCACTTATCTTTATTATATTTATGACTGCATGGCGGTACAAAGCATGCTATCCGCACGCTTCTTGTCCTCATGCAAGGCCTGGGTTGTTGTGTCTCACAAAGCGTGGCCTTCTCCTCCTGCGCCTCCTCCTGTTCCATCACGTCTGCTGCTGCTGGGTTAGCGTTGCCGCGTGGTCCCTGTTTATTGAACCACTTATCTTTATTACATTTATGACTGCATGGCGGTACAAAGCATGCTATCCGCACGCTTCTTGTCCTCATGCAAGGCCTGGGTTGTTGTGTCTCACAAAGCGTGGCCTTCTCCTCCTGCGCCACCCTCCTCCTGTTCCATCACGTGTGCTGCTGCTGGGTTAGCGTTGCCGCGTGGTCCCTGTTTATTGAACCACTTATCTTTATTACATTTATGACTGCATGGCGGTACCTCATGCAAGGCCTGGGTTGTTGTGTCTCACAAAGCGTGGCCTTCTCCTCCTGTTCCATCACGTCTGCTGCTGCTGGGTTAGCGTTGCCGCGTGGTCCCTGTTTATTGAACCACTTATCTTTATTACATTTATGACTGCATGGCGGTACCTCATGCAAGGCCTGGGTTGTTGTGTCTCACAAAGCGTGGCCTTCTCCTCCTGTTCCATCACGTCTGCTGCTGCTGGGTTAGCGTTGCCGCGTGGTCCCTGTTTATTGAACCACTTATCTTTATTACATTTATGACTGCATGGCGGTACCTCATGCAAGGCCTGGGTTGTTGTGTCTCACAAAGCGTGGCCTTCTCCTCCTGCGCCTCCTCCTGTTCCATCACGTCTGCTGCTGCTGGGTTAGCGTTGCCGCGTGGTCCCTGTTTATTGAACCACTTATCTTTATTACATTTATGACTGCATGGCGGTACCTCATGCAAGGCCTGGGTTGTTGTGTCTCACAAAGCGTGGCCTTCTCCTCCTGCGCCTGCTCCTGTTCCATCACGTGTGCTGCTGCTGCTGCTGGGTTAGCATTGCCGGTCCCTGTTTATGGAACCTCTTATCTTTATTACATTTATGACTGCATGGAGGTACAAAGCATGCTATCTGCACGCTTCTTGTCCTCATGCAAGGCCTGGGTTGTTGTGTCTCACAAAGCGTGGCCTTCTCCTCCTGCGCCTCCTCCTGTTCCATCACGTCTGCTGCTGCTGGGTTAGCGTTGCCGCGTGGTCCCTGTTTATTGAACCACTTATCTTTATTACATTTATAACTGCATGGCGGTACAAAGCATGCTATCCGCACGCTTCTTGTCCTCATGCAAGGCCTGGGTTGTTGTGTCTCACAAAGCGTGGCCTTCTCCTCCTGCGCCACCCTCCTCCTGTTCCATCACGTGTGCTGCTGCTGGGTTAGCGTTACCGGTCCCTTTTCCTGGAACCTCTTATATGTATTACATTTATGACTGCTTGCCGACAAAAAGCATGTTACCTGTGCAAAGAAAACAGACATTTCCCGCATTTAAAAGACAGTTTTCCCTTTGAAACTTTAAAATCGATTTTCTCAAAAACTATAACCTCTTTTTGCTAAATTTTTTTTCCTCTTGTACCCACTCCCAAGGTGCACATACCCTGTAAATTTGGGGTATGTAGCATGTAAGGAGGCTTTACAAAGCACAAAAGTTCGGGTCCCCATTGACTTCCATTATGTTCGGAGTTCGGGTCGAACACCCGAACATCGCGGCCATGTTCGGCCTGTTCGGCCCGAACCCGAACATCTAGATGTTCGCCCAACACTAGGCTGCAGCACACAACAGGAAAACAGTGACAGGGGCTCTTGGTTACGCTTTAACCCATTTAAGCTCACCAACTGCGCCAAAGTGTCCCCAATCTGGTGAGTCCTACTCTAACCAGGCAAAAATGTTAGTTTTTATCAGCGTTCTAGTGGGAACCATACCAAAAGCCCAAGGGTTTACTAAATGGGAGAAATTAAATTAAAAACACCTCACCTTCTACTAGCTACTAACTGAACTATGAGCTCCGCTTATTTATATGCTTAACTGTGCTAGAGGTGGGCGTGATTATGCACGCTCACAGGGGAAAATAATATATATCAGGGGATGAGCAGCACAAACCAAATTTTATGCATTACTATGCAAAGCATGCACACAGCACTGGAGAACCCCAATCTCCATAAGAAATATATAAATACAGAGGGGCTGCAGCACACAACAGTGACAGGGCCTCTTGGTTACGCTTTAACGCGTTTAAGCTCACCAACTGCGCCAAAGTGTCCCAAATCTGGTGAGTCCTACTCTAACCAGGGCAAAAATGCTAGTATATATGTATATATATTCCAAAAATGGTTCCATTAAATTAAAAATCAACATTATTGTTGTGAAAATGTCACTTTTGCAGTAAGAACCTGAGTCAAATTTTTCCTTGTTAAAACAGAAGGCATTTGCAATTGTTTAGTTTTATGTGAGCAAGAAGGAATACATGACTTAGGTAACGATTATGCAAGTCATTCCTTCAGAGCCATATCAGTTCATATTTTGCACTGAAAAAAGCCAAAATAGCCTAAAACAGCTGTTTGCAGGATGTATTATATCACTCTATTAAATTAATAGGTTATAGGCAAGGTATACACACCACTAGCTCTGGATGTATGTTTGGCTTTTCAGGAACATAAAGAATGATTTGCATATAAATTCACTGAGTAGGAATGAGGTACTATGTAAGTACCTTATGGAATAATTGCAAATACCTTCTGTTTTAGGAAAGGCAAAATAGGTAAACTAGGTAGGGAGGTATTGTCAGGATGGGCAAGAGCAGTTTTGCGAAAAGGGAAACTTTCCCGCCATGTACTGGGGCACAGGCTGAGAAGGTTAATACACCTATGTTGTCGTCCCTCGCCACTGCGCTACATCTTGCTCTGCATTTTCCCAAGACGCTTTGCAACCGAATGTCTGGCTTTGAGCTATATAAATAGCAAGTAAAAAGGAAAAACATGAAACAAAAAACAATAAGGAACATACAAGATGTCAGGATGTCATGTCACTACCAGAGGAAGACAATGTTAAGAAGGGTGGAAAACTTTGTTCACATGTGGCCCTTCATGGTACATGAAATAAATCTATTTCACCTTACAGCCCCAAAGTTGTCCTTTAGCAAAAACATGGTCTTTATGGGGAAAATAATTTTTAGGAATTTTTCATACCTAGTCAGCTTTAACCCATTCGTGTTCCGTCGTTTTAACTTGAGAAATGTTCACCTCCCATTCATTAGCCTATAACTTTATCACTACTTATCACAATGAACTGATCTATATCTTGTTTTTTCCGCCACCAATTAGGCTTTCTTTGGGGGGTACATTTTGCTAAGAGACACTTTACTGTAAATGTATTTTAACAGGAAGAATAAGAAAAAAACGGAAAAAAATCATTATTTCTCAGTTTTCAGCCATTATAGTTTTAAAATAATACATGCCTCCATAATAAAACTCACGTATTGTATTTGCCCATATGTCCATGTTATTACACCGTTAAAATTATGTCCCTATCACAATGTATGGCGACAATATTTTATTTGGAAATAAAGGTGCATTTTTTCCGTCTTGCATCTATCACTATTTACAAGTTTAAAATAAAAAAAAATATAGAAGTATTTCATCTTTACATTGATATTTAAAAAGTTTAGACCCTTATGTGAATATTTACATGTTTTTTTTTTTTGTTTATTGTAATGTTTTTTTTTTATATTAAACATTTTATTTGGGTAGTTTTGGGAGAGTGGGATGTAAACATGTAATTTATAATGTAAATGAGTGTTTGAATTTTTTTTTTTTTACTTTTAGTTGTAGTCAGGGGCGTAGCAATAGGGGTTGCAGAGGTAGCCACCGCATCGGGGCCAGAGGGGCCCCGAAGGGCCCTCCCTCAACTACAGTATTAGCTCTCTATTGATCCTGTGCTGGTAATGATCACTTATATATATACTTTGAATAGTGGTAATTATTAACAAGCTGTTCCCCATCCCCTTCTTGCACCTCTGACACTGTAGCTACCATTGGCAGGTTTTGGTGCGCCGTATCAATTGTTATGTATAGAGTGCTTGGGGGGGCCCCATTGTAAAACTTGCATCGGGGCCCACAACTCCTTAGCTACGCCACTGGTTGTAGTTTTACTTTTTGGCCACAAGATGGCGGCCATGAGTTTGTTTACATGACGTCACTCTAAGCGTAACACACACTTAGAGCGAAGCATGGGGTACGTTACAGCCAGCGGGGGAGAGGAATCAGTGATCGGGCACCATAGCCCGATACACTGATTGCCTGGCTAATGAACCGCGGTAGCGCGCATGGTTCCTGGACGTAGTTTCTACGTCCAGGAACCAAATTAGGTTAAAGAGAATCTGTACTTTCAATACAAAGCATACCATTCTATTCATTATGTTCTCCTGGGCCCCTCTGTGCTGTTTCTGCCACTCCCTGCTGCAATCCTGGCTTGTAATTGCCAGTTGTAGGCAGTGTTTACAAACAAAAAACATGGCTGCTAACCAGCATGTGATAGGCTGAGAGAAGCTCAGTCTGTGACTCATACAGAGCCTGGAGGGGGAGTGGAGAGGGTGTGTATAGCTTCTGCCTATCACAAGAAGAGCAGCACATTCCTGCCTGAGTGCCTGAGCCCGACAAAGCTGACAAAGGAAAGAAGATTAGATTATATAACAGAGATAATACAGCCACTGTGCAACTAGGAAAGGCTGCAGTAAGACAGACCACATTAGAACAGGTATAGGAACTTATAGGATAGAAGAAATAAGGCTGAACATTTTGTTACAGAGTCTCTTTAAGTGAAAAACTGATCCCCCATGAATCATATACATTTTACAGATTCTCATCAATCCAACATGCATACAGCCTGTTTCAGACTTTTTGGTCCTCATCAGTGCATGGCATGGATTGCTGTGACTAGGGATAGGCTTGGGCTCAGCATTACTTTTTTTAGAGGGCTTTTGGCCCCTTGTACTTTTCTAGTACTTTTCTAGTACTATGAGCTATCTGGATACCAGCATACCTATGAAAGCTCTGCATGTAGAAATGGGTGCAAAGTAACAGCAATAAAATATTGGTATTTTACCGTTATTCTATTATGCACTATTTTACAGATATTTTACTATGTGCTAACCTAACCTATTTTCACTCAGAACCCTTCCTCTCAATGCCTAACTGTAACCTCAATCCCCCCTTATGCCTAGCACTTAACTTCACACCCTTAAGACCCCCCCCATACACACACCTAACCCTTAAGACCTCCCCACATCTAACCATTAAGATTCCCCCCCATGCCTAACCCTTAGTACCACCCCCCACACACACCAAACCCTTAAGACCTCCCCTCCCCCAAACCTAACCCTTAAGATTCTTCCCCAACACCTGACCTTTAAGACCCCGCAACACACCTAACCCTTAAGACCCCCCTCCCCCAGTCTTACCCTTATCAGACACCGTGGGTGCCCAAATTCACCCTCAATGCTGATACTTTAATAGGCGCCCTGCGCCCATTAAAATATCAGCATTGAGGGTAAATTTGGGTGCCTGTGGCACTCAAGAAGGTCCTGCACTTTTTGCCCCTAATGTAATTTATCCCCTAGAAGGACAATGGTGGTGCATACTGCTATATTTGGGTGCATGGGTGCAGCGCACTGGTGATGGGCTTGTGCCCATAACCAGAGCGCTTCACCCAATTTTAACAGTATGTGCCAGCATTTTCCTTATTGGAGATAACTTACACCTGCTGCACACCTGCGCCCATATCTCCTTGCGGCTTTATTGCCGTAACCGATCTGTCATACCTAGCCATGACTCATGATGGGTAGAAAATTCCAGGAAAGGAATTGGCAACACTACTGCGTAACTGCATGAGGCGTCATAACAGATATTTAAATAAAGAAAATAGCAACCAATGTTAATATATATATATATATATATATATATATATATATATATATATATATATATATATACCTTGAAATCATTTAATTTTAAACTCACAGAAAAGAAAGAAAACAAGAGCACAATAAACTTCATGGTGCAATTATTGATTTAAGAGAAACCTATTAAACAAATAGCTCTATAATTATCATGATGCAGTATAATATTTTTTATCAGAAGAGGTTAATGTTGCCACACTTTAAGGATGAGGGAAGAGAAGCGGAGCGAGATACTGTTTTTTAAACTGACACCTTCTTGTTTTATTAGAAGACATTATTATTATCAGACATCTGCAGGTAGAGAATTAAAATTAAAATCGCTTTCAACAATTCAATACACTTTTTTATCAGCCATCTATCTGAAAATCATGAACATTCATCATCTGAGCCATTCTCCCTGAAAACAAGAACCCATTCAAATTTTATACAAATTATCATATTTATCATAGTCTGGAACTCCAGAGTAACATCTCTGCAAAGTGTCTACAGAGTCCCTGGGGAGTGGAGGAATTCACTCAGATCTGTTACTGCCTGAAAATCACTCTTCCTTTCCTCGCTGTCCCTTTCACACTCGCTGCTTCCCGCTACCCCAGCCGCTAGGAGAAAAAAAAAGTCAGCAGAAAAAAAATAAAACGATAGTGTCTAGTGCCTACCTGCAAACACTTCCTATATAAAAGCATGTTTTTTAATAAGCTATTTATAATAAAATAATGCCTAATTTATGAATGTGAAAAAGCTCTTTTTATTCTTGCGGTAACCAGTGATTCAAACTTTTATGGTTCAGTTAACATTTGTTTGTACAGTTCAATGCTCAGTACAGCCGCCACTCACGGCGATGGTGGTGTAGTGGTTAGCGCTTGCGCCTTGCAGCGCTGGGTCCCCGGTTCAAATCCCAGCCAGATCAACATCTGCAAGGAGTTTGTATGTTCTCCCCGTGTCTGCGTGGATTTCCTCCGGGCACTCCAGTTTCCTTCCACATAAAAAACCCCATACAGATAAGTTAAATTGGCCCTAGACATGCACTTCACGATACATACATAGACCATACAACCATGGTAGGGACTAGATTGTGAGCTCCTCTGAGGGACAGTTAAATGACAAGATATAGACAATATATAGTCTGTACAGTGCTGCGTAATATGTTGGCGCTATATAAATACTGAAATAAATAAAAAATAAATAAAATGAAAGTGCAATAGCAGTAAAGTCCCACAAATTCCATAACATGAAGTCCTTTTCCTCCTCTGCAGGTCCCTCTTCTTGCATATCACAGTATACCTCCACCACACCCAAGAACCAGAAGCCACTCACAAGATGTGATGATAACCACCAGGGTCTATATTGGGGATATTCCCAGGTCACCCTCGATGTTTACGATCAGATACAATCCACCTCCTATTCCGCCCTCAATATCCCATTCATGGCCATTGGCCAATGTGATCACCTCAAATAAAACATCTCATACCGTAATATTGTAAAACTATTTCATAGTATAAAAAGGTATAGCACTCATCTAAAATGACTTACAATACAGGGTAGAGTTTTATGTATGGGCTCTCCCCCATTCAGGTGGCCTTGGCTGGCTCCTCCTGATGTGCTGTCCTCCTCACAGTGTATGGTCAGCTGCAGTGCACACAGCCTCCACCTCACCACTTCCCAACACAGCTCACTTCACTAGTACTTGTACACTGCCACATCTGGGGTCCCCCTTCTTCTTTCTTTTACTAGTTCCTTTAAAAAATAACTCATCAGGGGTTGCATACCCAGATGTGTCCACTGCTTTTATAGCCTAAGAGCTCATCCCTGCCCTCCCCTCCACAGTCCCCCCCCCCCCCCCATGTCACACCCATATACTTTACCAATACCTGATACCACTTAACATACCTTTACAACTGATACCCTCCCTGTGCCCATATCACACATTGGGCTCTATTTACAATCATTTTCTGCATGCAGAAATGCACTTGCAGTAAATTCCCGACTGAAATAAGACTATCTTGACATTCACAAATTTTTACGCATGGTTACGCATGCATAAAATTATATGTATTGTTTCCCGCATGCATAAAAAGTGTGGTAAAAGTCTACAAAAGTCAGTAATTCCCACAAAAAAAACCTAAATTCACAAAGAAAAAGGGGCGCATTATTTCTGACTACCTATTTTATATTACCTGCAAGTACGTGGTGATATATTTAGCTTCCCATTGACTTAAATGGAGTCTTCAGCCTTAAGCACTGTGTTTGCTGGACTTTTTTTTTCACAATTGTTTATGCCACTTTTTTACGCATGTTTTGCGCATGTTTACTATTACGCATGTTTCCCCAATTTTTTCACGCATTGTTCCCACATGCGGAAAATGTTTAGTGAATGTGGATAAAATGCGGAAATTATCACTGCCGGTAATATAGCAGTAAAAAAATCTCTTACCGCATGTGTGATTGTGAATAGAGCCCAATACTGGTAAGAACCAATTAAAATACCATATATAAAAGATATCCCCATATGCCAAACCCACAGACTCCTCCCACCCATATTAATAATGACGTCCAGTGGCGTAGTTAAGGAGCTATGGGCCCCGATGCAAGTTTTACATTGGGGCCCCCCAAACACTCTATATGTATTAATTGATACAGCGCACCAAAACCTACCAAGGACAGCCACAGTGTCGGAGGTGCAAGAAGGGGATGGGAAGCAGTTTGTTAATGATTACCACTATTCAAAGTATCTATAGAAGTCATTATTATGAACACAGGACCAATAGAGAGCTAATACTGAAGTTGAGGGAGGGCTTTTCAGGGCCCCTCTGACCCAAGGGCCCCGATGCAGTTGTTTCCTCTGTAACCCCTATTGCTACTCCCCTGATGACGTTCATGCATGCAGCTACTTCTGCCCATACTCCATAGCCATACTCCCTCAACCTCTCCTTCAGCTGTCGGGTCATCCTGCCTACATACTGCCACCCCCAAGGACACAACAGCATATATATTACATTCATCATTACGTGTTATGAATTTTTTAACATTAAAAACTTTCCTATTGCTAACCCTAGATACCAACCCCAGGTGACACCCATAAAAAACTCCTCCCACTCCTTGTCATTGTCATCACCATCTTCCATCATCATTAGCCATGAGCGCACCAAAATGATTCGCCATTCCACAGTGAATCACAATGCATGGATGGACACATCAGGCAGCGCAGTCTATGAACTTTCTGATGTCCCTGCAGATCGCATTGTGTTGCGTTTCTAAAAACACAGCTAAGTCATGGGGATGAAAATCAGGGGCAAACCCAGGATTTTCAAGGGGCAATTTCCTGAAAGATCTCCCTCAGCCACGCACAATACGGTATAATAATATGGTAGGACATCATGTTGGGTAAAATTTCCTGTCTGACCGACAGGATCTGACAATTATTTCCTAAACGTCCGATCTGCTCCCGATCAACAACGGGATCGATCAGGAGCAGTTTGGATACAGATAATAATGAGGACAGACGACATTACTAATGAAGGGGAAAGTGAACCATTCACACAGTAGGGCACAGGGCTGTGCTTTTACCTGACTCTGTTACGTTCCCCAGAGCTGCTCCATGCTCTGTACACACACTGCTACTCCCTGCTCTGTACACAGGCTGCTGCTCCATGCTCTGTACATACACTGCTGCTACATCCAAAGTTAACTGTAGCAGGGAAAGAAAGGGGGCAGTGCTGTGAGCTGCAGAATACCTACAGATATTCTGGTGCAGGTATGTCAAACCGGTCCTACGAGGGCCGAGATCCTCACACATTTTTGATACAGCTCAAATGAATTGATGGGTCTGAATCAGGAAAGGCGTGATCCATCAGGTAGAACACATTCCTTTCTTTCTCAGTCCATCCTAAACACTGGCATGGATCTGGCCCTCCAGGCCTGGAGTTCGATACATGTGTTCTGGTGTCTCAATTTGTGCCTGTCCCCAGACACTGCACCGACCCTAGTCTGAGGGGGGATTCTGGGCAGCTGTAATCCCCCCTGAGTTTGCCTATGAAAATAAGGCCTAAGCAAAGATGAGCTCTAAAAGTTCTATCTGTCAAATAACCTAAACCTAAAATTGCTGTGGTACAAGCTTTGGTATTCTTGTTGGCTCTTTTACTGTTGGTATGTTTAAAATGAACCTTCCCCTACTCTACTCTCTACCTGACCCTAACACCTAACCCTAACCATTGTTATCAATATCTTAGCTTCGTACATACGCTAGATGGTGCATGTGTATGGCCAGGGCCGATTTAAGGGGCCCTGTGGCAAACTATAGCTTTGGGGCTTCCCAGCGCAAAGCTCCCCCCCCCCCCCCGCTATTACCCCCTCTGTTTCCCAGGGCCCTGCAAGCAGCCATAAATACCTATTAGTCCCGGCGGGTGAGAGGACAGGCAGCGGCTGTACTCTGAGACATGCTCCCTCCCTCCCACTCTATGACCCGGGGCGTCATTTGTAAACTTGCGCCGGGTCATATAGTGAGAGGGAGATAGCGTGTCTCAGAGTACAGCCACTGCCCGCCCGTTCACCCGCTGATACTTATAGTTAATTATGGCTGCCATTATAGCTGCAGGGTCCTGGGAAGCGAGGGGGAGCAGGCAGAATTGAGCGGGGTTGGCGCTGCGGGGGCCTCAGCAGAGGTCAGGGCCCCGGGGCAAATGCCCCCTTTGCCTCTATGGTAGCCCCGGCCCTGTGTATGGCAGTCCTGATGCATTGCAGAGAGATTCAGATTGCTAGATTGTCCTAGCCAAACACAGGTCAAGGCCATTGTTCTCTTCTATATCTATCTCGCTTTGTTGGGCAGTGAGCACCACATACTTTCCTCCCCCCCCCCCCCCCCTCCCCGCATAGCAACTGCATGCGTCACAAGTCTGCAGGCTAGCGACTTGTCTGTACAGAACTCAGCACCAAACTGTTGTCTGAGGGATCAAGTCACAATCTAGGCAGGCAACAGAACTCGTGCATGTGTGGGCATGTGCAGGCAACTCTCCATCTGCCTATCCCACCCCATCCTGAGTATTGCAGTTTACACACACTCCATTTATATAGTATGGAGTTACTTTCCTGTTGAAATCACCGGTCACCTTTCTCATATTTATTATGCTTCTTCACCCCCACAATTATGGTCAGGCTTTGATTGTAACCCCTTGAACCCTCAGACTGGATTCACGCTGTGCACATTGCATTACACACATGTTATACTGTGTGTGAACTGTAATGGACACTGAGGGCCATATTCTGCTACCGTTTCTATTTCATTTTCTCCAAGGACATAATTTTGTTATCAGTAATTAGCAACTGAAAAATTACCATAAAGTAGGAAAAAACTAATTTTAAGTCATTACTTGCTTGGTGGAAACTTTAAAACTGCCCTCCAAGTCACATTTCATCTCTCTGATACTTCCCCTTCACAGCTGGAAGGAGGAAGTGTCAGTACCTTGTCAGGAATATAGTAAACATCACTGATAAGAAAATTACAGCTATAAACGTTTTCCTGGCAGAATACATCTTTCTTTATATTTCTGAGAGCAGAGGGAGAGAGAAAGGGTCAATATAGTTCATGTATTTTCATTTAGGGACACTTAATAGACTGTAACTGAGTAGAGACAACAAAACATTCAATCTACTGTCTAAATGTTTAAATATAAAATAAAATCCTGGGATGTCTAAAAAAGTAATTTTTAGGAGTAGGAAGACAAATATAATTGTTTATCTCATAAGTTTATTTTCACCTCAGGTTCACTTTAATGGTGCATACACACATCCAATTTTGATTGTGTAGGTATGCTCTGATACCACATGGAAATAGTAAAATTGGCCGATCACTGGCCAATCAAAATTGTGTGTATGTATGCACCTCAAAGGTGCGTACACACATGCGACTATAGTCGTTTGAAACGATCGTTCCCCGATAGTTTCAAACAACGATCGTTTTTAAAAAAGCAACCAACGATCATTAAGTCTAACGACGGACGAGCTAGATCATTAAAAACTAACGATCTAGCTTGGCGGATTTTTACCAACGACGATCGTTGGCAAAAGTAGTACATCGTTGGAAACGGTCATTCGTACTAGGCTTGACATGCGCATTTCGCTATTTCTCCATGAAACTTCTCATTTTTATGTGCAAGCGCAATAGTTGCTTCACGTTATGTAACGTTCGTTCTAACGATCAGATCGTTACACACATTTTAAAACTAACTTTACTCAGTTCGTTCTTTCATCAATTAAAAGTTTGTTCGTCGTTTACAACGAACGATCGTTGTCGCATGTGTGTACGTAGCACAAGTGTGTTCAAAGACAATTATTTTAAGTGTTCCTATGGAAGCAGATATGTTTTCATTTAATGCACTTGTCGAGATCTCACCTGTAGCATGTCCAGTTGGTTGCAGCTGAACTGCAACAAGTCAGTTCGGCTCTGTTCACATCTAAAATAGAAATCGCTGACGCCAGCGATTTACGTTTTTGTGTGCAATTTTTTTTCTCCTCCCGACGCTCAGGTGGGTGCTGCGGTTTTTGTAAAGTACTTTTATAAACGCTTTTGCAGAGCGATTGCGTGTCTGGGAAATCGCTATACAAAGCGCGGTACTTATACGTTAGCCGGGCGCATCCGGCAGGTGGCGCTAATTACTATTCCCCCTCCAGGCCGACATGGATAGTAGGGAAAGATGTAACTCTGGTGGAGTTTTGTCGCCACCTAGAGGATGCGCCCGGCTAACGGATAGGTACCCAAAGCGCTTTTTCCAGCGTTTAGTGATTTTCCTATACCTTCCATTAAGACAAAACGCCTAAAAAATGGTACAGGCACCGCTTTGCTGAGCGGATAGGAAACAAATTGCTCAGATACGAAATTACTCATAGGGAATCATTGCACAATCGTTTTGAGGGCAATTTTCAAAATTGCCTGTGCTTGAAAAAAAGCCAAATACGCCCTAAATGTGAACGAGCCCTTCTTCTGATTTCCTTGCAAGCAAACAGCTGCATAGTTTTGCTAGCATTTGTAATGAGTGTCATTTCCATCTGCAGCTCAGAGCAGCACAGGATTGATTAATTACCATTCACCTGGAATTTGCATGCCTGCTCTCATTGGTGGATAACTATATAAAAGCCTCTCCCTGCCTTGACAATTTGCCTGTCATAGTCATTAGTTTATTCCAGAGCTGCATAAATGGATCTTGTGTTATTACTGTTTGTTAGTTGCCTTGCTCCCCTTGGGAATGTGCTATTTCCTGCAGTGGAGAATAACAGTGTTCCTTGCCTGTCTGGACATTGCCATCACTTTGGTTGTGATTGGCAGACGCTCCTTTCAGTCCGCCTGTGTAGACATTGCAATAGCTGTGGTTTCTATTGGTAGCGCTCCTTCTAGTCTTTCCTGTCTGGAAGTTGCCATTGCAGTAGTCATGATTGGCAGACGCCCCTAAAGGCCTGTGTCCACTGTGATGCGGCTACATAGCTGTATCGCGCCGTGGCCGAACTGTAACCAATGCGCGGCAATCGAACAGTTTTCATTGTGTGCTGGTTATGCGGAGTGGTGCGGAGCACAGCCGCATCTGCCCACATCCACGTCCCGTCTCCTCCTGTCACTTCTTCATTGGGAGATGCGGCTAGGTAGCCGCACTCGCATCACTTCACAAGTGGAAATAGGCCTTTATTGTCCTGTCGTGTGGATTTATAATAGCTGCAGTTGCTATCAATACGCTTCTTCCTGTCTAGTCCAGAATTGTCATTTCTATGTGAACGTTTACCATCACTATGCTAGCAATTGGATTGCTAAACGCTCTGTTCTCTCTGTCTTGTCTTGTTCAGTGTGGTGGTTACCAGAAGCTCAGCGTTGTGGTCGCTCTGAGCAACTGTCCTTCCTGTTAGTCTTCTACTCTTGCTTTGATCTGTGCTGTCTGGCACTCCAGTCTTCCTGGCCTCAGTTTCTATACCATGCACTCTGAAGTCCTGCGGGGTAACCATAGTCGGGTAGGCGTACTGGTCTCCCGTTCACGCGGGGGCTTGGCATATAGGTGAAGAGCGTGGTATTAGATTGGGGTATAGTGAGGAGCAAGGAAGATGAGAGATCTGCCAGGCCTTACATACATTATGCCAGGCCAAACACAAAACCATATCATGGAGGAGTCTCTATCCAGTAGATATTACAGCATTGTGAGCTATGGCTCTTTTTTTCTTTAAAAGATTTGAAAAGCTTGACTGCGAATCAGCAAGTGAAGTTTTGTCTGAATGTGTTAAATTTCAAATACAGAATTCCAATCCACACCTGTCTCTACTTGGGCTTCTCAGATTGTTTTTCTGTTTCAAGGGAATCTGTATAAGCGGGCTTGTGTTGTGCTGAATCACAGAACCCTGGAAGAAAAACCTTTTTTTAGCTTTTGTAATTCATAAGGGCCCGTTTCGACTACAACGAATCTGCATGCATTTCCTGCATGCAGATTCGCATAGACAATACAAGTGGATGGGACTGTTTCCACTTGTCAGGATTTCTGAGCATTTTTCTGTGCAGAAAAAATCTGCACGGCAGAGCCATCAGAATTCGCATACCGCATACCACTATGCGATTCGCATACAATGTATTTAATAGGAAATTCGCATGCGGTTTTAGTATGCAAATTTTCATGCGAATTTGCATACGATTTCACATAGAAACAATGGAAAAGCACACAGGCACTGCCATGGTTAAATTCGCATACATAGTCATCCATGCGAAATCGGATGCGAATTCGCATGAAAATTCACATACAACCTCATGCGAAATTCGCATCCGCATGCAAATTTTTTCCGCGGCGATTCCCACCGCACAAGTGGAGACGGGCCCTAACTGGCTGAGAATTGATCCTTTACCATCTCCTCTCCATGAACTCCTGCTGGCTAGTCAATCAGCTGTCTCATCAGCTGCATTCAAAAGCAATCAGGCTGAGAACACACAAGGCAGTGGGGGAAATGTAGTGCTTTGCTGCATATGCATTTGTGCATTTTTAGTGCGTTTCACATGTGTTTTCTGTGCGTTTTACACTTTTCCGCACATGCGGTTTTCTTGCATTTTGCGTGCATTTTAATGCGTTTGCGGTTCGCATATATAAACTGCATATGTGTTTTCTATGCGTTCTGCATTGTTTTTTATTCAAATCACTAGGAAGTCAACAGGAAGCAGAAATAGATCACCAAACTTGTTTTTTTTTTTTAAAAAAGCATATAAAAAATGCATGCAAAACGCATACACAATGCACTAAAACACAATACCTCTGCATCACCATTGACTTTTATTATGTGTGGTTTTGAAGTGTTTTTGAAAAACATGCAACAAAACCAGCGTTTTTAAAAAAGCATGCAAACATATGCGTTTTTTCATGCTGCCCATTGACTTGCATTATGTGCATTTTTGCTGCGTTTTCCGCAATGCTAGCGTTTCTGCCTAGTTTGTTTCCAGCCTTAGTGTGCAGGTAATTGCACTAAAAATGTTGCTTCATCTTTGATACAGTCACCTAGTGTTAGGCCTGGTTTATACTGCAAGAGCTTTTTCGAAACGCTTACGATTTTAAAAGGTCTCGCTATTCGCTAATGTACTGCTATGAGTTTTTTACTAAAGTGATTTTACAAAAATTACCCATAGCTTTGTATTAGCATGAGCTTTTAAAACAGGGGCATAACTAGAAATCACTGGGTCCCCCTGTGTAACTTTGGATGGGGACCCCTCCTGCCCGCCCCTTGCTTTCTGCAAAGTTAAACTGAAAACCAATGTTATTGAATTGCCTAGTGCACACTTGAATGCGTTTTCTCCATGCAGATAAAAACAGCAGTGAAGCACTGCACATATTTTCTCTATCAATTACATTAGCTTATGCGATAAAACATGCATGTTTTCACATGTACAGACACGTCTGTATATGTGACAGACACATGTGGTGTGCAGAAAACGCATACAGAAAAACACACACAGAAAACTGACAGATGAGTGTGCTCCCAGCCTCAGCTTCATATTACACTTAGGGTGCATACACACATCAGACCATGGTCTTTGGAAAATGAAAGATCACAGACCAGTTTTACCCCCTTCCATGTAGTATGAGAGCCATACCTACACAGTCTATTCTATGGAGCTGAACTCCCCATCAGAAAAAAAACTTTGCAAGATGCTGCACACACAGATGCTGTACAGACACAAAAGATCAGTAGCTGCAAAAGATCTGTTCCTGCCAAAAATCCAACCCTGCAAATTGCAATGATAGTCTATGAGATCTGCAGATCATCATACACACATGATTTAACTGACAGATCTGCAGATCTGAAAATCCAACCTGGTGGATCTGATCTGCAGATGAATGTCAGTTAAATCATGTGTGTACGATGATCTGCAGTTCTCATAGACTATCATTGCAATTTGCAGGGTTGGATTTTTGGCAGGAACAGATCTTTTGCAGCTACAGATCTTTTGTGTCTGTACAGCATCTGTGTGTGCAGCATCTTGCAAAGTTTTTTTTCTGATGGGGAGTTCAGCTCCATAGAATAGACTGTGTAGAGTATGGCTCTCATACTACATGGAAGGGGGTAAAACAGATCTGTGATCTTTCATTTTCAAAAGACTATGGTCTGATGTGTGTATGAGCCTTTACTCTGTCCATCTCTGATGGAGCAGAACTGGCTCTGCAGACTTCTCCAGCATCACTACAGTACAGAGCACTTGGGGAGGGGTAGAGAGGTTGGGGGCTTAACACTGGACACAAGAGCCTGCTGCACACTGAATAAGGACTGTCTACAAGTCTTTGTCTACACAGCATTGTATGATTTATTGTCAGTGGCTGAGCAGATGCAGTCATTAGAACAATTGTGCAGAAAGCTTTTTCTCTCCTTAGTTGTCAGTCTCTCAGAACAGGGAAATGAAACGTCTCCCCCACGGGGCCCCCTGTGGCTTCTGGGCCGCCGTGCAGCTGCATCCCTTGCAGGGCCTATTGTTATGCCCCTGTTTTCAAATCACTAGCACTATAAAAGCTCTTGCAGTGTGACCCAGGCCTTACAGAGCTTAAAGTTTGAGTACTAATCTTAAGGTGGCCACTAATGACAACATTTCACAAAATTATCGTTTACGAACGATTCTTTATATGAATGATCAGAAATTATTGTTTGGTACCACTAATGAACAAAAATCACCTGAGCAAATTCTATGGGGCATTTCATACCTAGCGGGGTGCTATGAGCAGGAAGTTGTGAATTTGTCGAACAGGAAACAGAGCGTTATTAGGCAATAAGTGCAGTGAAGTGTGGGGACCAGAGGTTGTGTGAGTCTATTACAATGCAGGTTTTTAAAAATCTTCTGCTTTGCGGCAGGCATGTGCGGAAATGTATTTTATCAATACACTTACGTGCAATTCAAACTTTGGCCACAGGAAGTGAGCACTAGAGATCCTCACTTTCTGCTTGGCCTGCAGCCACAAGGGAAATTACCGCACATTACCGTGGTAATCCCTGAAGGCTATTTTTAGCATTGCGATTAATCGCACCGCAACATTACTAAAACACCCGTGTCACACTGTAGTCACAGTAACCGTGTCTAGAGCTTCCTGTTTCAGCATCCCTGCTCTGTCCAATGTGTGTTTCAGACGTCTTTCCCTATACCATGAATGATTTAGAATCCCTGTCCAGTGCAGCAGAAGTCATAGAATCTCTGCCCTGCCCAAAGAGTGTTTCAGAAGTCTTGCCCTGTACCATGGATAATTTAGAATTCCTGTCCAGCGCAGCAGAAGTCATAGAATCCCTGCTGTGCCCTGTGAGGGCCGTTTCCACTAGAGCGAATCTGCATGTGTTTCCTGCATGCAGATTTGCATAGACAATACAAGTGGATTGGACTGTTTCCACTTGTCAGGATTTCTGAGCGTTTTTCTGTGCAGAAAAAATCTGCACGGCAAGGCCATCAGAATTCGCATACCGCTATGCGATTCGCATACAATGGGCTTGATTCACAAAGCGGTGCTAGCTGTTAGCACGCCTGTGAAAACCCCCTTAGCATGTCTAAACGAGCTTTTCGTGCGCAAAACTTTACGCGTGCACTGCACAGAGCGCAGGGCGCTCCGCACGAAGTGCCCATTAAAGCCGATGGGACTTAGCGCGCGCATAAGACTTTGCGCGCGCAAAACTTTGCACGCGGTACTTAGCACTAGTGTTGGGCGAACAGTGTTCGCCACTGTTCGGGTTCTGCAGAACATCACCCTGTTCGGGTGATGTTCGAGTTCGACCGAACACCTGATGGTGTTCGGCCAAACCGTTCTGCCATATGGCCGAACTAAGAGCGCATGGCCGAACGTTCGGCTAGCACTGTGATTGGCCGAACGGGTCACGTGGTTCGGACCTGAATGCGCTCTGATTGGCCGAACGGGTCACGTGGTTCGGGTAAATAAATACCCGATCCACGTCATTGCTCCGCCATTTGTCTGTGGGTTTAGCTTTGGGTAGGCAGGCAGGGTAGTTCTCTCTCCAGCCAGGCTAGCCAGGGTCCCCCCAGTCATTGTGTCGCTGCTGGGAACAGTAGTAGACCGCTCACCCACACTATATAGCATTGCGTTTACTGCCACTCTGTGTACACCGCTCACCCACCACTGTATAGCATTGTGTTTACTGCCACTCTGTGTCTCTGCTGGGAACAGTAGTACACCGCTCACCCGCCACTGTATAGCATTGTGCTCTGTGTCGCTGCTGGGAACAGTAGTACACCGCTTACCCACCACTGTATAGCATTGTGCTCTGTGTCGCTGCTGGGAACAGTAGTACACCGCTCACCCACCACTGTATAGCATTGTGCTCTGTGTCGCTGCTGGGAACAGTAGTACACCGCTCACCCACCACTGTATAGCATTGTGCTCTGTGTCGCTGCTGGGAACAGTAGTACACCGCTCACCCACCACTGTATAGCATTGTGCTCTGTGTTGCTGCTGGGAACAGTAGTACACAGCTCACCCACCACTGTATAGCATTGTGCTCTGTGTCGCTGCTGGGAATAGTAGTACACCGCTCACCCACCACTGTACAATCAATTTTCTCAAAAACTATAAGCTCTTTTTCAAATATTTTTTTTCCTCTTGTACCCACTCCCAAGGTGCACATACCCTGCAAATTTGGGGTATGTAGCATGTAAGGAAGCTTTACAAAGCATGAAAGTTCGGGTCCCCATTGACTTCCATTATGTTCGGAGTTCGGCGCGAACACCCGAACATCGCGGCCATGTTCGTCCAACACTACTTAGCACGTGATCTGATTGAGAAAACCGGTGCTAACCTAGTTAGCACCCTGGTTAGCGCGCCTAAAGACTTTAGACGTGCTAAGTAGGTTAGCACTGCACAGTGAATCAAGCACAATGTATTTAATAGGAAATTTGCATGCAGTTTTGGTATGCGAATTTTCATGCGAATTTGCATACGATTTCGCATAAAAACAATGGAAAGGTACACAGGCACTGCCATGGTTAAATTCGCATACATACATAGTCATCCATGCAAAATCGTATGCGAATTCGCATGAAAATTTGCATACAACCGCATGTGAAATTCGCATCCGCATGCAAATTTTTTCTGTGGCGATTCCCACCGCACAAGTGGAAACGGGCCCTGAGTGTTTCAGAAGTCTTTCCCTGTGCCATAGATGATTTAGAACCTCTGTTTAGCACAGCAGAAGCTACCGAATGTATGCCCTGCTCAGTGAGTGTTTCAAAAGGCTTGCCTCATGCAGGAGATGATGTAGAATCCCTGCCTTGCTCAGTGAGTTTCTCAAAAGTTTTGTCCTGTTCAGTGAATGAGTCAGAATTCCAGTCATGTTCAGCAGCTGACACAAAAGTCCTGCCCACTTCGATAGTTGTTGCTATAATACTGACCCTTTTAGCAGCTGTTTTAGAGTTCCAGTCCAGTTTAGCCCTAAGAATTAGAAGTAATGTCAACTAACTGTCCCTCATTTTCTTTGCCCAGGAACTCATTGCAAGGGACAGGAAGTAAGGGGAACGTTATTCTATGGGAACAGGGCAAGAGATGCTTCGTGTTCAGAGTTCTTGGCACTCCTGATGGCCTCCATATCCCACTCACTTCAGCTGTCCTTTAAGGACTATTTGCAGGAGGTCCAACTAACTTAGTATTTTTTGAGATGTTGGAGAGAATTAGAGTGATCAGAGGAAACCCAAATAAACATGGGGAGAATGTCTAAATGCTATGCAGATAGTGTGCTAACCAAGAGTCCTGGGAATCTGGGCATTCTGAAATGGAGATACATAGCTCAGACACAATCTCGTATTGACCTGAGGAAGTGGGCAGGTTCCATGTAACGCATTGTCAAACAGTAAAAATCTTAACCTCTTATGATCATGAGCTATAACTGTTCTTATTACTTACCTCCACTCACTATATATTGTATCACAATCAGGGCGCCTTCTCCCACCTTGCAAGAGTCAAACCTTGGACTCCAGTGCTGCAACGGCAGAGTGCTATTCACTATGACTCCCTTATGCCACAGTGTCTACAAGATTTAATAATAAATGTGCAAAATAACAAGTTTACACCTTCCTGAAAACATGTATGTGAAAACAGGTTTCAGATCCTTATGTATATCGTGTGAATGGAATGAGAAAAAAAAGGCATGATTAAATGATAATTAATTAAGGGCATCGGAACATGTAACCACAGTAAACAAGACTGCATTTCCCATGTCCTGATCCTGATTTGCATGTTACACCTTGAAGCTCTTTCCCAAACTACTTTGAGTGGTGCTCCCCCAACTGGGTGGAAAAGTAGCCCCCCACACAATATTTGTTAACTAGGTTATCCAGGCTGCAGAAGATTTTAATGTTGAGTTTTATAGCTCCACCACGCTCTACAGTCCTTGTGAATATTGTAATATTGCATTTTTTACAAGTTACTCTTCTGTTAATGTTCCAGCTAGTAAGTTTTATAATCCTCCTCAATGAAATTTTTTTGTATTCTTCCGCACCGTTAACCTCAATGGCGGCACCTCAGCCCCTGGCAGGAGGCAGAGATGAAATGAATTCCTCTTTAATCAGAAATAATAATAATAAAAACACACACAAGGATCTCTGTGCGTTTTATTTCATCTTATTTTTATCTGTACGGATTGTGAGGAAACCTCAATTACTCTAAACACTGGTTTTGTAGCCATGGAGGACACTCTTGCCTGTGGTTAGAGGTTAAGTATCCATCATCAGAAAGTCTAACAAAACTCGAAACTGTGTATTGCTTCACTGTGCACACATCATTAGTGACAGTATACACTCCAGAAAGGTAAGCATACCAAATAAACTTGATATTGCATATTTTATAGACTTACACACACACGTGCGCGCACACATACACACACACATACACGCACACATTTATTTTGTTGCTGCTACTTTACAGGATTTTGATCAGTCACTATCTGGAAAGTGATGTTATGCTGTCTGGTAAGTATATGGTGGTATCTCTTAGTACCTCTTATCCTGTCAACAGATGGATATGCTGGTATGTGATGGAAGGATAATGTTTTAGTTTATATGGTAAAATAGCGGAGAGTCACATCTAACCACTTTTAAGTCCAGCTACTGTTTTTGTGTCTATTTTCTTCTCGATCATTTAACCTCTTGCCGACTGGCAGATTGGCGGTGGCAGAGAGGCTCTGTTGTTCCTCTGCGGCGCTGTTTGGTGGCATCTCGCGAGGAGCGTGATTTGATGGTCAATCACACGAGCACAAGCTCCCGTCACTGTAAACAGAGAGCACCAGCGATCAGCCTGCCAGAGGCTGATCAGCGCTGGCAGGCTGTTTTTTTCTGCAAATTGAATTTAAATGTTTATATACTGTACAGAATATAGGCTTGTCACTTAACTTTATCTCGGAGGGGCTCACATATCTCTATGAATGTATAATGTATGTATAGTGTAGTGTATGTATCGTAGTGTAGTGTAGGGCCAATTTTTTTGCAGAAATGTCATGTTTTTTATTAATTAAAGCAAATTAAAAATCGCAGCAGCAATAATACCACCAAAAGAAAACTCTATTTGTGAGAAGAAAAGGAAGTTAAATTCATTTGGGTGCTAAGTTGTATGACGGAGCAATAAACCGTTAAAGTTAGGAAGTGCCGAATTGTAAAAAATGGCCTGGTCACTAGGGGGGTATAAATGTTTAGTCCTCGTGGTTAAAAAACAAAAAACAGTAACACGATTAAGCAAGCACTTTAAGTTTCTGTAATGTATGTTCTTTTGCTGTGTGAGTCTAAATGGCATTACAAGAATATGGCTGGATAGTGTAATGGTTAATTCACTGCCCCAGACTCAAGAGACCTGGGTTCAAATCTTAGCTTTTCCTATTCAGTAAAGAGATCTTGGGCAAGACTACCTAGCACTGCTACTGCATGTCCTCTAGTGGCTGTCTCGCAAGCACTTTGAGTCCAACAGGAGAAAAGTGCTATACAAATATTGGAATTATTATTATATATAGGTAATATTCAAAGCAGGTAATTCGGGCTCCAGTAGTTCCCACTAAATATTGTTTTTAGGCAATGCGGATATCGGGAGAGGGGTTTTAGGCAGTGAATGCACCACTGATATTGGAACACATTGCAGGTGAGTGGAGGGGGGGGGGGGGGAGAGTGTCGGTTAGGTTTAGGCACTGATGGAGGCTTCAAGTGGCAATAGGATTAGGCTTAGTGATAGTAAAATATAGGTAAAAATTACTAATATTTTCCATTGACCACTAATAGAATATCGGTAATTGTAACAATATTCTACTAGCGGCTGGGAGGAGAGCGGGGAGGTTAATGGTAGGAGTTAGACATCGAGAGGAAAGATTTCATTTGGAATGAAGAATGCCGAGATGTTGCCGATATTAAGGGTATCGGTAGTACACAACTAACTAATTATTCTTTGCCATTTATAAATAGAGTTGGGCCGAACCTCCGATTTTAGGTTCGCGAACCGGGTTCGCGAACTTCCGCGGAAGGTTCGGTTCGCGTTAAAGTTCGCGAACCGGAATAGACTTCAATGGGGATGCGAACTTTGAAAAAAAAAATAATTATGCTGGCCACAAAAGTGATGGAAAAGATGTTTCAAGGGGTCTAACACCTGGAGGGGGGCATGGCGGAGTGGGATATACGCCAAAAGTCCCCAGGAAAAATCTGGATTTGACGCAAAGCAGCGTTTTAAGGACAGAAATCATATTGAATGCTGAATGACAGGCCTAAAGTGCTTTAAAACATCTTGCATGTGTATACATCAATCAGGTAGTGTAATTAAGGTACTGCTTCACACTGACACACCAAACTGTTCACTGAACAGAACAGGTATGCAGTGGCGGGTTCACTAAACAGGTATACAGTGGCGGGTCCACTGAACAGAACAGGTATGCAGTGGCGGGTCCACTGAACAGAACAGGTATGCAGTGGTGGGTTCACAGAACAGGTATGCAGTGGTGGGTTCAAAGAACAGGTATGCAGTGGCAGGATCACTGAACAGGTATGCAGTGGTGGGTGGGTTCACAGAACAGGTATGCAGTGGCAGGATCACTTAACAGGTATGCAGTGGTGGGTGGGTTCACAGAACAGGTATGCAGTGGTGGGTTCACAGAACAGGTATGCAGTGGCAGGATCACTGAACAGGTATGCAGTGGTGGGTGGGTTCACAGAACAGGTATGCAGTGGCAGGATCACAGAACAAGTATGCAGTGGTGGGTTCACAGAACAGGTATGCAGTGGCAGGATCACTGAACAGGTATGCAGTGGTGGGTGGGTTCACAGAACAGGAATGCAGTGGCAGGATCACTGAACAGGTATGCAGTGGTGGGTGGGTTCACAGAACAGGTATGCAGTGGCAGGATCACAGAACAGGTATGCAGTGGTGGGTTCACAGAACAGGTATGCAGTGGCAGGATCACTGAACAGGTATGCAGTGGTGGGTGGGTTCACAGAACAGGAATGCAGTGGCAGGATCACTGAACAGGTATGCAGTGGTGGGTGGGTTCACAGAACAGGTATGCAGTGGCAGGATCACAGAACAGGTATGCAGTGGTGGGTTCACAGAACAGGTATGCAGTGGCAGGATCACTGAACAGGTATGCAGTGGTGGGTGGGTTCACAGAACAGGAATGCAGTGGCAGGATCACTGAACAGGTATGCAGTGGTGGGTGGGTTCACAGAACAGGTATGCAGTGGCAGGATCACTGAACAGGTATGCAGCCAGGAAAAGCTAAGCCTAACTAATCTTTCCCTATGAGAGACAGACAGCAGCTCGCCCTACTCTCTCTAATGCAGGCACACGAGGGGCCGTAATGGCCGCCGCTGCCTGCCTTATATAAGGGGGGTGGGGCTCCAGGGGCTAGTGTAGCCTAATTGGCTACACTGGGCCTGCTGACTGTGATGTAGAGGGTCAAAGTTGACCCTCATAGTGCATTGTGGGGCGAACCGAACTTCCGGAAACGTTCGCCTGTGGGAGGCGAACGCGAACCACCGAAGTTCGCCGGGAACCATTCGCCGGCGAACCGTTCGGCCCATCTCTATAAACAAGTCCCTAGAATGGTAATACCCTGAATTTCACTTTGAAATTCTAATTCTTTTTGCTCTGTTACTTAAAGTGGAACTCCATACAGTGGCTGCCATGGCAAAGTGAAGCATTGTGGCATCATTCCAGGGGCGTCACATGGCCCTCCGATTGCCAGGAGCAGGAGTGCAGCTACAGTTCTCCATCAGTTTTCCCCCTGGGCCCTTTTAGCTGTAGGCTCAACCTGGCATTCTCTAATGTTATCTGTTTCTTTGACAAGCAGTCAGAGTTACGGTAATTCTGCTTTTGTTTTCAAGTGATTACATAAAATGCTGCAGGGATAAGTGTAGTAGTGATTACCATCATTTCCACACTCATCCCCACATGATTTCTTCCCATTGCCTAGTCACACCTGGAGAGGAGAGTCTCTTGAAGCTGGTCAGTGCTCTTGTTCAAGTTGTGAGAGTAGTGTCACTTCTGTAGGCTGGGGATATCCAGAAATTTGACAGGTGTCAAAGGAAAGTCTGGGAGGAAGACAATGCATTGGAAGCAGCAGCCAGGCATTGCATCTACAGTGTTCTCTGCAACATTATCTAGTAATCCACGGATATCGACATACAAGGGGAGGCATGCATCAGAGTACATCTGCCTTTGCCCACAAAAGTCCAAGCTAGCGCTACTCTGGACCACTTTGTGGGACAATGCCAACTTCTGCTTTCCGTCTGATCTTCAGTAAATTATACTTCCACCACACCCCATTTGGCAAAACTCACTGAATGGTCAGACCACCAAGGTCTTGTAGCGCGTTGGGGCTATTCCCAGGTCACCCCCGACTTGTCGATCACACTGCCAATCTCCTTAGCTCAGACTCTTCAATCTCCTTAGTTCACCTCCAGTTCCTTTCCAATTCTCCAAACCGATACGCATTCAATACCTCAAATAAAAGCTCCAAATAGTGTAACACTGCTACCATTTATTGTATATAAAAGCCATTATACTCACATAAAAGGAATTAAAACACAGGTATAGGAATTTTGGGTATGGCTCGCCCCTGTTTCGGTGGCCATGGCTGGCTCCGCCTTGGAATACTGGTGGTGTATAGGGTGGCTGCCGGACGCACAGCTTCCACTAACGTGCCCTACCTCGGGTGGAACCCAGATGTGGAAGGGTTCATGCAATTGATCGCTTGGTATGTGGTATGCTAGCATGCTGTTTTGGTGCTTTTTGCTGTTGCAGTTACTCCTCAGAGGCCAGGACAGACCATCAGATTTTTTTTTCTCTATTAACTTCAGTTGTGTTTTGGTTTGGGAACTACCTAACCATGAACATTTTTGTCCGTTTGACCAAACTACTCTACAACACCTCTACAACCAAACACTGTTGTCAGGCTTCAACCCTATTTTCTTTGAGATAGACATGGTGCTATAGATGTCTGCTGTACAGTAGACACCACCTGTTCAATAAACGTGGTAACAATATTGTATTTTTAAATAAATCCAGCTTGTATAACAATCGTTTTCCTTAAAATAGTTATGTTACAGTTAGTGCTTGAAATTTCTATAACTATAAGTTGTTGCATATTTTGTATAACGTCTTAACAAAAGAGCCCCCAAATGTAAGTGATGCATTCAACTGGTTTCGCTTTATAATCCAATGTGTTTATACTAGTCCTAAGGAACTACGAGTGCAGGATGGACATACCTTTGTTTTTTATCTTTGGTAACATTGCCTCAGGTCAGGTATACTTTAAAGAAAAACTACAATCTGGCACAGCATTCAAGAAAACAACATGTCCTCCAAGTCTTTATTGACTAAATAGTTATCCAGTCTGCTACTGACCCAGATTCTTGCTAGAAGTTGGGTTTATGTGACAGCAATTGCATTTAAAACATTAACTTTTGACTAGTTGTTGCCATTAATAGCAGACATGTTTTAATGAAAGTCTAGTCCTTTGTTAGGGGTTTCTTATGTTCATCAGCTGCTTTGGTATTCTGTTGCTCAGGCCCATACCACCATCCCAAAGAGCCAAATCAATCTCTGCCATGTACTGGTGAGGACCACAGTCTAAAACAGGCTGTCTGCATGTCGGGGTAATACGGCTCTGTACATTTTATAAGCTATAGACTTGCTATACAACTCCCGTTCTTCTGGATGTAAGCCTGACTTAACCACTTCAGGACCACAGGCTTTACCCCCCCCCCCCCCACAGACCAGGCCATTTTTCAGTAATTAGGCCACTGCAGCTTTAAGGGCTTGCCGAAGAACCGTACATGTCAGCACGCAAGTGACCCTCCCCCCTTTTCTGCCCACCAACAGAGCTTTCTGTTGGTGGGCTGTGATTGCTCCCAGAGTGTTTGTTTGTTTGTTTTTTTTATAAATATTATTTTTTTTGTTTAAATAAATACATGATTTATTTTTTTTATAATTAATTTTTCCTGCCCTCCCTCCTCTAGCCAGCCTATGACAGCGATCGGCTGTCATAGACTTCAGCCAATGAGAGCTGATTGCTCTCGTGCATCCCAGGGGGACAGCCGTGTCACACGGCTGTCCCCCGTACAGCACTGCCGTAGATCGTAGCGCTGTACTATGTAAATAGACAGCAGTTTCGCCATCTGTCTCCTAGCGTCGATCGCAGCTGGGAGGAAGACGGAGCCGAGCTCCGTCATTCAGGCGGAAATGCGATCCCCTGCAAAACACCTTACCTAACGATGATCGGCGTTAGGCGGTCCCGGCAGCGCGACCACGTCTACCGGCGTAACACGGTCGGCTAGTGGTTAAGAGGCATAAAGAGATAATTTGCATATTCAGTTGTGATGCATTGTGGGAAGCCACAGTTGCTCACTTATGCCTGAATTATCACAAATACCTTCTGTTTTACGAAGACAAACTACACTGAGCATTGCTTTTTAGTAGGAGAGCTTTTTGGTCTCTTTATGTTCACTGTTCTTTCGTAGTGGTTCTGGATCATCCTGAGCTGCTTGGGTATTCTGTTATGTTCTCCAGAGCCCCAATAGATTACCAAGTTTTTGCACTGCTGATTTGTGTATGGCTTGGCTTCTTGTCTTTACTTTTTCAAGTTATTTTATGTTCTCTCACTGACTCTACCTTCGTTAATTCCTCCCTAAAATAATACATTTTCGTTGTACAAATGTATTTGAATTTCTTCATTTTTTTTCCACTTAAAAAGTGAACAGACAGGTTGTTTGTAAACACAGATTGCAAACATTTCCAATAACCATCCATAACGAAGTACACAATTACGATGCAGTTAGCACAAGATGATTATTGTACTGTGATTTGCAGCTGGCACAAATGAATTAGTCTTTATTGTTATGGCAATGCTTAGACACAATTGGTCAGAACATGCACAGGGATTTCTGAATGTGTTTTAAGCATGTCCTGATATAATACTTTAATCCACCACAACACTGGTGGCCTTTATTTTAAAGTTACAATAAAATATTACCTATGGACATGTGATTGTTTGTGTGCCAATGCACCATTTATTCTAGAAGCAAGGTACTCAGGATACCGTAGTTAACTACAAAGCTACAAAAATATTTAAAAAGGCTCTGTAGCGACATATAGTAGAATGCAGTAAGGATAACAGCTTTTACAGCAATCTTCCTGGTTTCAGCATCAGAAATGCATCCTATAGTTATATAATACTGTATGTACCCCCACCCTCCCAATAATGCTTAGTCTATGCTGTTTAGCTATGAAGAATTCTCCCCCCAAGGCATCCTGGGCGACCAGGCATTATTTTCATTGGCTTAGGAATTCTCAGAAACTAACATTCGCCAAAGCTGCACCTGACACAGCTAAAGATGTCGCTACCTGTGAAAAATTATAGAATGTAAACCAGGGTGAAGAAAGATCTTAAAATGGTCAAACGCTGACTAAATAATATATGAATTAATATTGTAAAAAAAATACGCAATTTTATTCATTAAGTTATTTCATTAGGTTTCACTACAGTTCATTTTTAAATTGCTTATCCCACTGTTCTGAAATGGAACATTCAGTTTTAGTAGAAGTGATAATGTGAATACTGTATATACTCGAGTATAAGTCTAGAAATGTAGGTCTGATTCACTTCATAAAAGTATAGGGGTCGACTTACACATCACGGGCAACACTGAGCACACTGAGTTATGTGTGTACTAATAGTGACATACCCATTTGCAGCAAATTACCCTCAGGTAAGTGATACTTTGAGGAAAGGAAATGCCAAGAAAACACAGGTCTGAAAGTCCTGGCCACAAGAATTAACAAGGGACAGGAGGGAAATACTGGGCCGCATAAAAGGGAGTGAATAATTGCAGCGCTTGGGGGCCTGGAGGAGGTATTGGCTGCACTTAAGGGACAGGAGGATTTAATGGCTGAAATACTGTTCCCATGGAGGTGATTAGCCACTCTTGAGCCCCAAGTGCAACTATTAACTTTGCTGAGTAGACTTATACTTGAGTCAATAAAAAATTCCAGCGTAAGAGGGCTGAATCTTGGAGTCGACTTATACACAAGGACAACTTGTATTCAAGTATACCAGGTACTTCTAATGCTGTACAATAAATTCAAGTTAACACCCACATAAATCTCTATTGTTGTCCATAACCTCATTGGCTACCTTGCTTTGCTGCTATTTGAGTCCTTACTCCATAGGGTATATTTGCTTACCTACTATGAAATTTGGGAGCTAGTATGGGTGAGGCGAGCCAGTGAGAAAGTTCATAGGGGAACAGTTCTCCAATCACAGCAATGTCTATGACTTGAAGCATTCTAACTGGCCTAATAGTGTGGGTGTATGATTCATACTATTTGAAACCTAGCAGTTCGAGAGGGCGCTGGTCACCCAATCACGTTAGCTGTATTTCCCTATGGACTTTCTTGCTGGCTCGCCTCAACCATACTAGTGCCAAAATAGCTTGCACAGACAGCACATGGCAATTTTACCATTATTTACACAAGTAACGTAGTGCACATTGCAACCATATAGAAGCGTAACTGGGGGGAACCGCCCCTGCAACTGCAGGGGGCCAAGAGGTGTGTGTGTGTGTGTGGCAACTATTCACCTTCCCGTTCTCTGATACTCCAGATCAAATGTTTTTGTGGCTACTCATGTAATGTTATGAGTCTAAAGATTTTATGAGCCTTGTAAGATGGGCCCCAGGCTGTGAGGGTTACCAAGAAGAGGCAAAGGAAGGGTTGCAAACATTAGGGGACCATCAAAGTTTTGCTGGGGTGCCCCCATCAGGGCCGTTTCAAGACTTTTTACTGCCTGGGGCAAACTTGTGAGAATGCGTTACCTTCCCCCCTCCAGAATTGGAATGATCGCACAGCACCAGACAATTTGCACCACATGTTATAGCTGCGGTGAGCCCCTCAAAAAACACTCTCAGTATAGGTAGGTAGCCAGGTATAGGTGCCCCTAGTATTGGTAGCTAGGTACAGTTGCCCCCTATATAGTTTAGCAAGGTACAGTTGCCCCATATATAGGTTGGCCGTGCACTCTCTTCACTTCCTGTTTCTGCCTAGTGCTGTCCCCAGACTTCTGCTGCCTGAGAAAGTCGTCTCACTTGGCATCATGCGCGGACCGGGCCTGGGCCCGATGATTTGTAGTTATGCCCCTGTGCACATATCACAACTATACAAGTATGTATGGTCGATAATAATATATGCAAGATTTAGCTCCTGGGTACAGGATTTAAAGGACAACTGTAGTGAGAGGAATATGGAGGCTGCCATATTTAATTCCTTTTAAACAATACCAGTTGCCTGGCAGCCCTGCTGATGTATTTGACTGGAGTGGTGTCTGAATAACACCAGAAACAAGCATGCAGCTAATCTCTTCAGATCTGACAATAAAGTCAGAAACACCTGATCTGCTACATGCTTGTTCAGGGAGTAGGACTGAAAGTATTAGAGACAGAGGAACAGCAGGATAGCCAGGCAACTGCTATTGCTTAAAAGGAAATAAATATGGCAGCCTCTATATGCCTCTTGTCCTTTAAGTAGGTTTAGAAAAAAATACAAATAAGTACAATAATTATATATAGATAAAATGTCTTCCCACATGATTCTACAGAGTTTCACAATGTTGAAGGATTACCACTGTACTCATATACGACAATAACACAATAAAAGCCATGAAGAAGAAAAGAATATAAAAAAAGAAGAAATATAAACTGAACGCTGAAAGTGGCAGTGAAGAAAAACAATCAAAACAAAACATCCAGGCTTTTAGTGTGACATGGAAACAAGAGTTCAATAGGGGCATGTTTATGATCCACAGATGTATAGAAGAACCATAGAGAAGGAAACTAGGCCTTGTTGAAACGTGACACACATCACAGAACATAAGACATAAACTAAACCAGAGAATGAAGCTGTTTGGATTTGGGAAAAATACATTTTTAGCAAAAGTGTTATCGCAGCTTTGACCACTTAAATAAGACAGTGGCCAGGATTAGGAACCACCACAACACAAAAATAGTTCATCCTCTACCTGTGTAGTTGGGTTATCCCTCTGGTACTTGTGAGTTAGGAATTTTAGAAGTTTTGCAGTGAAATGTATCTAGATCACAATGTGCTAGAAACTATTTTTAGCCAACTTTAGAAAACTCCTGTAGAAGTACATAAGTTGCACCATTAACCAGGAACGCTTTAAAGGGAACTTGAAGTGAGAGTGATATGGAAGCTGACATATGTATTTCTTTAACCACTTCAGCCTACAGCTTCGAAAATCTTATGCATCCAAGCAATGTTCACCTCCCATTCATTCGCTAATAACTTTATCGCTACTTATCAAAATTAATTGATCTATATCTCGTTTTTTCCGCCACTAATTAGGCTTTCTTTAGGTAGTACATTTTGCTAAGAGCCACTTTACTGTAAATACATTTTAACAGGAAGATTAAGATAGAAATGGAAAAAAAACATTATTTCTCAGTTTTTAGCCATTATAGTTTAAAATTAATACATGCTACAGTAAATAAAACCCATGTATTTTATGTGCCCATTTGTCCCGCTTATTACACCATTTAAATTACGTCCCTATCACAATTTATGGCGCCGATATTTTATTTAGAAATAAAGGTGCATTTTTTCAATTTGCGGCGATCACTATTTACAAGCTTATAATTTTAAAAAATGTAATAAGATACTCTCTTGACATGTATATTTAAAAAGTTCAGACCCTTAGGTAACTATTTATGTAGTTTTTTTTTTTTTAATTGTAATTTTTTTTATTATTTTTTTTAATACAAAAATGTATTTGGGTAATTTTAGTTTGGGAGGTAAATAGCCAATTTTAGATGTAAAATAATGTATTTTTTATTCAATACAGGTATGTGGGTGCAGTTTACTATTTGGCCACAAGATGGCCACATTCAAAAAGTTCCTAGATGCGAACGATGTCGCATCTAGGAACTAAAATGAAGAGAAGTTGTTTCCTGGGGGCAGAAATACCACGCTCTCTGATGAGAAAGCGTCGGTATTTCTGCCGGGGACTTGGATCGGTGAATGGGAATTATATTCCCATTCACTGATCGGGGGGGGGGCAGCGGGAGGCAGCGGGGGCGCGCGCGGGCGCGCGCCCGATCGCGCGCACCACACGGCTGCAGCACCACTGCCTATCTGGACGGATATATGCGTCCAGATATGGCGAAGTGGTTAAAAACAACCCAAATTGCCTGGCTGTCCTTCTGATCCTCTGCCTCTAATATTTTTTAGCTATAGACCCCTGAACAAGCATGCAGTTCAGATGATCCAGACAGAGGCCTGACTGGATTAGCCACAGGCTTGTTTCAGTTGTGTGATTCAGACACTACTGATGCCAGAACGATCAGTAGAACTGCTAGGCAACTTGTTTAAAAAGATGCTTTACCAAGGTTCTTTTGCTATGGGGAGGGGGGGAGAGACAAAGGGTGTGGTGCAGGAAGAATTGGCTTTCAGCAAGAGGTCCAGCACACTGGATCTCTCAGTGACACATGTGGGAGGCTGTACGTATGCTAGATTATCGCTAGATAACCGTCGACTGAGAACAGAGCTAGCACCCAAGGCTGAGACCCCAAAGTGCTCTCCTCCATCCCTCTCACCACAGATGTTAAACACTGATTGCTATTGGACTAAGAGATAGCCAAGCACCCCCCCCCCCTCCGACACCTTAATCTCTAGTTATCTGGCTTGCAGTCACTGCCATGTATCCCCTTTTCCTATTTCTATTAGCTTCAAACACAATAGGGGAATGATAGCTGAGTGAGTTGTGTGCCCCCTTCTACACTGCATCCTGTGGCTGGAGCCTCTCTCGCCTCTGCCTCGGCCCGGCTCTGGCCTAGAACCAGGGCCGGAGCTACCATAGAAAAAAATGGGCAACTGCCCCAGGGCCCCAGAGGCTGTAGGGGCTCCCAAGGTGTCCCTCCCCATGTTAACTATTGCTCCACAAGGTCTCTGCAGAGTCTGTTAAGTTGGGAGGTGATTGGGGGAGGGTCAGCAGCCAGCTCAGGGGCCCAGGAGGGAAGTTTGGCTGCAACAAAGGGCCTCTAATTGGCGCTTTTTGGTCGGGGGGTGTCTGTTGGGGGCCCCCAGGCTAATTTTGCCCTGGGGCCCAACTGTTACTCGAACCGGCCCTGCCTAGAACTCTCTAGCAGCCTGTGTATGAGCCTTAAGTCATAAAAGGTGTTACCTAAGTAAACTTTTGCTGCTTTGACAAATAATTGTCTGGAACTGCTGGTGCTATATAAATCCAAAATAATAATAACAATAATATGTAATAATAATAGTAATAATATCACTCACTGTCCCTTAAAGTGACCTGAGAGAAGAGCCCTATGGCATAATTGTAGGCTTTGTCCAGCCCCTTGCCTCCCCTGCTGGTAAAAGGGCTCCAGAAGCATCAATCAAGCTGCCATGCGCATACGCAGCTCACCACCAACGTGCCCCCACCATGCTCCCAATGCCGAAAGTGTTCTGCACCCATGGAGTGGTCAGGGAGGATGGCGAGGGAAGCAACAGAGGACATAGAGCTAGAGGAAGCCCCAGGTAAGTATAAATGCTGGCATATGGGTTTCCTACTTCCGGAACGCTGTAGTTTAAATCTACGCCCTTTTTGTGACCTTTTATTTCTGCCAGGGTGTAGATTTCAACTTAGGCATTTGTGCGTTTCCGTTTTTTTGTGCTGATACTGCGAAGCTGAAGCTCGCTCGCTCTGCTGTCACACTGACAGCAGAACTCTGTATATCGGTTAGGAGCCAGTTTCATTGGCTCATTGGTTCCTGACCCTGTGATCACTGTGAGCCAAT
This sequence comes from Hyperolius riggenbachi, assembly GCF_040937935.1. Lineage (NCBI taxonomy): Eukaryota > Metazoa > Chordata > Amphibia > Anura > Hyperoliidae > Hyperolius > Hyperolius riggenbachi. The sequence goes on along the minus strand of NC_090655.1, from coordinate 124,961,934 downwards.
CACAGTGATCACAGCTCATTTTCAAGCAAAAAAGTCTCTGATCCTTAAGGGGCCAGAGATGCCGCATACTAAAGTGGTTAAAGCTTCTCACAGTGGTTGGTTTTATGTGAGGGCAACAATCTACAATCTCACTGTAAATATAAAGCAAATGATAAAAAAGTAAACTATTTTAATGTGTTTTCTGCTCCTGGTCATTCAAGAAATCACTGTGGGAATGAATGTCCCATTGTTTTGGCACACCAAGGAAATGTCACGTGTAGAGTGTATGGATTGTTGGCTGTCTGTAGCAATACTTCAGCTGCCCTCCAGGCTCTTCCTCACGTTCCTTTTATTAGAAACTCAGACCTGTGAATAGAAATGGCAAAGTTAGGATTCCCTCAGGGCTGACTCTGGGTGCCTGTTTATACTTTCCTGAGCAAACAATCCAGTTGTTCTCTGGTTTCTGAGATGTTAGAGATACCCAAGCAGCAGGCTTGCGGCTGCTAATCCCCCTCTGAAGTGGAATAGTGATTAATAAGACAAGGCTTCCTGTCTGAATCCATCTTTATTGGAAAACATCCTGACAATGATAAACATGGAGAATGGAAAAACCACTACACATCTGTGTGAGTCCCTGACATCAGCATTTAATTCAGGATGCTTTTATTGAAAGGTAGAAAACTACAGGCTTCAATGTGTGTTTGCATGTAGGCAAATTCCTGCATGGTCCTGGTCTGGACAGCATTCATTCCATATTGTCCAATAAAATAAATAGTCAGGTGTATGACAAAGTGGACCCAAATTAAAAATACAAGATTTCAGAAATAAAATCTATTTTCTAAATTATATAATAAATAGCAGCCTTTTTTCAGCTGCATGATGACAAATATAAAATATTTTACATTTATTGGAGGAACCCCTCCCTTCCTTTCATATTGCCGGGACAGAATCCGACAAACTGGTGGAGTAGTTGGTGTCCAGCAAAGGAGGAATTGCTAATGGCCGCCACCTGTATAACCCTAGTTATGCAAAGAGGAGGGTGAAAAGTATGCACTGAAATGCTCATAGACTTGAAGGAGTGTTTATTTATCTTTGTATGTGTCAGAGTGGTGCAACTAAATATTTTAATTAAAAAAATGGTTTGGTTTGGGTCCGCTTTAATGCAAGCAGAACAACTGAATGATTAATATACAATGTAAAGGATAATGGTATTCAGTGGCATAGCTAAGGAACTATGGGCCCAGATGCAAGTTTTACATTGGGGCACCCAAAACTCTCTATACAGAACAATTGATATGATGCACCAAAACCTGCCAATGGCAACTACCCGTCTTTCCCCAAAAATAAGACAGTGTCTTATATTAATTTTTGCTCCAAAAGATCTGCTAGGGCTTATTTTCAGGGGATGTCTTATATTTCTATTAGGATGTGTCTCTCAGCAGAACATTTCCTGTTCCTTTGCACTGTCATGTTCACGGATTTGAAAGTATGCTACTGTACTGATCAGGCACCTGCCCTGTCTTCCCTGCACACAGCTGATCACCTTGCTGTGTGCTGGGATGACAGGTTCAGTGCCCGATTGGCACTGCACCGCTGTGTCCCCACTTACTGGCTGCCTCTTCCTCCTCTTTAACTTCCGCTAGGGCTTATTTTCGGGGTAGGGCTTATATTTCAAGCATGCTCAAAATTCCAGCTAGGGCTTATTTTCAGGGAAAGAGGGTAAAGTGTCAGAGGTGCAAGAAGGGGATGGGGAACAGTTTGCTAATGATTACCACTATTCAAAGTATCTATAGAAGTGATTATTATGAGCATAGGACCAATAGAAAGCTAATACTGCAGTTGAGGGAAGACCCCCCGGCGCTTCTCTGGCCCAAGGGCCCCGATGTGGTCACAACCTCTGCACCCCCTATTGCTACACCACTGACGATTTTCTTTCCACAAAAGATATAAAAGTAGCTTTTTATAAAAAATCCAAACACAGAGTATTCTTATTGATTCTACAAGGAGATTTGGAAAGGTGGAAGTGCTATTCTGTTTACAGACAACTTTACCACACAAGTCTTGTGAGTCTTTTACAGTACACTGAAATGTTGTTGTTTTTAATGATAGAGCCAATCTTCAAACTTTGCTACTGCCTCTTAATCTTGCCTGAGAAGAATGAACTGAGTGTATGGTGTATTGCTAGGGAAGGATTATGAGTGCATAGTCTGCATCAGAATTCAGCACAAGACCTTCTGGACTACATGTGTGACTAGTGAATATATCATTATGTGATATAAGCTGGCTGTGAGGCTTGGTTCACACTTGAGACAAAAACACAGATACATTCTGTCCATTTTAGGGATTACAAAATAGACATGTTGATGCATCCTATATTATTATTGACTGTCCCTTTGTCTCACAATCTAATGTCCCTACCACAGTCTGTTAGTACCAAGGGACAGTTAGTGACTGGAGAAGGTTAATGAGATGCTATTAATTTTGTTCTGCATGAAAACATAATGCAAATTGCATTCAGATTAGGGAAAAAAAGTGCCCCAAAGGGGTACTCACCTGAATAGAGGGAAGCCTAAGGATAATCCAGAGGCTTTCCCCATCCTCCACCAAGGGGCTGTTCCCTCCACAAAACCATCAACAAAACCTTTGTAGATGGCTCGCACATGCGCAGTAGCATGGACCTGAGTGGGTTTATTTTTTTTCGCCAAAGCCCAAATCGGTCCACATTGCTGCACAGGCGCAGTGTGGCTGAGCACTTCGGGGGTCTCAGCGCTAGAACGGTGTAGTGGACCCAGGGGCTTCCTCTCCCTTCATAAGTATCAAATTTTTTTCACATTTCATGGGTTTGTTTTAAGCCAATAAAATTTGCTAAGAAGTGCATTCCATTGGCCCAATTCCAAGCTGTGTAGAATTTTCATGCAAGCCTGAAATTATTACAGTTAAGGTCCTTTACTCTATATCAGTTGCTGTCAGTGACTGATTGGGCAACTGAAAATGCTGAAAAACGGAATCTTTTCCCAATGCAGTGCTCTGGAAAAACTGATCATCTAAAATGCATACGTTTTTCAGTGTGTAGTGTAATGCTGGGAATACACAGTTCGTTTTTGAGCCATTTAGATGGCTCGATAGATAATTTCCGACACGTCCGATCTCCCGCCTGATCGTTTCGCCGCTTGATCCTGCCTTGAACAAAATGGAAAAATGGAAGATAAGGGAATCGCCTGCGGAATCGAGCGTGGAATCGATCGAGCGGGAGAATCGAGCGGCAAAATCGAGCCGTGTATGCCCAGCATAAGAAGCCTGACATCTCATTAACCATCTCTACAAAGATGGCCATGAACAACACAATTATCTGTTCCATCGATCATCTGATTTGATTGTAATATCGAAAGTTGCAATCCAATTCAATCAGATTCATGGAATCAATCCGTTCTACGGATCCATGACACCAATCTGATCAGATTGGTTTGCAGCTTTCCTTCTGTTTATGGGCCTGAGCAATCATTATGTTGGCTATGAAATAGCCAACATATTGTTTTTCGAGTTCAGCTCGTTATTCTTATTATTCTTAGTGCCCCCACAATTTCTATACGCTGCTCCTCCTACAGTTTTAGGGGTACAAGTGCCAGACTTTCCACACTTATTCGCCTTATAGCGAAGTACATTGCTTGTGCTTTAGTAAGCGATCCCACCCTCCGCGCCTCTGCAGCAGACCCTTTTTTTCGTATTGACTTTGACAGGGAAAAATTTAAAATCGCTGCAATCGTACAATTTTGAAGCTACACTCCCCAAACTCGGACCACATATTGTTGGTGTCACCCCGAATAAAAATATATATTTGGGGGGGCACCCCAAAGTGGGTGGAGCTACCAACAGCCAATGAAAATGTAGCAATTCTCTATATGCTACTCCTCCCAGAGTTTTAGAAATACGATAATGAAACTTTGCACACTCGTTTGGCTCATAACCGAACAGGTCGCTTGTGCTTTATTAAGCAATCTGGCTGCCAAAGCCCCCCCCCCACACACAGAGAACCCCATTTTTACCATAGACTTTCATTGGAAAATTTTAAACTTTTGACATTCATACAGATTTGAAGCTAGACTCAACAGACTTGGGTCACTTGTTCATGGGGTAAAGTTGAAAAATTCGGTCACATTTTGGGGACCCAAAAAAGTGGGCGGAGCCACAAACAACCAATCCGATTTTCCCTATTGACTTTAATGAGAAAATGTAAACAGCTGTAATTCTCACAGTATAAAAGCTAGAGTTCCCAAACTTGGCACAGTGGGTCACTGGGTTACTGGGGTTAAAATTTGGCAAGGCGGGGTGAGCTACATACAGCCAATCAGACACATAGCCAACATCATGTGGTTTCTTCAGAAACGACACCATCTAGTTTTCGATTAATATTACGACCAAATCAGATGATCAAATCAAGATCCCATATGCCAAGGGACCATATGCAATTTACTTTTTCTCCTGAGTTTTCACTTAGTAGATATTTTTTCATCTGCTCTTTACAATAACACTTTCTAATCAAAAAAGTACCAAATATAAGCGGAAAAAGAAATACTATTTAAATTAGTTTTAAGCATTTTCTTGCTTGCTGGAGGTTTAAACGACTTTTTATTGACAAGGTGCAAAAATATCACCTAGGAGAAAACTCAGGTGAAAAAGGGAATTGCAAAACATCAGGAGGCAAGAAATGTCTGGCACTATAGTTTATTAGTGCAGCATCATGCAAAAAACGTATTGTGGCAAAAACAGTTTCAACATCAAAAACGTGCAGGTAAACTTGTGTCAAAAATAGCATCACAAATACGTATAGGCTGTACCTGGGTGTAGAGGGGAAGTAGCAGGTGTGGCCGCCAAATGGTCCACGGTCCTTACGACCGTTTCGCAGGGCGACTGCCTAGCTTCATCTGAGGTGTGCACCAAAAAGTGAATTGCATATGGTCCCAGGTGTGAAAATATAACCTAGGTGAAAACTAAGGAAAAACGTGAATTGCATATGGGCCCATGAGTGTTGTGCGCTTCTCCAATAGGGATTTGTTTTATTTCAGTTGGCTAATGAGAAAAAAAAGCTAGTGTTATTACTTAGCTTTTTGTCAAGGAGTAGCAAATGTTCGATGAAGTGGAAACAGTTTGCACAGCATAGTACAGCACGCTGTATATAGTGTAGTACAGATATATATGTATACATCAGTATATATACCGTATGTCTGAAACTGAGCAAACAGTCCTGCCAAATGTAGTATACACTTTACTTTCATTTTATTTGTAGTTAGACCCAATTGATTATTTGCTGTGTGCACAGACACACTTTCATGCTATATGACTAGTGCCCTAGCACAGCCTTTCACATTGACAACAGTCCAGCATTTACATTAACCAATAAAATCATATGAAATGTAGGTCTAGATTTTCCTCCCATTTCAGCATACTGTGCACTCTAGCATGAGGTTTGGTTTTCACCAATGTTAAAACAACATAAAATATCCTCTCGCCAATAAAAGACCTTGACTGTAGATGTGTAGGCGAGACATGTGATGCATCCAATTTTTAATTGCTTTGAACATTAAGAGGAGGGAAAGATAGTCTTTGTTTTCTCTCGCACAGCTGATATTGCTTATGCCCGTCTGGCCATCTTGTCAATTGTCATGTTTCTCAATCATTTCCTGTGGCATCCTTCCACTATTCAGTGAGATGCCCTCAAAGTCTGCAAAGGATTAGCACAAATTAGAAATGGCTTTGGCAGCTTTCCGTGTGCCATTTGTAATTTGTTTGGATTCATTTCCTCTGCCCTGATAGGACAGTAAAACAGATTAGGATGAGAATCATCACATTTTGGTTTAATAAGGCAACTCAGCAAGCGATACAAAAGGAAATACTAGGATGTTGCACTGGAAAAAAAAATCCTATGAGGAATAAAGGGGCTCTGATGATTCTTAACTTTTTTGTTTGTCTTTATAAAACTTCATAAGTATATCTGATAGGAAGATGGGTTCTCATTGCGGTCAATTACGTCACAACTTTTGGCTTTTAAATGCCAGCTAGATAATGAGAGCAAGCTGATTTGGTTGATGTGGGTGAGACAAATAGAGCTTGATCCAATTTACTTTTTCTCCTACGTTTTCTCCTAGGGGATATTTTTACCTTTTAACCACTTGCCGACCAGGGCTTCCTGCAATGATCGGTGCTGCTTGGGCTCTCCAGCCCGCAGCACCGATCAGGAGTGAGCCAGGGTGATCAGACTTCCCCCCCTTTTTTCCCCACTAGGGGGATGTCCTGCTGGGGGGGTCTGATCGCCGCCGGCTCTGTTCGTTCGGCGGGAGGGGCTCCTCAAAGCCCCCCTCCGCAGCCATTTTCCGCCTCCGTCCCCCTCCGGCGTTTCCCTTCCTCCTATGGGCAGCGCAGGACGGAGATCCGTCCTGCGCCGCCTACAACAGATGCCGGCGAATGAGAATGCGGCGATCCCCGGCCAATCAGAGGCCGGGGATCGCCGATCTGCCTTACGGCGCTGCTGCGCAGCAGCGCCGTATGATGTAAACAGCGGGGATTTCTTCCCCGCCTGTTTACATATTGCCGGCGAGCCGCGAGCGGCGGCTCTCCAACTGTTCACGGAGACACCCTCCGTGAACTGACATGGAAAGGCCGCTCGATCGAGCGGCCGTTTCCATGGTAACCCGCAGACGACCAGTTTACGCCAATCGGCGTTAGCTGGTCGTCAAGAGGTTAAGCCAGCAGCAAGCAAGAAATTACTCAGAATAATTTTGACAGTACTTTTCCCCCTACTTTATGGTACTTTTTTCAATTACAAAGTGCTGAAAAGTTATTTGAAACAAAAGATGAAAATAATTTCCTCTGAGAAAACTTAGGAGAAAAAGTAAATTGGATAAGTGCAAAACTCTTCATATGGTGTCTTGGTTGCTTATAGGCAGGAATGGCCGAGCACAGGGTTATTCTTCCAAGTAAATCTTTACAACATAATTGCTTTTAACGTCATTACCAATGCTTCTATAAAATGCTGGATCTCTAAAGTGAAAATTGGTGGCTGAGTCCATTGTTCCCCCCATTACCTCACCTGGAAGAGTCATCAGTCGTCCCTTTCCCATAGCAACAGACGTGTTGCTCTACTGTAGCAGAGCAAGGCATCTGTTCAGAGCTCGTCTCCTGAACTGTCGCTTGAACCTTCTGGGTAACAACTGCTGTGTGCGTGTATATTTATTACACCTTAAAAAATCTGCAAGCGCATACAAAGCTTGTAATCTAATTCAGCACAAACTGGCAGTCCTTTATGGTATATATAGACAGCCCTCTACTTACAAATTACTTGATTTACAATTTTTCATAGTAGTAGTTAGTAGTTTTTGTACTGCTCCAGCCTGATGCTCACCTGACATCTAACTGCTAAACAGTAACCAGCACAACTACCATCTACGTGTTTACTATTTACCTGCATCAGTGTTTTACTTCTGGAAATATGCCTGAAGAAGAGGACTAGATCCCAGAAAGTTTGCATCATTTAACTTTATCAGTAAGCCATGAAAAGGTATTATTTTTACAAAACTTTGCTTTTTCCTACAATTTTTCATACATACAAACAAAGTTGTCTTTATTTACAAAACATACTGTACTGTTTTTGTTCCTACTTATTTTTGTTGCAACATATTACAGTATTGTATAAACTGTTATAAGCCGTTTAAAAAAAAATATTAAAAGCACGTTGAAAACTACCAAAAATATTATTTATCTGAAAGCTGTCCGATACTAAATTATTTATCCATTTTCACTATGTATAACACATGACAAAATTTACAAACAAATTCAACTCACGAACAAAATCCCAGGATGTAACCTGTTTTTAAGCAGGGCCTGCTTATGTAAAAAGTTTGTTTTAAGTAAATACAGTACAAAAATCATTTGTTATTTTTAAAAATCACTACTATATCTTATACACTTAACCATACCCTACCTTAACTTTACATACATCCATTTTTTTTCTATCTCTATCTACTAGGTAAGAAATGGCAATTTATGCGTGTGCCATTTTAAAAGACCTATAACCCTTTAAACAAGTTTCCTAGGCCCATATATTAAATTCAGCCTCTTTAAAGAGGAAAGAACAATATTATTTGTTATAAGATACTTATGCTTACACGTGTGTCCGCAGGAAGGGCACTTCACCGTGATTTGTGTGGTAGGATGGTGTATAAGATTTCATAAAGCTGGAACTAGTTCATTGTATGTAAAAGAGCCTGTCGTTATGGCAAAGGCCTTGTTTTCCAAGGTGAATGCCTGACTGTTTTGAACAAGTTATAAAAGCTTTTTTTCAACAATTAATGGGGCACAAAATGGCCATTCTTTGTAATTTGTTTGCCCACCGCCATGTAACACAATAATACTGGGGAAATTGAAAATTGCTGCTTCCCCTGAACACTTCTCCCTTGTTTGGAAACATTTTTATGCAGATTGCAGCCCTTAGATCATCCTAATAAGTGATGCCATTCACTTATTATTGCTGTATTTATTGGTCCATGGTTAATTCTATTAATGAATATGGAATTTCTAGAACACAATCAAGTTTTGTGATCCAAGAGTATTTAAAAAACCTTTTATTCGTTTCTTCTTTTTCTTCTTTTATTTCCTCTTTGTATGCTCCATTGCTCGAATTGTTTTATTTCTTTTTATTTTAATAATTTCAGAATGAATCTGTACTCCTATCGTGGGTGCAAATTAAAAGTCAGACATAAGTAGCTACATGTTCAGGTTTCTAATGGCAAGGACGGAGAAGCGGCCTAGGAAGTGGGATTTTGTCTATGGGTAAATATACACATTCAAGTCTATTGTGCAGAAATAACATAACGCAATAGCTGTCATCACCATGCATGTGTTATGTTACTACTTTTCTTAGTGATCATCCAAAAAACAAACAGATCGCTCTGCTCTTTTATCCCTTCATTTAAACCCTTATGTATACTGGTCTCCAGTAACTATCGGGGATTTCACTCACAATGATATATGCTGTCTTACAAATGATAGGAAGGAAGCCAAGGACTTAAAAACAGGCTACATTAAATGCCCAATTTAGGTTGAGCATATCACTTAGTGGAACCCATTCAGTAGATTTCACCAATAATTAATTTCCCCCCCCCCCATAAAACTATTAATATAGAATAGATGATGCTTTTGCAATGATGTTGTTGAGGTATCCATGGTGGTTTAAGTGGCATGGGAGCAAAAGTAAATTGGGAGCCCCCTACTATTCTAAAAAGTCATCCCCCTGGTTCCAGAGCCAACTGCCCTCCCCTCACCTGTGGTCTCCCCTAGACTGCTTCCCGGGCCCCTGTCTGAAGTTTAGCTGCCTTGTAAACACTCACCTGTCCAGGTGGCTGCATCATCCTTGCTCTGTCTTCAGCCCTGCTGCCTGCCTCTTTTCCATGTGATGCATGTTATGCGTAAATCACCTGCACCCGGCTATGGAGAAGAGGCAAGGAGTGGGGATGAAGACAGAGCACAGATGGAGCAGCCGCTGAGACAGGTAAGTTATTACAAGGCAGCTACAGATCATACAGGGGCCCCGGGGAGCATGGGGGGGGGGAGACCATCTGGTGGGTTCGGTGGGGGGAGCAATGATCGGGGCCCCTGTATTTAGTCAATTGGTACTCATATACTATAACACCAACATACACACTTTATGATATTTTAGGACTATCCTCATCTGTCTCTGGGATTATTGTGAAGAAGAAAAAAAATCTAATTCATTTTCGCTCCTTCGTTATTTTTCTTTTTATCCATAAAATAGTTTTCAGCGTATTCTGAGGAAAGACATCATGATTGAAAGTAAGTTAGTCCTTATTAATTTAACTGAGATAATTTTTAGCATTTATGTCTAGGTTCACACTCGAGCTAGATGTCCAACGTGCAGTATTGACTGTGATCATCTGCTGTGGTCTGTTTGGAGTCCAGGACAGATACGTTTTCTTCAGGTGGAAGACATAGAATCTACTCACACCATAAGCACAACATCACAAAGCTGTGTGTCTGCATATAATAATGGCTCCGGTTAAAAAGGGAGCCAGGTATAAACAATATTGAGGTTATTGGTTAGTAAAATGGGCGCCAGGATATGCTGTAAAATTTTGTTTAGTTTATAATAATAGTTTATAATAACATTTAGTTCACAATACTGTTCATACTAAATTTAATTTATAATACTGGTTTTCCACTATTCCCTACTGTAACCTCTATTTTTACATTTAGTAAAATGAGCACCAATAAAAGTGATAAAATTGTTTAATTTACTGATTTTGTACTACTTCATTCATATAGTAAAAATATCTTTAATACTTACCGATATTTTACTATAACCTAATCGCTGCCTACTCTCACACAGAACCCTACCCAACCCTCAGACCGCCCTAGTGGTGCTTAACCCTAAGACCCCCCTGGTGGCGCTTAACCCTAAGACCCCCCTGGTGGTGCTTAACCCTAAGACCCCCCCTGGTGGTGCCTAACCTTAACCCCCCTGGTGGTGCCTAACCCTAAGGCCCCCCTGGTGGTGCCTAACCTTATCCCCCCTATTGATGCCTAACCCTAAGACATCTAGTGGTACCTAACCCTAAGAACACCTTGATTCATAAAGTAAAAATATCTTTAATACTTACCAATATTTTACTATAACCTAATCAATGCCTACTCTCACACAGAACCCTACCCAACCCTCAGACCGCCCTGGTGGTGCTTAAGCCTAAGACCCCGCTGGTGGCACCTAACCTTAACCCCCCTGGTGGTGCCTAACCCTAAGGCTCCCCTGGTAGTGCCTAACCTTATTCCCCCTATTGATGCCTAACCCTAAGACATCTAGTGGTACCTAACCCTAAGAACACCTTGATTGTGCCTAACCTTAACCCCTCCCCTTGTGGTGCTGAACTTTAATCCCCCCAGGTGGTGTGGTGTCTAATCTTTACCCCCCCCCCCCTCCCGGTGGGCTCCTAACCTTAATCCCCTATTTTGTTTGTGTGTATTTAAGTAAGTTTGTTTAAAAAAAACCGATCATTTGTAAAATATGTTTTATATTTAAGTGATGCCCTTTTTATACACTTGGCGCCGGGAGAGAAAATATTTGCATTGATGTGAATGGGGCGCATTATTTAATATGCATCTTTATTAGGTTCTACCAGCTGTGTTGATGCTACCAAACATGGTAATAGTTTAACAAGGGTAGGAGAAAGAACACTGGATTTAAACCTGTGACCACTTGATTCACAGGTCAAATAGAGAGTAAATTACAAGTAGGTGCTAAAGGGGTGTGGTCATATTCCAAACAGCAAAATTTATTAACCCTTTGCAAATGTACACACACAGAAACTCAGTGCATACCTGCCAAACAAATCCAGTTTATACAGGATACAGCTCCCATCCCTACAGCTAACTAAAAGTCAGAGGTATTCATTTACAAAACCATGCAGACACCAATGAAGATGTCCTTGGGCTCATGCACAACAGGATAAAAAGGCACCCAGAGAATGATAAAATGAATTAAAAACAATAAAATAATTAAACTTTGAGGTGGTTTACCTCAATGGAGACATATAAAATGAACTTTAATAGCACTGGCAACGCGTTTCGTGGGTCTCTGCCCACCTCCTCAGGCCAAATCAAGTGCCTCACTGTGTTGAGAGCTGAAGTTTGAGCGCGTTTGAAAGGCACTTAAACTTTGGTGAGGCACTTGATTTGGCCTGAGGAGGTGGGCAGGGACCCACGAAACACTTTGCCAGTGCTATTAAAGTTCATTTCTAAATGAATTTGTCTCCATTGAGATAAGCCACCTCAAACTTTTATTATTTTATTGTTTTTAATTCATTTTATAATTCTCTGGGCGCCTTTTTATCCTGGTGTGCATTGTATACCCCCCCCCCCCCCGGCTCAGGGTAGGGGATACCCTTGTATCTCGTTTACTGGCCCCAGGGCCTTTTTATCAAAAAGTGCAACAATCTCCGGCTAGCCTGGACCCCCAAGTGGAGTTGGGTTTGTTGATCTTGACCTGCCCACAGTGGTTGGTTGCCTCCTTGCAACCTCCCTTTGTGAGTACGATCTGTTCATATTGTTTTGCTTCTTCTATCATTCGTGTCGTACTGCACCATTTGGGCTCCAGGGGCCTCTATGTTTTTTCATTCCTGGGTGACTGTTCATGTTCACCCTCTACTTTTTCTTCCTGGACTCATATTAACTATCAACTATGAAAGGTACTGCTAGGAAGACATGGAAAAGAAAAACAAAAAGCCTTATCAAGTGACAGTTATCAGCAGGGGAAACATTTCAAGAGAGCTGACCTCTGACATTAAACTAGACATTGGAGACCTGTCCTTCAGTGAGTCTAATTTAACCTCCTTAGCAGTATGCCCGACACTGTGTCGGGCATACCGCCGGCTGTCCCCAGGAGTCCCCCATTATAATTTGAAGCGATCAGGTAGTTCTAATATCTTCAGCTAGCACTAGGCTAGCTAGCAGTGGTGGTCAGCATACTTAGATTACGTTGATCCCTGCCCCCCCCCTGATCGCCGCTAAATACATTACCCCCCTGGATCCTGCGATCGCAGAGCCTCCCTGCACATCTCTGGTCCTCTCTATGGGGAGGATCTGTCTGCGCATGACGTCGCCAACGTCATGACGTCATGTTCAATCCTCCCCATAGAGAAGAGCGGAGCTGTCCGGAGAGTCTGCAGTGATCGCTGGATCCAGGGGGGTAATGTATTTAGCGGTGATCGGTGAAGGGGGGGGGATCAAACGTAATCTAAGTATGCCGACTACCACTGCTAGCTAGCCTAGTGCTAGCTGAAGATATTAGAACTATCCGATCACTTAAAATTATAATGGGGGACTCCTGGCTGCAAACCCTCCGGCGTGCATAACGCCCAGGAGGTTAAAGCAGACCTTAACTCAGAACTTCTACTCTAAAACATACGCAAAAGCATAAAAACCTTTAAAGAAAAACATTTCTTTGTTACAGCTGATGCAAATTCAAAAATTAATCTGCAGTGTATCTACTTTCTGCTTTCATAGAAGCAGACATTGGGCTTGATTCACAAAAGAGCGTTAACTGATAGCACGGCCGTGCTATGCAGTTAACACTCTTTTGTGAATCAAGCCCATAGGGTTACCATCCTCTGCTTCCAAATGAGCCTCTCTGCCATGGAAGTCGGCTGACACAGCTGAGGGATCAAATTATAACTTTTGATTAGGCACAGATGAGGGGGAATTAGACAGGCTAAACTCTCTAAATACATACAGGTAGAGTTGAGCTGAAATTTTCGTAATTTCGCATTACTAAAATTACGCATGCGAAATTTGCAATTACGATGCGAAATTACAGTAGCGTAATTGCCATTAAAATCGTAATTGAAAATACCGTAAGCGTAATTTTCAACGCGTAATTTCGCGTTTCGTTCATGCCGTAATTTCGCATTAAACGCTACCGTAATTTCGCGTTAAACCGTAACGCTCCGTATAATATAAAAAAGCCGCCAACTTTAAGGGTTAATAGCAAAGCCCCCTTAAATGCTAAGAGCCTCAAATTTGGAGAATATATTAAGGAGATCAGGAGGAATAAGAGGAAAAATTTTTTTTGCAAAAAGACCTTATAGTTTTTGAGAAAATCGATGTTAAAGTTTCAAAGGAAAAATGTAAACATTTAAAAACCCGCCGACTTTAACGGTTAATAGCAAAGCCTGCTTAAAGTTTAGGAACACCAAATTCCCAGGGTATATTAAGGGGATCAGTGGGAATAAGAGGAAATTTTTTTTTCAAAAAGACCTTATAGTTTTTGAGAAAATCGATTTTTAAGTTTCAAGGGCGAAAATGTCTTTTAAATGTGGAAAATGTCAGTTTTTTTTGCACAGGTAACAATAGTGTATTATTTTCATAGATTCCCCCAAGTGGGAAGAGTTTTACTTACTTCGTTCTGAGTGTGGGAAATATAAAAAAAAAACGACGTGGGGTCCCCCCTCCCAGACCTCTTTAACCCCTTGTCCCCCATGCAGGCTGGGATAGTCAGAATGCGGAGCACCGGCCGCGTGGGGCTCCGCACCCTGACTATACCAGCCCGCATGGTCCATGGATTGGGGGGTCTCGGAAGGGGAGGGGCAGCCAAGCTTTCCCCTCCCCCTCCGAGCCCTTGTCCAATCCAAGGACAAGGGGCTCTTCTCCACCTCCGATGGGCGGTGGAGGTGGAGGCCGCGATTTCCTGGGGGGGGGGGGGTTCATGGTGGAATCTGGGAGTCCCCTTTAAAAAGGGGTCCCCCAGATGCCCACCCCCCTTCCCAGGAGAAATGAGTATAGAGGTACTTGTACCCCTTACCCATTTCCTTTAAGAGTTAAAAGTAAATAAACACACAAACACTTAGAAAAAGTATTTTAATTGAACAAAAAACATAACCATGAAAAAAGTCCTTTAATATTCTTAATTAACCATTAATACTTACCTGTCCCTTTAAATAAATGATCCCTCGAAATAGCCTCGGAAATGTTCTATCAGTTACAATGTAACAAAGTTATTACAATGTAACAACTTTGTTACATTGTAACTACGCCGCACCCGACGTCACTCGCCGCCGCCGCATACGCGTCTGCGCTGCACGGACCCGACAGAGCTCTGAGCTATATAGCTCAGAGCTCTGAGAAGCATCTTTGTATTTTGGCTCCAAGGAGCCCCATTGGTCCTTAGCAGACCAATGGGGTTCCTTCAAATCACAAGGAACCCCATTGGTCTGCTAAGGACCAATGGGGCTCCTTGGAGCCCAAATACAAAGATGCTTAGAGAGCTCTGAGCTATATAGCTCAGAGCTCTGTCGGGTCCGTGCAGGACGCTAAGTCCCTGCCGGCTCCGCTGCCCTCCCCGCCTCTCCCACATGTCACCCACATGTCACCCACATGTAGGTGACAGATGTGGGCGGGGTGGACAGCGGGAGCTGCGGGGACTTAGCGTCCTGCACGGACGCGTAAGTGTATGCTGCGGCGGCTGAGCGGCGAGTGACGTCGGGTGCGGCGTAGTTACAATGTAACAAAGTTGTTACATTGTAATAACTTTGTTACATTGTAACTGATAGAACATTTCCGAGGCTATTTCGAGGGATCATTTATTTAAAGGGACAGGTAAGTATTAATGGTTAATTAAGAATATTAAAGGACTTTTTTCGTGGTTATGTTTTTTGTTCAATTAAAATACTTTTTCTAAGTGTTTGTGTGTTTATTTACTTTTAACTCTTAAAGGAAATGGGTAAGGGGTACAAGTACCTCTATACTCATTTCTCCTGGGAGGGGGGGTGGGCATCTGGGGGACCCCTTTTTAAAGGGGACTCCCAGATTCCACCATGAACCCCCCCCCCCAGGAAATCGCGGCCTCCACCTCCACCGCCCATCGGAGGTGGAGAAGAGCCCCTTGTCCTTGGATTGGACAAGGGCTCGGAGGGGGAGGGGAAAGCTTGGCTGCCCCTCCCCTTCCGAGACCCCCCAATCCATGGACCATGCGGGCTGGTATAGTCAGGGTGCGGAGCCCCACGCGGCCGGTGCTCCGCATTCTGGCTATCCCAGCCTGCATGGGGGACAAGGGGTTAAAGAGGTCTGGGAGGGGGGACCCCACGTCGTTTTTTTTTTATATTTCCCACACTCAGAACGAAGTAAGTAAAACTCTTCCCACTTGGGGGAATCTATGAAAATAATACACTATTGTTACCTGTGCAAAAAAAACTGACATTTTCCGCATTTAAAAGACATTTTCGCCCTTGAAACTTAAAAATCAATTTTCTCAAAAACTATAAGGTCTTTTTGAAAAAATTTTTTTCCTCTTATTCCCACTGATCCCCTTAATATACCCTGGGAATTTGGTGTTCCTAAACTTTAAGCAAGCTTTGCTATTAACCGTTAAAGTCGGCGGGTTTTTAAATGTTTACATTTTTCCTTTGAAACTTTAACATCGATTTTCTCAAAAACTATAAGGTGTTTTTGAAAAAAATTTTTTTCCTCTTATTCCTTCTGATCTCCTTAATATATTCTCCAAATTTGAGGCTCTTAGCATTTAAGGGGGCTTTGCTATTAACCCTTAAAGTCGGCGGCTACCTAACATTGATCCATGCGTCAACTTTTCCGCTTCGGGAGCATGGCCATACGCATTAATTTCGTAATACCCGTTGCAATGCGAAAATTACGCGAAAATTACGCTTACGCGAAATTTCGCGAAATCCTTCTTCATTACGATTATGTACTTACGGCCATAAACGTAATTACACTAATTATGCGAAATTTCGCGAAATCGTAATTACGCCATTACGCTCATCTCTACATACAGGGTGCATTTCTCAATGATTTCCTTCTGTCCTGTGCAAGAGTTCAGGTCCACTTTAAGCTTTGGTAAGGCATCATTGAATAACAGAACACATAGCTATTTCGAACAAGTAAAAAGGGATAAAAAGGGATAATTTGCATATTTAGTAGGTGTGCATTGTGGGTAACCACAAATGTTCATTTATAACTGAATTATTGCAAATGTCCTTATGTTTTAAGAAGGCAATTACACCAAGCTTTGCTTTTTTAGTAGGAGGTCTTTTTGGTCCCTTTTATCCCCCTATACTGTACATTCCTAGTAGTTTGAGTCACCCTGAGCTGCTTGGTTACTCTGTTGTACTCGTCCAAGCCCTATCTCATACAGCCTTATCAATCCCTGCCATGTACTGATGAGGACCAAAAGTCCGAAAACAGGCTGTCTACATGTGGGTTTGATATGGCTGTGTAAAACTTAAAGCTATAGGCTTGCTATAAACCAGCGGTTCTGGATGCTTGCTTGGCTTAACAAGGGCAAAAAGGGATAATTTGCATATTTAGTAGGTGTGCATTGTGGGTAACCACAAATGTTCATTTATAACTGAATTATTGCAAATTTCCTTCTGTTTTAAGAAGGCAATTACACCAAGCTTTGCTTTTTTAGTAGGAGGGCTTTTTGGTTCCTTTTATCCCCCTATACATTCCTAGTAGTTTGGGTCACCCTGAGCTGCTTGGTTACTCTGTCGAACAAGTAAGACATCACTTAGATCAGTTCCTTCAGTTCCTCTCCAGAGTGAAGAATCGGATTACTAAAAATACCTAAAATACCTGGTTCTTTTTAAGCAGTTCATCCCATCACAATTATAAATAATTATAATAACGTGCAAAATGACTTATGCTTGTAATCATATTGTAGCATATATTTTTTAGAGAAGATAATGATTGCTTTCTTGATGAGTTATGGCACAGGGAGAAGAAGGCTAAAACTATATTAATGTTATTACTCAGCCACAAGCTTAGCTACACTGATAGCCAAATTGTTTTTTTTTTCCAGTACAGCTTCAGATGGAATCAGAATGTGCACACGAAGGGTTAAGCAGAATGACTGTGGCTCTGCATATTTAGAGTGAGTAAAGGTTTAATTACCAAATGATGACAGTGTCATATGGCTGGTGTGATAGTCAGTGGCATCAAATGAATGCAGAAGAAGGAAGGAAGTGAGAGAGGCACTGAGTGACAGTGGGAAGCGACAAAGCTAAAAATGCAAAAGACAGTAAAACATCTGTAATTTGCAATTCACTGGTGTTCACTGAATGCTCATGGATTAAAGATTAAAATCTATTCTCTGGCAGATGGGAAGGAGAGAGAGAGAGAGAGGGGGAAATATAGTCTCCGTATATATACATCTGCATTTCATTCTGTTCTCATGATGCAAAGGAAATAAAGCCAGACTCGCTTTGGAAAAAAAAAAGGTGCAGCCATAATAAATTGTTAGAGGAATGCTGTATCTAAATACTCTTTCGGCACATATGGTGCAAGCGATATGGTGTACACGGCACCATAGATATCTGTATAATGTGACACTGCACTATGGAAACACAAGGATGTGACTTTTTTTTTAGACTAAATATAATAACATGCTGGTCATCTTGAACAGGCTCCACTAATTACTGAATGCAGTTATTTTTATTTACACAAGATAGTCAATTAAATAAAAGAAAGGACTTGCTGGTTCAATATAAACTGTATAGGAATAGTTTTGCGGATCAGATCAATTAGGGGCCATGTTTGGATGCCTGATAGACGCCTGTGTTAATTATCAGTAATGGGACGCCCAATCAGTGATTTGGGCACCCAATGTTGCTAGTAGCCAATGGGCTACAATGGTTAGTAAGAATGGTTGTAGCCAATTGCAGATAATCGGCTACAGCTATCGGTCATTTAGCTCTGGTGTTCTGAGGTTTGTTTTAGGCAATAACTAGGGGGTTAGGGTTAGACATTAGATGGGGAGTTAAATTCGGGCACTTATGGGAGGAGGGGTTAGGCATTAGGTGGCGGTTCTTTGTAGTCACTTACCGGGGGTTGTTAGGCATTAGATGTGTGCGGGGGGGTTTAGACACCAATAGGGGGGAACACTTAGACTTTATGTAGGCAGTTAGGCCTCTACAGTGGATGGTTAAAGTGAGAATGGATGCTGGGTACTGCATAATGAAATATTGGTAATCTAAATTACTTTTACTTTTACTAGCCCAGCACCCAACTCATAAGGCACCGCTGCAATATGTACTCATAGTTTAGCAATATTTCATAGAAGAAGGGTAATGAAAAGCAGAATATACAGGGCTGGGGTTAGAACAAGACAGCAGTTTTGAATTCTAATATCTCTGTTCGAGGTATTAGCTATATCTACTGAGTGACCAAAGTACCACTGCCTTATGCCTTTAATCTCACATTTGTAATAAATAATTGATAATATGGCTGTGGATATGAAAGCCTTTTACAGCTGGGGAATATTTACAAGACTGCAACCCATGTGGATTATTGAATTTGTTAATAACAAAATCCTTGTAATCAGTCATGGTGGTAGTGGTCCATCAACACAATCCTCTAATCCCCTAAGAGAGTGGCTAGAAGTACTACTGAGGCAGGAATGATGAGATGCACAGAGGCAGGATAGCAGCTTCAGGATTTCTGGAACGCTTGTTACAGTAAAGCTGAGCTGAAAATAAACTTATAAGCTAATTAATTAGATATTTAACAGTATGTGCAGTAATTATGGTAACTAACCTTCCTGGAGTCTCATTTTTTATTTCAACTGCAAAACAAAAGTGTATGGTAGTCTTTGAACATTTACAGCCCTGTCTTGTTATCAGCAGTGTTTCCTCAGCCTAACAGAAGTGTTTTGGTATCTGTTTAACTTTCCAGAGAGCCACTTCTGCATTTCACTGCTGTATTACACTGTTGTTGGTCTACCTCATTTATATAGATAATGCTTTTGAATGATTTTTGAATGCTTGCAATACAATAAAAAATAAAAACCTCAAATTAATGATCGGACTAATATTATTCATACTTATGCATTTGTCACATGTCAGTTCAAGTACTCTTTGTAAAAACAATAAAAAGTCAGAGTCACCAGTACTGTCTCTGTAGATCACAAAGTTGGTATATCAATAGTTATAATAGAGTATTTGTTTGTAGCCTCTTTAAAGAGAACCTGTACTGAGTAAAATTATTTAAAATAAACACACGAGGTAACTTCAAATGAACATTACATAGTTACCTTGCCATCCGCTCCTCTCAGAAGCTCACCGTTTTCTTCTTACAGTGATCCCTTCCAGTTCTGACAACATTTTGTCAGAACTGAAATATATCAGTTGCTGTCAGTTACATATCAGTTGCTGTCAGTTACAGCTGAGAGGAGAACTGATGTGTCCATGTTTCCCTATGGCTCAAGTGGGCGATGTTACAGTTTAACTGTGTGCTGACCAGGAAGCTGTTATGGGGTAATAGCCATTTTCAAAATGGAGGACGGAGAATTCCATTGATCACAGTGGACAAACAGGACGCAGGAGAGGAAAAATAGATTGAGGAGTAGACTACACAGGAGGTAAGTATGACTTGTGTATGTTTATTTTGACTTTTAATTTTCAGTTCAGGTTTTCTTTAATAATTGTACTGACTGTATCTATATTTACAAATGTAGTTTGTTGTTGTTGTGTATTACCTATATGTACAGGTTAGAAAGTCACATACCCTATATCTTTCATAGTCTAAATTGATGGGTAAAAAGCTGGGCAGTATAATATGTGGACCAGAACAATGAAATATCTATTCCAGAAATGTTTTCTTTTTTTTAAAGAGACACCTAAGTGTAAAAAAAATGATGATATAATGAATTGGTTGTGCAGTATGAATAATTACTAGAACATAAGTACCAAAGAAAATATTCTCATATTTTCAGTTATATAGTGTTTTATAGAGAAGCACAGAAAAAAAAATAGCTATTGTGGTGCTATGTGATTTTCCCTGGAATTTGGTAACTCAAAGTAATTTTCCCAGTGAGTTTCTTTTCTCTCATCGAAAATTGCTAATGCACCGCAATCGCACCGTACACCTGATAGAGTGCGATCGGATTGCGTCAAAATCGCAGTAGTGGAAATAGAAAGAAATGTTATCCTGTGGAAAAGGGTCCTAAATATGAAGACCTTCAGCAATAAGAGTAGCAGGAGGGAAGGGAGACTATTTCTCTACCATAGTATGAACCGGACTCTGCTGGGTGTTACATTTTTAAAGGGAATGTCCAGGCAGCTAAAAAATGATATGTACTTCCAGCCCCTTGCAGCTGACATGTCCCTCGCAGAAGCTCCGCTCCAAGCTGCCCGCCGGTGCAGAGGCCAACAAGGTTGTCCTCTACTGCGCCTGCACGAGCACCGCTGTCATTCAATTGCACGTGGCGCGGAGTGTACTGCGCAGGTGCATTAGTTCTATCTATCTATCTATCTATCTGTCCGTCCGTCCGTCCGTCCGTCCGTCCGTCCGTCCGTCCGTCCGTCCGTCCGTCTGTCTGTCTGTCTGTCTGTCTGTCTGTCTGTCTGTCTGTCTATCTATCTATCTATCTATCTATCTATCTATCTATACAGTATATAGTATATATATTTGATTAACAAAGCGCTAACATATAAAAATAAATAAATAAATATATATATATATATATATATATATATATATATATATATATATATATATATATATATATATATATATATATATATGCGGTATATACAATTTTTTTACCCTTTTTTCATTAGGAATTCAATAAAAAATACAAAAGAGCTAAAGAGCTAATATGCTGTAATCTTCAGTCTCAGTCAAAAATCAATGGTAGCAAATGTCTCGTAGACATGCTACAGTGAAGCAATGAAGGGAAATTTTAGTTCAGATCTTCTACCTTGTGTATTTCAATTATTAAGGAGGGAAAGCAGAATGTCAACAAGCTCCTTAGGTAACAGTGACATGCACATGGAGGGAACTAAGATTACTACATCTTTAATGCACTGTAAGTGGTTAAACATAGGGAACGCTCTGATTAGATCTAAGTGTTTTCACAGTAGAGGTAGAGATGCAGAGGTGTCCAAAATGACAGTATTTAAAGTGGACCTGAGCTCAGAACTTCCCCTCTGCTCTAAAAGATAAGCAACAGCTTAATAACCTTTAAAGAAGAACATTTTTTTGTTACAGCTGAAACTAATCATGCAATAAATCTTCAGCATTTCTACTCCCCACTTTCATGGAAGCAGGCATAGCGTTAACATCCTGTGTTTACAAACTAGCTGCTCTGCCATGACAGAGGAGTATCCTGAGCTGACACATTACAGTGGTGAATAGTCTAAACTCTCTAAATACATACAGGGTGCATTTCTCTGTTTTCCTTCTGTCCTGTGCAAAAGTTCAGGTCCACTTTAAGAACGAGTAAATGTAGAAGACAAGTTCACTTTACATGAGTAACTGAACATTAATTGTATGTTTGGATTTACTTTGTGCAGTTTATTGTTTGGTTGTATCTCACAGAAGTGTAGAGAGGAGGCTACACACCTTCCTAGGAGATATTCAGGGTGTTTGGCTGGGGGACACAGAAAGGATGTCCCATACAGCAATGTAGTAGAAAAGAAGCATGCACAACTGCAGTGGTAGTTGAGTCTTTTTTCTACCTTGGACTATTCAAGTTTACAAGGTTTCAACTACCATAACAGATGTGTGGGCTACTATTGTGCATGTTAGGATCAAGGAATGCTGGCTAAGATGGCCAATTAAGCCATTCTGTACCTACCTGACTTGAAGGGACCTGCATGACTTGAACAGAGTAGCTTTTGGCAGGGGTGTAATATTTAATTTAGTAAGTTACAGGCTTCTGAATGTCATTTGTGCCTGATCTTGGCTGCTTGGCTTCCCATGGTATTGAAGGTCTTAAAGGGAACCTGGAGTGAGTAAAATTATTTAAAATAAACACATGACATAGCTGCAAATGAATGTTACATACATACTAACCTCACTGTCAGTTTCTCTCAGAAGCTCACCATTTTCTTCTTACAGTGATCCCTTCCAGTTCTGACAATATTTTGTCAGAACTGAAATACACCAGTTGCTGTCAGTTGTATATCAGCAGCTGTCAGTTACAACTGAATGTGCAAGGTAATGTCCATGTTCCCCTATGGCTCAAGTGGGCGATATTACAGGTTAACATTGTGCTGACCAAAAAGCTGTTATGGGGCAATGGCTATTTTTAAAATGGAGGGCAGATAATTCCATTGATCACAGTGGGCAAACAGGACGCAGGAGAGGAGAAAGAGATTGAGGAGTAGACTACACAGGAGGTAAGTATGACCTGTGTATGGTTATTTAACTTTTTATTTTCAGTTTAGGTTCTCTTTAAGGACAAGGAGGATAAGAAAGACCAGGCTGAAAGTGATACAAGGCTGTGACTAAGCACCAATTTCACCACCACACCTGCTACTGGTGACTCTGGAGTGGGGGGACAACTTGCAGGGAGAGGAGTTAGAGAAACAGTGCATGCTGTCCACAACAGGAGCTATGGAAAAGTGATCAACTGCAAATCAGACTACAGGTTGTTTGAAACAACATGGACCTATGGGATTTACTGCATCATACACTGCCCAATATACTGCATAAATGGGTCAAAACCATCTGTATTGCATTGTATTGAATCTTAAAGAGACTCTGAAGCGAGTCTAAATTCACTTTTTTAACATGCAGCCATGTTAAGAACTATAACCCTTGCTTAAACGCTGCTATCCCGCGACAAAACGAGGGGTTTATACTCCCCAAATCCCCCCTGCAAAATCCACGACTTTCTTGGTTGGGGATTTTGCTGCTCATGGAGGCAGAGCTATGAGCTGCAGCTCTGCCTCCATGTGCGTCAATCGCCACACGGATCTCCACCACCCCTCTCTGTGAAGGCAGATTGAGAGGGGCGGGGGAGAGGTGGTGATCAGCGGGATTTGACGTTCTGAGAGGCAGAGCTACAGCCATAAGCTCTGCCTCATCAGGAAGCGATCCCCGGAGGTAGGAGAGGGGATTTGGGGGGTATAAACCCCTCATTTTGCCGCGGGATAGCAGTGTTTTAGCAGGGGTTATAGTTCTTAACATGGCTGCATGTTAAAAAAGTGAATTTAGACTCGCTTCAGAGTCTCTTTAAATTCAAAACATGGTCCTCCTCCTTGGATCTCAACACCACCACAATTAAACCAGGCTTTCTCCACTAACACACTCCAACAAAATTTTTGTTTGTGTAAACCACAAACAAAATGGTATTCAAATATTGGTGCAGAAATGTACCCTGTTCAATTGGGGATATATGTGCAACATGGACCCAAGGAACATACTGAATTATCCACACAAGATGTTCCTATGCTTATGTTCATTTCTACCTGGTTGTTTTTATCTCCTCCTCAGGTGTCAAAGCTGTTATCAGGGACAGTTCCTTCCAAGAAAGAGAGGCTGAAGAAGCTCTATATAGTACAAAAAAATTGTGACTACACCTATCCTTTAAGCTTGACTATGTAAGTAAGCATTATCCATTGTGTATTAGCATTACTGGTCCAGTCAGGCCTTAATGTTTTTACTACAAGAAATGGTGTAAACTGACTTCATGATCTATGGTGTTTCTTGGCACACCTCCATTCCTTACTACACCTTCAGATTGTAAAAGTAAATCTGTGTTTCCTCGAAAAATGCTAGCTTCTTGGAATGAATTCCTCACAAATTTAGATATAGGTGATAAGGAGTAATGATTGAAAAGAGGGAAATAGATAGACCACACTGTTAACCTCCACTTACTGTCAGAAGTACAGTAGCTAAAGAATGGTGTGTCGTAAAATGTCGGGCACACGCTGACAAGCGTGCAAGTTATTAAATCTTTTCATTTTAGTATTGGAAATTCATCAACTCCATGGTGTATCAGTGATGCAGAAATATATATAATTTCAAAAAAGCATAAATCTATCTTGTTCCACAAGCATAAATCAATTTATTTTTATCCACTATCGAACATCGGAAGTGCTAAGGTCTTGAGAGACTGTGATCTGGGCCATTCAGGAAGAGTTCCGATTTATAATATCCTTCTGAAATATGCGCTTATTGGATCAAGGAAAGGTCTGTAGGGAACCATTGATTAACCATGTGGCAGCCTCCGCAAAGCAACGTTTGTATCATAAAAGGCCAAGATATGCAGCTTAGTATAATGCACTCTTTCACATTCCGAGATGATTCTGATTGTATTTCCACACCGTAGCACCTTGCAATATCTTATGTTGTAGAACTGGAAAGGGAAATAGATCTGACAATATCTACTTGCCAAAGCATCCCCCAGAGCCGCTACGCAGGTGGAATATATTCTTATGGTGGAACGGCATCTTGGAAGCATTTATTGTATAAGAAGAAGCGCCATAATTGATAAGAATTTTTATTTTGGTTAATCACTCTGATGATATTTGTGAACTAATATAAATATTTGTACATGGTGCACTAAAAACCCCAATAAAGCAGTGATGAGTGCATTCATTTTCGTGGAAATAATGTTAAAGTTGACCGTCGAGCGAAAATGCCATCGAAAATCATTTTGTAATAATTTGGCAATTTTTTGCATTTTTCTCATATTTTTTTGTGCTAAATTAAACAAATTTGCGCTTTTTGCAGTAAAAATAAAGATATTTTCTGGTTTTCTTGAGTTTTTCACAAATTCATTTCCTTTGACCATTTTGCTAAAATGCAATGTATTTTCGGTAATATTTTCTCTAAATCGAAAATAACATTTCTTAAAGAGGAACTTCAGCCTAAACAAACATACTGTCTGTCACAGGAGCCCTTGTGGCTGACCGCACTTAGCCTTCTAAACGGTGCCAGCGCACAGATCGTGCGAACTCTGGTCGCAGTCAATGCGCAGGAACCGTTAAGAATTAGCCGCAGACAACTCAGAAGGGAGCCTGTGAGACACGGGTGATTACAACTTCACCCACTGGTTCAGGGTACTGCCACCACCGCGGTTACCATGGGACCGTGGAGCCCATTAACTGACTAATCCTGCGAATAAAACGGTTAAACACACGATATTCTGTCTAGCCAACAACAAACAAACAGTAGCGTATCTTCAGAGACCTGGGATCAGTTCTGTGTGTGCTGATAAGCAGGGTAGCAGACAGTGAATGACTTGGAGAAAGTCGTTTATTCACGCAATATAAATAATTAATATATACAGACAATTATTAAAATCAACAATTATTAAAACAGTAATAGCCAGTATGAAAAATAAAAGAAGGGAGAAAAATACTTAGTTCCTGGAAAGATGTCCTTTTTGTGGGAAAAATCAGTTCTGGATTTCAATCAAAGTTCAGAGTTCAGACCAGGTGGATGCCAGCATATCCTCAAGCTGGCATCTGATGAATTCAAGATGTTTCAGTGTGGAGGACACTGAGTTTGGGTCCTCAGCCATTCTTATGCCCCTGCTTCAGTAGGAGGGAGTGAGGGCGGGGAGCCATACACCCCCTTAGAAGATGAGATGAGCCCTCCCCTTATCCTGGGGGCTAGAAATCATATCTACCCATATATGGGCTCTATCTCACAGAACCGTACAGGTCAGGGCAGATTTATTAACATTTTCAGGTCTGTCTTGATTTACCCAGCGCCCTGATACCAGACATGAGGGGTGGGACCCCTGTGGTATCATCAGGGCATTTTCAAACTGCCTAACTGGCAGTCCTTACCTCAGAATGTTCTGAAACTTCCTCAGAACCAGCACCGGGGCTCATGCTACACTTCCCCCACGTTTGGTGAAGCTGCCATCTCAGGAACCCCAGAAATATCACAGATCTGGGAAGTTATGGATTATGCCATGAGACTTCAGGTTTATTCAGGGTGTGTTCTAGCTGCTAACAGCTGACTTTCCTTTGATCTTTACTAGGGAGCAAAGTGTCAAGACCTCCCGTGGATTCGTAGCCTGCCTGGCTGTACCTAGGCATCCTTTGGTTAATTAACATCTCCATGAGATCAGCTAAGTGTCACCTGGTTCCCAGAACCAAAAGGGGAATTGTGCCTTCCACAGGGAATATGTCCAAGCTAATTAACACCTTCCCCCCAGGCTGTCACTTCAGCTAAGACAGATCCCCCAGCTGTTCCTAGGCATAGGGATACTACACGTCAAATCTTGGTTCTATTGATCTGAGGCGCAATCGATGCAGGAATCGAGTGCGATCGTTCTTTTCTTCACGGGCGGTTCCAGGACGCGCCTGCGTCCCCGCAATCGTCCGTGACACTGTCATTAAGTTACATTAGTTATGTTAATTAAAATAGATAGGTAATCTAATCTCTTACCCTCTTACTTGTTCTCAAGAGGGGGAGACAGAAAAAAGAAATTACTCCAATGTGAGGCTAAATGGATCAGGAGGTTTAACTGTGTTGACCCCAACGGTTTAAATGAGTGCCTGAGCTTGAAATGTTTCCTCTGACTGTCCTCTCTTTTTAGGTATAGAATGCTGGCTGCTCTCTGTTACTCATACAGGATCATATTCTAAATTGATGGACTTTGTGAAGAACAAGATTTAAGATGTATGGACTTTAAAATAAGGGGGTAGGCTATCCTCGGGATTATCTGGGGTAGACACCTTATGGTGTAGTTCCCTTGTTTGTTTAGGTCTATTTTGTAATATGTGATTGGTTGTTTATTTGAAATTTCAATTTGGTCACCTGATACAGGTGACTTCCTGTGGGTGGGGTATAAGGGTGTCATGTGTGCTGGGAGGGGCACACCTGAGGAAGGGCGTGGCCCGAAACATGTCGTGGCCTGACACTCTGTAACTGTATGCACTCAATACAGATTACTTGAAATAGCCTTCTGTGTGCCGTCTTCATTCCTGGTGTGTAGTACGTTGAGGCAGGAGTGGTGTACCTGCAGAAGTTGGCACCGGCTTCCAGGTCTAGAGTCACAGACCTGGTCTAGGTGTGAGTCTAGTGTGATTTTATATACATACAAATACCACTGCCACACAGGACCCACCTTGAGATGTCAGACGGTGATATCCTTGGCACTCGAGAGGAGACGGGAGCAGTCACGTTTGCCTATAGAGATGAGGACATCGAGAGGATTTTGAGCCAGGCCACCTGTGAGCCGTTGGTGGAGGATGAGAAATCCCTAGTGGAGTACAAGAAATCCCGCTGGTTAAGCCTAAAGAAGCTGGAAGCTCGATATACGTCTCATCAGGCATTCCTAGTGGATTACGTTCGTGCCAAGCGCATACCGAGAGGATACAGGATTACACTGCGATCCACGTTACTGGTGCAGGACACTGTGTTCCAGACAAGGTTTTTTGAAATCCTGAATAAAGGAAGCCTTGATGTGATGGTTTTGACCATCGACCGCTTGCAAGTGCATATTGCTGATTTACGTGTGGACATTACAAAGCTGCAGGTTGAATTGACATCAGCGTTACCACCGGTGGATTACACTACTCTGAACAGCCAACACAATTTGCAGATCGCAACCTTAAGAAAAGAGCTGGCAGCAACTAAACAAGCCAAAGTACGCCGGGATATAGAAGATTATAAAGCGGGGCGAGTATATACCTGGCAGCAGGAGCGCAAGCAGGGACGCCGTCCACCGCTAGAACCCGGGGAGAGTGGTGCTGGTGCAGGCGCTGGGTCCAGGCCGCGTCGTCTGCCGACCGGAAGTGACGCGCCGCGACCCGGAAGTGGACCCCGGAGACCAAGCAAGCGTCCACGCAAGCCGAAAAAGAGGAATCCAGTGGAGAGTGGATCTGGTAGTGCCGCTGGGGGAGCCTCTGAGGAAAATTCACAGGGGGAAACCAGCTCAGAGTCGGCGCAGGGTTTTCCAGAGTCCGGGACCAATTCGGACACAGGCGGCATAGACAGCGCCGCGGCCAAAGGAGGAGATCACACAAAACGGAACCCAGGGCAACCCTTACCCAGGGACGAGTATCCGAAACGAACGGGACATCGTTAGGAGGGGTAAGCAACCCAATCCTGAACATTTCTTCGTACTGTTTGACGAACTCAGAGACTAGTGTTTTGAGTAAAGGTTTGGGTTTTGTTCCCACTGCTGAAGGGGATTTATTCAACTGGGAGGTGGACTTTTATAAGTTTATTAGGTCCATCAAGTTGAAGATGACTTTTAGTGAAAAACCTTCAGTACAGAAAAGCATTTTTTTTTAAAAAGAGTGATTGGATCCCTGATTTATCTAACAGTTCAGTGGATAT
The DNA here is from genome assembly GCF_040937935.1 of Hyperolius riggenbachi. NCBI lineage: Eukaryota > Metazoa > Chordata > Amphibia > Anura > Hyperoliidae > Hyperolius > Hyperolius riggenbachi. The sequence goes on along the minus strand of NC_090655.1, from coordinate 124,933,353 downwards.
GTTTGAGGGTGCTGTCCTGCATGAAGTAAGGGCCCTTTGGGACCGTTGTAATCAGAAAAAAAGGCTTAAAGTATGTAATAATTTGTCTGTGTTGGAAAGAGAAGCTCTCAGGAGCTTGCAATCCAATGAGGATATAATCATTGTTAAAGCAGACAAGGGGGGTTCTACTGTGGTGATGGACAGGTCACAATATACGCAGGAAGCATTTCGCCAGCTATCCTATGAGGGTCACTACAGAAAATGTGATTATGATCCCACTAGGGAAATAAAAAAGAAGGTGCATATGCTGATTGGCCAGGGGGTGGAGGATGGAATCCTTGATGACCAGACTGCGGCGTATTTGACGACAGAAAATCCGCAGATACCTATTTTTTATCTTTTGCCTAAAGTGCATAAGAATTTGGAGAATCCCCCGGGTCGGCCCATTGTGTCTGGTCTGGGGTCGGTCCTCTACCCTCTGGCTAAATATGTAGATAACACATTGCAGGAGTTGGTAATGAATATTGAGACCTGTCTGGTTGATACTAAAGATCTGCTCTGTAGATTGGAGGGCGTGGAGCAGGTGTCCGGAGAGTTCATGCTGTGCACACTGGATGTTCAGAGCCTTTTTACTTCAATTCCCCATGAGGAGGGAATGCGTCGGATTGAAGAAAGGTTGCTGGAGACAGCACTTTGTAATGACAAAATCTACTTTTTGCTTGATGCGCTTGAAATTATTTTGCGTTCGAATTACTTTCGATTTTTGAATGAGTTCTACATCCAGTGTCAAGGCACGAGCATGGGTTCTCCAGTAGCCCCATCTTTCGCTAATTTATTCCTTGCTGGCTTAGAGAAGGACATGTTCACTAACAATGTAAAATACAAGAAACATATTGTGCGGTTTTTTCGGTTTGTCAACGACATCCTTATCCTTTGGGATGGACCAAGGGATGTGTTTGAAAGGATGGTGGAAGAGGCAAATTTATCTCACCCAACCATCAAGTTTACGGCGGAATATTCTAAGGAACTTATCAATTACTTGGATGTTACCATCTTTATTGAGGATGGCCGGTTATACACGAAACTTTTTCAGAAACCTACGGAGCGCAATAATTTATTGCGCACCGATAGTTTTCACGCAGCGACGGTGAAAAAAGGTATCCCTAAGGGACAATTCCTTAGGGCGCGTCGGATCTCCTCGAGAATCGGGGACTACGATGAGGCAGCTGAGAGACTCATTAAAAAAATGACAGAGAAGGGTTATGATGAGGGTGTCCTTCGACGAGTCAGTGAGGAAGTACGGGCTGTAGACAGGAGTAGCCTTATGTTGCCAAAAGTGAAACAGGGTTCTAGTAGAATCCCCTTTGTTTGTGACTTTGGTTTTTTGTCGGGGCAGATCCGTTCTGTGGTGCGGAGATACTGGCCGATCCTCGGACAGGATCCGGAGTTTGGGAGACTGTTCGGGGATCCGCCGGTGTTTGCCTACCGGAGGGGGAGAACCATACGCAGTTGGGTCAGTAAAACTGATATACAGCCACGCCCAGGGAGGGGGGTTCCTCCACAGAGGAGGGGAACTGTTCCCTGTCTTGGCTGCAATTGCTGTAATGCTATTTTGAAAGGTCCATTTATCTCCCATCCGTCGACCGGCGAGAGGATACCCATTAGGGACAGGTACACCTGCTTGAGCACATACGTTGTGTATGGGCTCAAGTGTCCCTGTGGGTATGCCTACATAGGAAAGACGGAGCGGGAGGTAAAGAAAAGAATTCAGGAACACAAAAGGGACATATCTAATTTTGCAGCAGGTAAAAAGGAATATGAGACATCTGTCTCACGTCACTTCCTGAAAAAACAGCACACCGCGGCTCAGCTGCGGTGGTTTGTTGTTGATGATGTTCCGGTGTTCTCAAGAGGGGGAGACAGAAAAAAGAAATTACTCCAATGTGAGGCTAAATGGATCAGGAGGTTTAACTGTGTTGACCCCAACGGTTTAAATGAGTGCCTGAGCTTGAAATGTTTCCTCTGACTGTCCTCTCTTTTTAGGTATAGAATGCTGGCTGCTCTCTGTTACTCATACAGGATCATATTCTAAATTGATGGACTTTGTGAAGAACAAGATTTAAGATGTATGGACTTTAAAATAAGGGGGTAGGCTATCCTTGGGATTATCTGGGGTAGACACCTTATGGTGTAGTTCCCTTGTTTGTTTAGGTCTATTTTGTAATATGTGATTGGTTGTTTATTTGAAATTTCAATTTGGTCACCTGATACAGGTGACTTCCTGTGGGTGGGGTATAAGGGTGTCATGTGTGCTGGGAGGGGCACACCTGAGGAAGGGCGTGGCCCGAAACATGTCGTGGCCTGACACTCTGTAACTGTATGCACTCAATACAGATTACTTGAAATAGCCTTCTGTGTGCCGTCTTCATTCCTGGTGTGTAATCTAATCTCTTACCCACCCTGTTTTAAAAGAACAGGCGAATGTTTGATTTCATGATGGCAGCTATCTTTTTGGTTGAAAGGAGGTGACAGGGAGCATGAGACACAGTTTCAACTGTCCTGTGTCCTGAGCACTTCTCCCAGTTGCTAGGCAACGTGAATAACAGCATAGAAAATCCCATCATGCTCTGCACAGCATAAGGGAAAAAAAGCCCGGGCTTTTTTTCTTTAATCGGTGGAGCTTAGGTAAAAATGCAGCTAAAAATGTTGCTTTGGTAAGAAAAACAAAGTTCTGATGCTGTGAAACTGTTAAAGAAACACCAAGCCTTTTCAGTTCTGCTGAGTAGATTTTTAGTCCGGAGGTTCACTTTAAAATATAGCATAAATATTAAATAAAAAATAAATTAATGAAAGAACACAGAATACAATTCTTAGGTGATAGCAAAATGAGACATTAAAGTGAGCTATAAAGAATAATGTTGATGTCAACTGACAAGTATGAGATGTAGTAAGCTTGCCGCATATGTTGAGGCAACGGACGGGTTATCTTGCTGCAGGTTCTTTGGCAACAGTGGTTTACCATGCTGCAGGTGGTCTGGCAATGGAGGAGTTTCCTTACTGCTGGTCCTCTAGCTCTAGAGGGGTAATTTACTGCAAATTCATAACTCAAATGGAAGTGAGCCTCATATCACTGGGTTGAGGGTGTAGCAATAGCCATAGCAGCCATAGCAACTGCTATGGGGCCCTGGAGATAAAGGGGCACAGGTGGTACTTGATGTGTTCACTATTAACTTTCCTTTGTTTCTCCACCCTCTGACTTTGTCTCAATGCCCATGGACTATACACAGTGTACATTGCATGGAAATGTAAATTGCCCGGTTAACCCATATCCATAGGGTAGGGACAGGTGGCATTGCTCAAGAGTGCCTAGTTCTAACAGCCATGACAAATTTGCTATGGGGCCCCATAGTCTCTAGCTACTCCACTGCTGGGGTCAATAAGATATGGGAAGAGAGTGACAAAAAGTGGCAATACAATTTTGGAGGGGCCCTTAAAAGTTGTCCAGGTGAGATGTAAGAGTGACAGGCTCCAACAGGTCACTGACAGTATGTGTGAAGGCTGCTAGATGGGCTGAGAGGACCAAAACTCACTTTGAAAAAAATCTACAATTTTGTGAAAAAATCCTTGATGTAGTTGAGCTGATTACCTAAATAGAAAGTGGGAACTGAATGTGCGTACAGATGAAATGCTGATAGAGGTTTAACTACTGTATGCCACACAACAGTTGGAATACTAATTTCTGGTTGCAAGTACACATATTTTCAGGTAATTAAATAATTATTTGTAATCTCTGGGAAATTATAGCTGCCTGTAGACTGACATGTAAAGGCCAATTTTAAGTACATTACATATCAAATTAGCTTGTGTAGCACTAAAATATGTTACATAATTTTTTTTTCAATGAATGGTTTTCAAGGGACATACAACGTATTTAGTGATGAGCTCAAATCAAATATCACATAGAAGTTATTTTGCAGTGAAATTCGGAATTACGATACAAAATGGTAATGCAAAATTTCAGACTGTTGCAAAATTAATTTTGCATGTAATAATGATCTGTAATTTCGCAATGAAACAAAATTTTGTGAAAATATATATAACTTCCTTATGCCCATAGACTTTAATGCATTTATGTGAATTTTCTCATATGCTAAAATGTATTTTCTTATGTTCCGTAGACTTCAATGCATTTGTGCAAAAACTATGCAAAATGACACTAAATCAACATTATCCATGAATTTGTATTGTAATTATTATTATTGATTTATAAAGTGCCAACATATTCCATGGCACTGTACAAATTAGTAAGAAAACATAGTGTTCTGTCTTCGGACACTGTTGGCTCTTCCACCGTAGAAGGAGATGTTACTCAGTAGTGGACTCTAAGCGCCCACGGGTGTTCACTAGTGTTGGGCGAACAGTGTTCGCCACTGTTCGGGTTCTGCAGAACATCACCCTGTTCGGGTGATGTTCGGGTTCGGCCGAACACCTGATGGTGTTCGGCCAAACTGTTCGGCCATATGGCCGAACTAAGAGCGCATGGCTGAACGTTACCCGAACGTTCGGCTAGCGCTGTGATTGGCCGAACGGGTCACGTGTAGTGTTGGGCGAACATCTAGATGTTCGGGTTCGGGCCGAACATGGCCGAACTCCGAACATAATGGAAGTCAATGGGGACCCGAACTTTCGTGCTTTGTAAAGCCTCCTTACATGCTACATACCCCAAATTTACAGGGTATGTGCACCTTGGGAGTGGGTACAAGAGGAAAAATTTTTTAGCAAAAAGAGCTTATAGTTTTTGAGAAAATCGATTTTAAAGTTTCAAAGGGAAAACTGTCTTTTAAATGCGGGAAATGTCTGTTTTCTTTGCACAGGTAACATGCTTTTTGTCGGCATGCAGTCATAAATGTAATACATATAAGAGGTTCCAGGAAAAGGGACCGGTAACGCTAACCCAGCAGCAGCACACGTGATGGAACAAGAGGAGGGTGGCGCAGGAGGAGAAGGCCACGCTTTGAGACACAACAACCCAGGCCTTGCATGAGGACAAGAAGTGTGCGGATAGCAATTTGCATTTTGTCGCCATGCAGTCATAAATGTAATACAGATGAGAGGTTCAATAAACAGGGACCGGAAACGCTAACCCATCACAGATGTTCATTGTTCATGTTACTTGGTTGGGGTCCGGGAGTGTTGCGTAGTCATTTCCAATCCAGGATTGATTCATTTTAATTTGAGTCAGACGGTCTGCATTTTCTGTGGAGAGGCGGATACGCCGCCGATCTGTGACGATGCCTCCGGCAGCACTGAAACAGCGTTCCGACATAACGCTGGCTGCCGGGCAAGCCAGCACCTCTATTGCGTACATTGCCAGTTTGTGCCAGGTGTCTAGCTTCGATACCCAATAGTTGAAGGGTGCAGATGGATTGTTCAACACAGCTACGCCATCTGACATGTAGTCCTTGACCATCTTCTCCAGGCGATCGGTGTTGGAGGTGGATCTGCACGCTTGCTGTTCTGTGTGCTGCTGCATGGGTGTCAGAAAATTTTCCCACTCCAAGGACACTGCCGATACCATTCCCTTTTGGGCACTAGCTGCGGCTTGTGTTGTTTGCTGCCCTCCTGGTCGTCCTGGGTTTGCGGAAGTCAGTCTGTCGGCGTACAACTGGCTAGAGGAGGGGGAGGATGTCAATCTCCTCTCTAAAGTCTCCACAAGGGCCTGCTGGTATTCTTCCATTTTGACCTGTCTGGCTCTTTCTTCAAGCAGTTGTGGAACATTGTGTTTGTACCGTGGATCCAGAAGGGTATAAACTAGTGTTGGGCGAACAGTGTTCGCCACTGTTCGGGTTCTGCAGAACATCACCCTGTTCGGGTGATGTTCGGGTTCGGCCGAACACCTGATGGTGTTCGGCCAAACTGTTCGGCCATATGGCCGAACTAAGAGCGCATGGCCGAACGTTACCCGAACGTTCGGCTAGCGCTGTGATTGGCCGAACGGGTCACGTGTAGTGTTGGGCGAACATCTAGATGTTCGGGTTCGGGCCGAACATGGCCGAACTCCGAACATAATGGAAGTCAATGGGGACCCGAACTTTCGTGCTTTGTAAAGCCTCCTTACATGCTACATACCCCAAATTTACAGGGTATGTGCACCTTGGGAGTGGGTACAAGAGGAAAAAAAATTTAGCAAAAAGAGCTTATAGTTTTTGAGAAAATCGATTTTAAAGTTTCAAAGGGAAAACTGTCTTTTAAATGCGGGAAATGTCTGTTTTCTTTGCACAGGTAACATGCTTTTTGTCGGCATGCAGTCATAAATGTAATACATATAAGAGGTTCCAGGAAAAGGGACCGGTAACGCTAACCCAGCAGCAGCACACGTGATGGAACAAGAGGAGGGTGGCGCAGGAGGAGAAGGCCACGCTTTGAGACACAACAACCCAGGCCTTGCATGAGGACAAGAAGCGTGTGGATAGCAATTTGCATTTTGTCGCCATGCAGTCATAAATGTAATACAGATGAGAGGTTCAATAAACAGGGACCGGAAACGCTAACCCATCACAGATGTTCATTGTTCATGTTACTTGGTTGGGGTCCGGGAGTGTTGCGTAGTCGTTTCCAATCCAGGATTGATTCATTTTAATTTGAGTCAGACGGTCTGCATTTTCTGTGGAGAGGCGGATACGCCGCCGATCTGTGACGATGCCTCCGGCAGCACTGAAACAGCGTTCCGACATAACGCTGGCTGCCGGGCAAGCCAGCACCTCTATTGCGTACATTGCCAGTTTGTGCCAGGTGTCTAGCTTCGATACCCAATAGTTGAAGGGTGCAGATGGATTGTTCAACACAGCTACGCCATCTGACATGTAGTCCTTGACCATCTTCTCCAGGCGATCGGTGTTGGAGGTGGATCTGCACGCTTGCTGTTCTGTGTGCTGCTGCATGGGTGTCAGAAAATTTTCCCACTCCAAGGACACTGCCGATACCATTCCCTTTTGGGCACTAGCTGCGGCTTGTGTTGTTTGCTGCCCTCCTGGTCGTCCTGGGTTTGCGGAAGTCAGTCTGTCGGCGTACAACTGGCTAGAGGAGGGGGAGGATGTCAATCTCCTCTCTAAAGTCTCCACAAGGGCCTGCTGGTATTCTTCCATTTTGACCTGTCTGGCTCTTTCTTCAAGCAGTTGTGGAACATTGTGTTTGTACCGTGGATCCAGAAGGGTATAAACCCAGTAATTGGTGTTGTCCAGAATGCACACAATGCGTGGGTCGCGTTCAATGCAGTCCTAGGCCGAAGAGGTCATAGCCTAGGGTCACAAAACCTGTTTATTGGGCAATTTCAATGGTGGAGAGTCTGACGTACATAAATCGCAGCAATGGCCGTTAGCAACGTCTGAATCTAACGAAATGTCTCATGCAGGTAGAAGACATATTGTTAGACTTGGGCTCCAAAGATGGGTTCCCTACATCTCTGCAAACCAGAGTTACAGGGCTCCAAATTTGGTAAAATCCCCCATAGGCTTTCATTGGGCCTCCTATTTACAGTTCCAAAATCTCACATCTTTTCAAAGGGCAATTACTCAGCAGTGGCAAATTTTCTAGCATTGTAGGGACCCTTAGGGGGAACATGACTGGTGAGTTTCGGGCCCCTAGGCCGAAGAGGTCATAGCCTAGGGTCACAAAAACCTGTTTATTGGGGCTATTTCAATGGTAGTGATGGTGACGTACATAAATCGCAGCAATGGCCGTTAGCAAAGTCTGAATCTCACGAAATGTCTCATGCAGGTAGAAGACATATTGTTAGACTTGGATTCCAAAGATGGGGTCCCTACATCTCTGCAAACCAGAGTTACAGGGGTCCAAAATTGGTAAAATCCCCCATAGGATTTCATTGGCTCCCTATTTCACTTTCCAAAATCTCACATCTTTTCAAAGGGCAATGGCTCAGCAGTACCAAATTTTCTAGCATTGTAGGGACCCTTAGGGGGAACATGACTGGTGAGTTTCGGGCCCCTAGGCCGAAGAGGTCATAGCCTAGGGTCACAAAAACCTGTTTATTGGGGCTATTTCAATGGTAGTGATGGTGACGTACATAAATCGCAGCAATGGCCGTTAGCAAAGTCTGAATCTCACGAAATGTCTCATGCAGGTAGAAGACATATTGTTAGACTTGGATTCCAAAGATGGGGTCCCTACATCTCTGCAAACCAGAGTTACAGGGGTCCAAAATTGGTAAAATCCCCCATAGGATTTCATTGGCTCCCTATTTCACTTTCCAAAATCTCACATCTTTTCAAAGGGCAATGGCTCAGCAGTACCAAATTTTCTAGCATTGTAGGGACCCTTAGGGGGAACATGACTGGTGAGTTTCGGGCCCCTAGGCCGAAGAGGTCATAGCCTAGGGTCACAAAAACCTGTTTATTTGGGCTATTTCAATGGTAGTGATGGTGGCGTACATAAATCTCAGCCATGGCCGTTAGCAACGTCTGAATCTCACGAAATGTCTCATGCAGGTAGAAGACATATTGTTAGACTTAGATTCCAAAGATGGGGTCCCTACATCTCTGCAAACCAGAGTTACAGGGGTCCAAAATTGGTAAAATCCCCCATAGGCTTTCATTGGGCCTCCTATTTACCGTTCCAAAATCTCACACCATTTCAAAGGGCAATGGCTCAGCAGTGGCAAAACTCACCAGTCATGATCCCCCTAAGGGTCCCTATAATGCTAGAAAATTTGGTACTGCTGAGCCATTGCCCTTTGAAAAGATGTGAGATTTTGGAAAGTGAAATAGGGAGCCAATGAAATCCTATGGGGGATTTTACCAATTTTGGACCCCTGTAACTCTGGTTTGCAGAGATGTAGGGACCCCATCTTTGGAATCCAAGTCTAACAATATGTCTTCTACCTGCATGAGACATTTCGTGAGATTCAGACTTTGCTAACGGCCATTGCTGCGATTTATGTACGTCACCATCACTACCATTGAAATAGCCCCAATAAACAGGTTTTTGTGACCCTAGGCTATGACCTCTTCGGCCTAGGGGCCCGAAACTCACCAGTCATGTTCCCCCTAAGGGTCCCTACAATGCTAGAAAATTTGGTACTGCTGAGCCATTGCCCTTTGAAAAGATGTGAGATTTTGGAAAGTGAAATAGGGAGCCAATGAAATCCTAGGGGGGATTTTACCAATTTTGGACCCCTGTAACTCTGGTTTGCAGAGATGTAGGGACCCCATCTTTGGAATCCAACTCTAACAATATGTCTTCTACCTGCATGAGACATTTCGTGAGATTCAGACTTTGCTAACGGCCATTGCTGCGATTTATGTACGTCACCATCACTACCATTGAAATAGCCCCAATAAACAGGTTTTTGTGACCCTAGGCTATGACCTCTTCGGCCTAGGGGCCCGAAACTCACCAGTCATGTTCCCCCTAAGGGTCCCTACAATGCTAGAAAATTTGGTACTGCTGAGCCATTGCCCTTTGAAAAGATGTGAGATTTTGGAAAGTGAAATAGGGAGCCAATGAAATCCTATGGGGGATTTTACCAATCTTGGACCCCTGTAACTCTGGTTTGCAGAGATGTAGGGACCCCATCTTTGGAATCCAAGTCTAACAATATGTCTTCTACCTGCATGAGACATTTCGTGAGATTCAGACTTTGCTAACGGCCATTGCTGCGATTTATGTACGTCACCATCACTACCATTGAAATAGCCCCAATAAACAGGTTTTTGTGACCCTAGGCTATGACCTCTTTGGCCTAGGGGCCCGAAACTCACCAGTCATGTTCCCCCTAAGGGTCCCTACAATGCTAGAAAATTTGCCACTGCTGAGTAATTGCCCTTTGAAAAGATGTGAGATTTTGGAACTGTAAATAGGAGGCCCAATGAAAGCCTATGGGGGATTTTACCAAATTTGGAGCCCTGTAACTCTGGTTTGCAGAGATGTAGGGAACCCATCTTTGGAGCCCAAGTCTAACAATATGTCTTCTACCTGCATGAGACATTTCGTGAGATTCAGACGTTGCTAACGGCCATTGCTGCGATTTATGTACGTCAGACTCGCCACCATTGAAATTGCCCAATAAACAGGTTTTGTGACCCTAGGCTATGACCTCTTCGGCCTAGGACTGCATTGAACGCGACCCACGCATTGTGTGCATTCTGGACAACACCAATTACTGGGTTTATACCCTTCTGGATCCACGGTACAAACACAATGTTCCAAAACTGCTTGAAGAAAGAGCCAGACAGGTCAAAATGGAAGAATACCAGCAGGCCCTTGTGGAGACTTTAGAGAGGAGATTGACATCCTCCCCCTCCTCTAGCCAGTTGTACGCCGACAGACTGACTTCCGCAAACCCAGGACGACCAGGAGGGCAGCAAACAACACAAGCCGCAGCTAGTGCCCAAAAAGGAATGGTATCGGCAGTGTCCTTGGAGTGGGAAAATTTTCTGACACCCATGCAGCAGCACACAGAACAGCAAGCGTGCAGATCCACCTCCAACACCGATCGCCTGGAGAAGATGGTCAAGGACTACATGTCAGATGGCGTAGCTGTGTTGAACAATCCATCTGCACCCTTCAACTATTGGGTATCGAAGCTAGACACCTGGCACAAACTGGCAATGTACGCAATAGAGGTGCTGGCTTGCCCGGCAGCCAGCGTTATGTCGGAACGCTGTTTCAGTGCTGCCGGAGGCATCGTCACAGATCGGCGGCGTATCCGCCTCTCCACAGAAAATGCAGACCGTCTGACTCAAATTAAAATGAATCAATCCTGGATTGGAAACGACTTCGCAACACTCCCGGACCCCAACCAAGTAACATGAACAATGAACATCTGTGATGGGTTAGCGTTTCCGGTCCCTGTTTATTGAACCTCTCATCTGTATTACATTTATGACTGCATGGCGACAAAATGCAAATTGCTATCCGCACGCTTCTTGTCCTCATGCAAGGCCTGGGTTGTTGTGTCTCAAAGCGTGGCCTTCTCCTCCTGCGCCACCCTCCTCTTGTTCCATCACGTGTGCTGCTGCTGGGTTAGCGTTACCGGTCCCTTTTCCTGGAACCTCTTATATGTATTACATTTATGACTGCATGCCGACAAAAAGCATGTTACCTGTGCAAAGAAAACAGACATTTCCCGCATTTAAAAGACAGTTTTCCCTTTGAAACTTTAAAATCGATTTTCTCAAAAACTATAAGCTCTTTTTGCTAAATTTTTTTTCCTCTTGTACCCACTCCCAAGGTGCACATACCCTGTAAATTTGGGGTATGTAGCATGTAAGGAGGCTTTACAAAGCACAAAAGTTCGGGTCCCCATTGACTTCCATTATGTTCGGAGTTCGGGTCGAACACCCGAACATCGCGGCCATGTTCGGCCTGTTCGGCCCGAACCCAAACATCTAGATGTTCGCCCAACACTAGTGTTCACCAGCAAACCCCAAGGGGAAAGCTGGACTTAGCTGCCTATTGCTCACCAGGTCACTACTGGGATAATCTCAGCTGGTGATTGAGAGAACAGTGACGTCTCACAGTGGAGTTTCAAGGAAGATAGATCCAGTAGCAATTCCAAATTAGCAGATAGGTAATGATCAGAGTCCAGTAAACAATCCGAGTCAGGGCAAGCGGCAGGCAAAAGCAGAATACAGTAAACAATCTAAGTCAGGGCAGACAGCAGGCAATAGCAGAGTCCAGTAAACAATCCGAGTCAGGGCAGGCAGCAGGCAAGATCAGAATCCAGTAAACACTCCAAGTCAGGGCAGGCAGCAGGCAAGAGCAGAATCCAGTAAACAATCCAAGTCGGGGAAGGAGAGATAATCAGGATAGCCAAAAATGCCGGGTCACAACAGGAGATCAGACAGGAATCAGGCTTGGTCAGGAGCAAACCGCTGAACACCAACTAGCTGTCAGAATGAACAGCACTGGACGCTGGGAAGGGACAGCCTTTTATAGAGGCAGGATAGCACTTGGCACCCAATCTCGCACGAACGTACGTACGCCCCCGACCGTCATTGCTAAACCACCACCGGTAATGCACGAGTGCACGTGCGCAGAGACAGCCGGACGCCAGTGCGGGATTGAAGCCACACACGGAGGACGCCACGGACAGAGCAGAGCCACATGAGTATGACACATAGGGTACATAATAATGCTGACAATGGTGTACACCACCATGGTGTACACCAATATGCAAAATACAGAATTGGTAATTACAGTGACAAAAATAACATGAATAAAATGTGTAAAAAATTCCAAAACACAAAAGGGGAACAAGAGGTGGGTTAGTGGGTTGACCTCTGGCCTAATACTTGGCCAGAGGTCAAAGGGGGAATGGCCTATGGTAGATCATATGCTTGTCGGAAAAAGTGAGTTTTGAGAGAGTGTTGAAAGATATCAAAGGTTGAAGAGCGACAGATGTGTTGAGGAGGGGTGAAGCACGTAAGAACATTTGAATATGTGAATGCGAGAAGGTGACTCTAGAGGAGGACAAAAGAAGGTCATGTGCAGATCTGAGATTGTGGTGGGGTTGGTATCTGGAAACTAGTGAGGAGATGTACAGGGGAGAGAAATTATGGAGAGCTTTGTAGGTTAGGGTTAAGTGTTTGAAATGGATCCTCTCATTAATTGGCAGCCAGTGAAGTGCTTGAGAGAGAGGAGCAGCAGAAGAAGAGCGAGAAGAAAGATGAATGAGCTGAGCAGCCGAGTTCAGTACAGGTTGAAGACGGTGCCAGTTTGATAGTTTGTAGTCAACAAAACAGTATATGAAGATGCAAGTTATCTCTTCTCTTTATACTTTCCCAGTGGTTTTTGTTTACCCTGAGCTGCTTGGGTATTCTGTTGTACTGGACCAAGCCCTATGCCATAGAGCCATATCATCCCCTGACATGCAATGATGAGGATCAAAAGTTCTAAACAGGCTGTCTGCATATTGGGTTGATGTGGCTCTGTAAAATTTATGAGCTATAAGTTTGCTTTACACCAGTGGTTCTGGATATAAGCCTGGCTTCACGGGCATAAAGGGATAATTTGCATATTCAGTAGTGATGTACTGTGGGTAACCACAGTTACACACTTAGGCCTAGTGCACACCGGAGCGTTTCCGCTGCGGTTTGCGATCTGCTTGCGGGTGCGGATCTGCTAGGGTAATGTATTTCAATGGGCTGGTGCACACCAGAGCAGGAGGCGTTTTGCAGAAACGCATACTCCCGGGCTGCAGCAGATTTTGGATTGCAGATGCGTTTCTGCCTCAATGTTAAGTATAGGAAAAACGCAAACCGCTCTGAAAAACGGCACTTCAGAGCGGTTTGCCAGGCGTTTTTTGTTACAGTAGCTGTTCAGTAACAGCTTTACTGTAACAATACATGAAATCTACTATACCAAAACCGCTACACAAAACCGCAAAACGCTAGCTGAAACGCTGCAGAAAAAGAAGAAAAAGCGTTTCAAAATCTGCTAGCATTTTGCGGATCTGCTAGCGGTTTTTGGTGTGCACCAGGCCATAAATCTGAATTATCGCAAATACCTTCTGCTTTAAGAAGGCAAATTACACTGTGCGTTACTTTTTTAATAGGAGGGCTTTTCAGTCTCTTTTAGTCCCCTATACTTTCCTAGTGGTTTTGGGTCCCCTGAGCTGCTTGGGTATTCGATCAAGCACAGCATACTATACAGGATACACAAACAAACTCTAGCAGCTGGTTGGACAATAAATTATAGGCCAATAAATTGAGGCCAAAATCAGGATAATGTCAGAGCTGGGAATTAGTGAAATGGAACCATGGTTCAGAGGTTAACACAAATCTTAAACCACAAATATCATATAGTTAAATAGCAGAGCATGGTATGTTATAAACAGACAGATATTGTTGCAATCAGGTAGAAAAAAATGATAGATTAGGCTGGAATCGTACCATAGACAGACAGATATTGCTGCAATTAGATATAAAAAATTGATATATGAGACTGGAATCGTACCATAGACAGATATTGATGCAATCAGGATTGTAATTGAAAAAATTACGCATTTCGATTTCATGAAACCAACACTGCCCATTACGATCAACATTAAAAAATGTTTTGACTCCTATTAAACTACCATTGCTCTGCATCGAGGTGTCAGTTGGGACGTAGCAATAGCCATAGCAGCTATAGCAGCCGCTATGGGACCATGAAGCAGAGGGGGCCCAGGTGGTGCTCAATGTGTTCAGTATTAACTTTCTTGTGTTCCTCCACCCTCTGACTGTGTCTCAGTGCCCATGGACTACATGCAGTGTAATCAGAATGTAAATTGACCACATATCCATAGGGTAGGAGCAGGCGGCATTGCTCAAGAATGCCTTTGCCAGATGGCGCCATGAAAGTTTTGCTATGGGGCCTCATAATTTCTGGTCCAATATTTGCTTACAACATATTCAAAATATTCATTACCTGTATATCATTCTGGAAAGTATTCCACCAAATAATCTGACTAGCGGCCATTCATTAGGAATTAAAACCTTGTACGCACCTTATATTAAATTCAGCTGAGGTGGCCAGAGCATCATGGGAAACCACAGTTGCTCACTTAAAGAGAAACTTTGACCAAGAATGTAACTTTATCCCAATCAGTAGCTGATACCCCCTTTTACATGAGAAATCTATTCCTTTTCACAAACAGACCATCAGGGGGCGCTGTATGGCTGATATTGTGGTGAAACCCCTCCCACAAAGAAACAAGAAAAGTACATACTCTTGGCAGTTTCCTGTCTGTGAACCTTGCTGCATTGTGGTAAATGGCTGTTTACAACTGTTTCCAACTGCCAAAAAAGCATGCAGCAGCTACATCACCTGCCAACTGTAAAAATGTCACCATGTAATAAATGTCAGAATGTACATCAGGGATTTAAAGATTTTAGAATGGGCAAACACTGACTAAATCACTTTTACATAATTATTGTAAAAATGAAGCACTTTTTTATTACATTATTTTCACTGGAGTTCCTCTTTAAAGAGACTCTGTAACAAAATGTTGTGCCTTAGTTCTTCTGTCCTACAAGTTCCTCTACCTGTTCTAATGTGGTCTGTCTTACTGCAGCCTTTCCTACTTGCACTGTCTCTGTAATAAATCTTATCTCCTTTCCTCTGTCCTGTCTGTTGGGCTAAGGCTGGAATGTGTGGAATGTGCAGCACTGCTTGTCATTGGCAGAAGCTTTACACACCCCCTCCAAGCTCTGCATGAGTCACACCAGATAGCTGTTCACAGCCTATGGTACTGTGGTTAGAAGCCGTGTCATTTGTTTGTAAACACTGCCTAAACTGTTAATTACAAACCAGGATTGCAGCAGGGAGTGGCAGAAACAGCACAGAGGGGCCCAGGAGAAAATAAGGAATAGAATGGTATGCTTTTCATTGTAAGAATATTAGAGTACAGATTCTCTTCAAAGCTAAATTATCAAAAATACCTTCTGGTCTGAGAAGGTAACATTTTATTCAAAGCAACTCCAATAAAAAATACAAAGGAAAGCAAGGTACAAACTCAAAAGACAGCCCTATTTCTTTCTACATTTCATTTATATGTTAAAAGAATGTGTTAATTCAAAGGAGTATGAGGAGTTGATCAGTCTGGGTCCAACCAACATCAATCAGCACCAGGGCATGTGCACCAAGTTTACATGCATTTGAGTATCACTTATAATTAGGGATGCTTGTTAGGATTCCGCAGAAATTAAATTTCTTAAAATTACCAAAAAAACCCCACTCCTTAGAAATCGGAATCAGGAAATGGAAATCAGTAATCAGAATTTCCGGGAAATCAGAATTTCTGCGGAATTGAAAAATTGTCATTTCCCACCATCCATATTCATAATTCATATTGGCATAGGGCTCTGCTACACCAACCACTCTTATGGAGGGAAGAGAGGTGTCCGGCATCAAGGAGTTAGGCCCGGTTCACATTAGCGGTTGCTATCCGGAATCGCCGTGCCGGAGCCGTGCCGGAGCCGGACCGCATGTGGACCGGACGAAACGGACGCACGGCATAGCAATGAAAGTCTATGCGACCGTTCACATGCGTCCGTTTCGTCCGGACCGGAGCCGGACCGGATCCGGACTCCGGCGTCCGTTCCAACATGCGCTATTTTTTGGTCCGGCTGGTCCGGCTGACGTATCCGGACCGGAGCCGGAATGTTGCATCCGGCCAATGGAAACCAATGAGAACCGGAGAGCGCACAACACACTGGCTATAAAAACCGGATGTTATACCACACTTCCTATGCTGACTCTATGGTATGGTGGCCATTTTGGATGGGGACCACATGGCACCAGCGTTCACAGAGTGGAGCAGCAGTGACTTCATGCTGGAGCTGTTTGGCAGCAACATGTCTGACGATATGTCTGATAACGAGGGGGTGAGGCCCTACACATCAGAAGACCTCATCCTACAGGTGCAGCAGGTACCAGCCCTGTGGGACAAGGGGGATGCGGACCACAGCAACATCAAAAAATGCAGAGGCCTGTGGAAAAAAATTGCCAAGCTGTATGTGGAGGACTTTGAGCACTTGAGCAAGAGACAGCAAGGCACAGAGGGTATGTTGACTAGAAGTTTTTGGGGGGGCTTGTGGTTTAGCTTGTGATGTATTCCACTTTTGCTATGGATTTGTGTCACCCACGTGTTGCCCACCCACCCGTGGCCCACCCACCTGTTCCCCACCCACCTGTACCCCACCTGTGATGTATCCCACCCACCTGTGATGTATCCCACCCACCTGTACCCCACCTGTGATGTATCCCACCCACCTGTACCCCACCTGTGATGTATCCCACCCACCTGTGATGTCTCCCACCCACCTGTACCCCACCTGTGATGTATCCCACCCACCTGTACCCCACCTGTGATGTATCCCACCCACCTGTGATGTATCCCACCCACCTGTACCCCACCTGTGATGTATCCCACCCGCCTGTACCCCACCTGTGATGTATCCCACCCACCTGTGATGTATCCCACCCACCTGTGATGTCTCCCACCCACCTGTGATGTATCCCACCCACCTGTACCCCACCTGTGATGTATCCCACCCACCTGTGATGTATCCCACCCACCTGTGATGTCTCCCACCCACCTGTGATGTATCCCACCCACCTGTACCCCACCTGTGATGTCTCCCACCCACCTGTGATGTCTCCCACCCACCTGTGATGTATCCCACCCACCTGTACCCCACCTGTGATGTATCCCACCCACCTGTACCCCACCTGTGATGTATCCCACCCACCTGTGATGTATCCCACCCACCTGTGATGTATCCCACCCACCTGTGATGTCTCCCACCCACCTGTGTTGTATCCCACCCACCTGTACCCCACCTGTGATGTATCCCACCCACCTGTGATGTATCCCACCCACCTGTGATGTCTCCCACCCACCTGTGATGTCTCCCACCCACCTGTGTTGTATCCCACCCACCTGTACCCCACCTGTGATGTCTCCCACCCACCTGTGATGTCTCCCACCCACCTGTGATGTATCCCACCCACCTGTACCCCACCTGTGATGTCTCCCACCCACCTGTGATGTCTCCCACCCACCTGTGATGTATCCCACCCAACTGTACCCCACCTGTGATGTCTCCCACCCACCTGTGATGTCTCCCACCCACCTGTGATGTATCCCACCCACCTGTACCCCACCTGTGATGTATCCCACCCACCTGTACCCCACCTGTGATGTATCCCACCCACCTGTGATGTATCCCACCCACCTGTGATGTCTCCCACCCACCTGTGTTGTATCCCACCCACCTGTACCCCACCTGTGATGTCTCCCACCCACCTGTGATGTCTCCCACCCACCTGTGATGTATCCCACCCACCTGTACCCCACCTGTGATGTATCCCACCCACCTGTACCCCACCTGTGATGTATCCCACCCACCTGTGATGTATCCCACCCACCTGAGATGTCTCCCACCCACCTGTGTTGTATCCCACCCACCTGTACCCCACCTGTGCTGTATCCCACCCACCTGTACCCCACCTGTGATGTACCCCACCTGTGCTGTATCCCACCCACCTTTGATGTATCCCACCCACCTGTGATGTCTCCCACCCACCTGCGATGTACCCCACCTGTGCACATAAAACATACACAATGACCAATTATTAAACATCAATTTATTGTAAAAAATTAAGACATTTAAAATCACTTAAAAACTTGAAACTCCAAAATAAACACATTTCAACAAAACATATTAAAAACCAAACATTCACCCTCGTCCTGGTGGTGTGGTAAAATAAAGTCTCAGTTGGTCCCTGTTCCGCAGTGACACTACCCTTGGCCTGGTTGCATACCTCCGCAGGGGCATTAGTGGAAGCACATTCGGGGGTTCCGGAGTCTCTCTTTCCTCCTGCCGCACAAAGTTGTGGAGGATGCATGCTGCCTTCACCACGACAACTGCGTTGCCCGGTTTCAGCAGCATGGGCGTGTGGAACACCCTCCACTTTGACACCAGGATCCCAAATGTGCACTCCACCATTCTCCTTGCACGGCTCAACCGAGCATTGAAGTGTAGCTGGCTGGCATCAAGTCCCCTGTCTGGGTACGGATGCATTACATGGTCGGACAGGGCGAAGGCCTCGTCCCCCACAAACACATAGGGGTAGGCCGGTGCCCTTGTCCCAGGCCAGGGTCTGTCACGGGGGAGACGCAGTCTGCCTTCCTCCATCAGCCGGCAAAGGGTCGTACGCTGGAAAATTCCAGAGTCATTGGAACTACCGTACGACCCCACGTCCACGTACACAAACTTGTAGTCCGCATCTGCCACTGCCATTAGAACAATGCTGAAGTATTTTTTATAGTTGAAATAATGGCTGCCACTCCCCACGGGTTTCTGAATCCGGATGTGTTTCCCATCCAGTGCGCCAACACAATTAGGAAACTTGCACTCGGTCCAGAAGCCCTGGGCGATCTCCTCCCATTTCGTGGTGTCCGGCACAGGCATGTATCTGGCCCTCAGTCGCGTCCAAAGGATCCTCGAAGTCCTCACGACGATGCCTGCCACCGTGCTCTTCCCAATACGAAATGTGACATGTAGCGATGTATATGTTTGTCCAGTTGCGATGTACCTACAAGAGAAATAATCGAAATCAATTTTTCATGTCGTTACAGGAGAAAGGTTCAAGACAAGGTGGCGCAATATACGTGATGCATACATGAAATGGCTACGGAAGAAAAAACTTGCCGAACGAAGTGGCAGTGGCGGGGGAAAGCGACAAAAAGACTACCAATTTGCCAAGCAATTGTCTTTCATCAATGCAAGCCTGGAACCTAGACTGTAAGTACCACTACTGTGGGCAGGAACTGAGAGCTCATTTTAGCAGACAACTACCATGACTTCGGCCATGTATTGCTATAAACTGGCCTCAATTCCCATGGCTAGCGAACTTTTCTCACAAGCTTTATCAAATGTTTGGTAGAAACGGTTGATAAAGTGTTTGCTAGTGTTTGCTAGCTCTGTGAATTGACGCCACTTGCTGTTTGGCACACCAATAAATATTGTTTTTATCTACAGGACTGAAGACAATTTGGAGCAAGAGGAACCGACCCAGGAGGCACCGTTCAGCAGTGAGGAGAGCTTGGTGGATGATGACGTCGCCGATGTAACCTATGTCCCCGAGGAGAGGAGTAGGAGGAGGGAGTCCTTAGCTATCCCAGCTCTCTCCTTTGATGATGACTTGGGAGAAGAGAGCTTGGATGTTGAGGTTGCAGGACCGAGTGTGGATGAAGCTGCACCTCCACAATCGACCGCTATGGAAGCTCCCGGGGAACAAGAACAAAGTGAGGAGCACCGAGAGACTGCAGCACAACCAGCGCGCAGGGCAACCCCGACACAGGCCAGAGGACGGGAAGATGCTGCCACACCACCAGTGAGGACCACCACACCAGTGAGGCGTCGAGGTACCCTCCCCCCAACAAGGAGAGAGACAGAGTCCGAGATGTCCGGGGCTGTCTCCGGACTTCTCGGGATTCTTCAGAGCCACCAAACTCTCATAACCCGGCAGTTGCAAGATGGGGCCATATCATGGAGCAGTACAAGTCCCACATCACTTCACTGCAATGTGAGCTCGACGCTGTACATGGGCACTACAGGGACGAGCTTAAAATGATGCATGATATGCACAGAGGAGAAATCGACCAACTGCGTGCGCAGCATCATCAGTCGGTGGGCCAGCTGCAGAACATGATGCAGCAAATGCATCAACAAAGCAAGGAACTACTGAAATTGCAGGCACACCCGTGTTTTCACACAGTGATGTCTCTAATACCATATTTGGAAAAGGTGCCTTCCCAAAACTTGATGGCGTGCCATTCCACTTTGCTGGAGGTGATCAAACAGCACATGGACACGCCATTATTGCAACCACCAATTTTTAGACCCCCACAACCAACAGCGGTGCCCACCTGGCAATCATCGCAGATGTACACCGGCTACAGAGGCAGTCAATATGGGCCACCGCTGTCAGGGTCCAGCTCATCCACGACCAGCACCCAAGAGAGTCCAGATTTCCAGGCAGCAACTCCCACCTTTTCTAGTAGTGGTGCCGATACAATTTGAAAAAAAAGTCAAATTGTTCCTGGACATGCTCCTCTGAATACCTCCGATCCTCGGAGGAAGGATACCATCACAGGGCTTTTTAGCCCAACCTTTTCACTGCCCCATCTCCTTCAACCAAGGTTCAGAGGTGTTCAGATGACCATGTCAGGGAACTTTTGGTTTTGCTGGACTTGAACTTTAGGGCCTGGTGTCCCCGAAAGACACTACCTGGGTCACAACCTTGTGCCTGTTGCACTGCACCTGTAGTCCTGCACCTGTGCCTTTGATTCCTCTTGTTCCTTACTTTGTTGTTCCTAATCACTTGCACAAGACCCTTGGAGCCATGGGTGAAGGACACCTTCACTGGTCGGTGAGAGGCCTAGCCTTTTCACTGACCTGTGTCCTTCATCCATGGCTCAGAGGGTCATGTGCCAGTGGTTAGGTTTTTAAAGCACTTCAATTTTAGGGCCTGGTGTCCCCGAAAGACACTACCTGGGTCACAACCTTGTGCCTGTTGCACTGCACCTGTAGTCCTGCTCCTCTGCCATCGGTTCCTCTTGCTCCTCACTTTGTTCTTGTTCCTAACCACTTGCACAAGACCCTTTGAACCATGGATGAAGGACACCTTGACTGGTCGGTGAGAGGCCTAGCCTTTTCACTGACCTGTGTCCTTCATCCATGGCTCAGAGGGTCATGTGCCAGTGGTTAGGTTTTTGAAGCACTTCAATTTTAGGGCCTGGTGTCCCCGAAAGACACTACCTGGGTCACAACCTTGTGCCTGTTGCACTGCACCTGTAGTCATGCACCTCTGCCATCGGTTCCTCTTGCTCCTCACTTTGTTCTTGTTCCTAACCACTTGCACAAGACCCTTTGAACCATGGATGAAGGACACCTACACTGGTCGGTGAGAGGCCTAGCCTTTTCACTGACCTGTGTCCTTCATCCATGGCTCAGAGGGTCCTGTGCCAGTGGTTAGGTTTTTAAAGCACTTCAATTTTAGGGCCTGGTGTCCCCGAAAGACACTACCTGGGTCACAACCTTGTGCCTGTTGCACTGCACCTGTAGTCCTGCTCCTCTGCCATCGGTTCCTCTTGCTCCTCACTTTGTTCTTGTTCCTAACCACTTGCACAAGACCCTTTGAACCATGGATGAAGGACACCTTGACTGGTCGGTGAGAGGCCTAGCCTTTTCACTGACCTGTGTCCTTCATCCATGGCTCAGAGGGTCATGTGCCAGTGGTTAGGTTTTTGAAGCACTTCAATTTTAGGGCCTGGTGTCCCCGAAAGACACTACCTGGGTCACAACCTTGTGCCTGTTGCACTGCACCTGTAGTCCTGCTCCTCTGCCATCGGTTCCTCTTGCTCCTCACTTTGTTCTTGTTCCTAACCACTTGCACAAGACCCTTTGAACCATGGATGAAGGACACCTACACTGGTCGGTGAGAGGCCTAGCCTTTTCACTGACCTGTGTCCTTCATCCATGGCTCAGAGGGTCCTGTGCCAGTGGTTAGGTTTTAGAAGCACTAATAATTTAGGGCCTGGTGTCCCCGAAAGACACTACCTGGGTCACAACCTTGTGCCTGTTGCACTGCACCTGTAGTCCTGCTCCTCTGCCATCGGTTCCTCTTGCTCCTCACTTTGTTCTTGTTCCTAACCACTTGCACAAGACCCTTTGAACCATGGATGAAGGACACCTTGACTGGTCGGTGAGAGGCCTAGCCTTTTCACTGACCTGTGTCCTTCATCCATGGCTCAGAGGGTCATGTGCCAGTGGTTAGGTTTTTGAAGCACTTCAATTTTAGGGCCTGGTGTCCCCGAAAGACACTACCTGGGTCACAACCTTGTGCCTGTTGCACTGCACCTGTAGTCATGCACCTCTGCCATCGGTTCCTCTTGCTCCTCACTTTGTTCTTGTTCCTAACCACTTGCACAAGACCCTTTGAACCATGGATGAAGGACACCTACACTGGTCGGTGAGAGGCCTAGCCTTTTCACTGACCTGTGTCCTTCATCCATGGCTCAGAGGGTCCTGTGCCAGTGGTTAGGTTTTTGAAGCACTTCAATTTATTAGGGCCTGGTGTCCCCGAAAGACACTTGGGCAGCTATGCCCTGCAACTCTTCCAGCACAAAGTTGGTGGTTGGTGTTCCTTAAAACTGACCGGGCTATACCATAGATATGTTATTTTTTTGTCTTCCATGTTGGAAGAATGTTTCCATGTTGGAAAGTGGTTGTTTTTGCAATAAAAAAATTTGTTTTTACATACCTCAGTGTGATGAGTAGTTGTTCTTGTGGTGTGACTGCTCTCCTGAACGTGGTATCCTTCTTCCTAAGGTCATCCTTCACCATCTCCAAAAGGGTATCAAACCTGTCAGGAGATGGAAAGGAAGAAGCTGTAAAGTATGTTGTGGGACAAGGTGTTGGGTGGAGGATGGGGGAGGTGTGTTTACAGAGGTTTGGGAGTGTTGTGGAGGGTGGGGGTGTAGTGTATAGCTAGGTATACAGGGGTGTGGGGGTCAGGGTGGTGTGTTTAGCTAGGTATACAGGGATGAGGTGTTGTGGGGGTGAGGGTGGGGTGTTTAGGAATGGTGGGGGTTGGTGTATTTAGGCCTAGATACTTACAGGGGAATAGACATCCGAGTGTAGCTGTAGAACTTCTGTGGGTGTCGTCTGAGGTCCCGGTAGAGGGCCTGGAACTCTCCCTTCCTCTGCCTCCTGGCTAGTAGAGGGTGCACCCACCATCTCCTGCGAGGAGCACGCCTTCTCCCCACATAGTAGTAGGTAAACAACAGGAAGGAGAGAATTCCCAGGTAATAAGCGTAAAAAATGACTGGATCCATGGTCCCAACTGCTGTCTCTGTATCCAAGGATGGTCTCCACACGTCCAGCTGTCTCCAACAATGACCCCAGAGCTTCTGCTGACCTCCCAGAACCCCAGGTATTTATACAGGTTGTTATCTCTTTAAGAATCCGGATCCGGACTGCAACCGTGTTCATACCGCACGGAAACCGTATGCAACCGGACCGGATCCGGACCGGATCCGGACAGGAACCGTACGGTTCAGGTCCGATCCGGCTCCGGTGCGGTCCGGACATCCGGTGCGGTTTTCGCAAAACCGCAAGTGTGAACGGGGCCTTATACAGGCCAAAGGCTCATCTTCATGTAAGACTTTCAGCACTTGAGTTCCTGTTTTCATCACAGCTGACGTTTGACACAATGAAATTGGTTTACTGTGCAAGCTGGCCACTAAAACAACCCGTGTTAAGTAAAAGTTTTGGTCACTTTCTTACCCAACTTACCATCAAACACAGCTGAAGCAAATGTGTATGAAATTTGAAAGAATAGATCCATGGTGAAAGGAGGGATGCAGAGTGTCAGATTTAATTAATTACTGCATATTAAAATGTTTGTTTACAGAAATGAACAGCTACAAGAGGTCCGATGTTAATTAATTTACAGCATTTTTTACAAGCTCCCCTGGCATGTTGGCAGGCATAGAGGCAAATCCATGGCAGGTATGCCCATGTCTCTTTAGATTTGCATTATCCTTTTTGAGCTGCACTGGGAAGACGGCACAGATACATCTGGCTGTTCATGTTCCTGAAAAATAATCAAGATAGGGACACAGATAACTAAGAGGCATCGCTGGTGTGAAATCTGACCTCTATCTTACCTTCCAGTATGTCAGATGAAGATGTTCAACTCTTACATACCTTCTACAATTTTTCCATGTATTGTTTCAGTAAGTTAAAATGAAGAACAATGCGACTAGCTGTGCCACAGAAATACCTATTTTCAAACTTCTTTACTGGCTTAAAGATTTGTAATTCTGTTTAGCCAATCTTGTTATTTATACAACCCTGTTTCGATTTAGTGGAATAAATGGAATACATTATTTTGTATTTCAGTTTTGCAGTGGTTGGTGTAATCTGACTGCTCATTGTCATTGGCCAGCTTAACAGGTATGGTTCTGATCCAGTTCTTAAACATACCCTAAGAAGAAACAAAGTTTCGAAAGCTTGCAAAGAACTCTTGTACAGTTAGTCATTAAAGGTATCACCTAAACAACTTTTGTTGTTATGTCTTCTGATTCTCTCCATGACCTGACCACACGCAACCAGCTTAACAGCATCATTACACTGCTGAGTGATTGGCCAATGAGGAGTCAGATGACACAGGAAGCTACAAAGATGAAAGAAGGAACAGTGGTGCCAACTTTCTAGCTAAGAGTTATGGCATGCAGTTGCGCCTACCCATAAAACTGTTTACATGTATGTACTGTGTGTGTGTGTGTGTGTGTGTGAGTTTAGTTCTTTGGCTGGAGATAAGATTTGAATATGTTCTTTTACACTGAGATAATGGGAGTTTCATGATGTTTATAAAGGCATTTTCTATCACAGTGATGATAACTTTATTTTGACATGTCTAACAGGGAGCCATGCATATGGCAATGTTTAGGGTGTGTGCATGCACCATTGTGCCACCTCTTTATACTCCATATCTCATAGCTGTCCCTGTTTTGGAATGTCCCTTTTTTCTTATCTAATGTCTCTCTTTTCAGCCTTAGGTACAGATATGTATAAATAACTGCATTAACTATACAAAAACGTGGTTGTATGGTGCTAAATTTTAAGTCCAAAATTATTGGCTTACACAAAATGGGAGGAGGCGCCCCAATGTAGTATGCAATGGGTGAACATGGGTAATGAAACAGTATTACCTCGAGCACAGGAAAATATGACAGTACAGTGTCCTGTGCGACTGCACACATGGGGCCTGATTCACTAAGACAAATGGCACGCCTTATTAAAGTTAACACGTCTTATTAAAGTTAAAACGCCTTATCAGAGTAGCATAGCGAACTTATGCCTGCAATGACGAGAGCTCCACTCGTCCTGCCCTGAGCCCCTGCGGGTTTGTAGCGCTCGCTATGCTACTCTAATAAGGCGTGTTAACTTTGATAAAGCATGCTATTTGTCTTAGTGAATCAAGCCCCATGAGTGCAGTCGCACAGGATACTGTACTGTCATACTTTCCAGTTGTCGGGTGGAAATTTGGCTACCGGAAATGCCCACTTTGCAGATTGTATCTACAAATAGATGGTGTGATTTTTTTTAGCCATTATTTGCCTAGCAGGTGGCCCCGACACACTCTATTTATCGTGCACCTCTGAGGCCCAAATTTCCACTCATAATCAATATTTGTACGGGCGCCTATGGCAGGGCCACCAGCACCCAAATTTCCTGCTTCTGATGCAACATCTTGTTGCATCATCAGCGTTGTAAGATCAGCAAATATGTTTTGGTTAAAGAGAATCTGTATTGTTAAAATCGCACAAAAGTAAACATACCAGTGCGTTAGGGGACATCTCATATTACCCTTTGACACAATTTCGCCGCTCCCCACCGCATTAAAAGTGGTTAAAAACAGTTTTAAAAAGTTTGTTTATAAACAAACAAAATGGCCACCAAAGAGGGAAGTAGGTTGATGTACAGTATGTCCACACATAGAAAAATACATCCATACACAAGCAGGCTGTATACAGCATTCCTTTTGAATCTCAAGAGATCATTTGTGTGTTTCTTTCCCCCTGTTCTCATGCACTGAAGTTTCAGGCTGCTTGTTTCTTCCTGCATACAGCTTTGCCCTTGTCTGTAATTCTTCAGTATGTGAAAGCCCAGCCAGCTCAGAGGACGATTTATCCAGCTTGTAAAAGATAAGAGAGAAGAGAGAAGCTGCTCTAATCCTAAATAACACACAGGCAGTGTGCAGAGAGGGGCCTGGAAGGGGGCGTTCATAGCAGAACCACAACACTGAAGAACTTGGCAGCCTTCCAGACACAGGCCGACAAGTCTGACAGGGGAAAGATACATTGATTTATTACAGAGACAGTGATAGTATAAAGTGCTGCAGTAAGCCAGAACACATTAGAATAGCTTTTTGAACTTGTAGGATGATAAAAAACAGGATGCAATTTTTGTTACGGAGTCTCTTTAACATTAAATGCACAAAATAACTGTCACATGTAACATATTTACATGGGGATCCGTATGTTGCAAGAAAGTTTAGCACAGGACAAACTTTTTTTCTTTCTTAATTGTATCTCAGAAATAATTTGAGGGAACATGTTAAATTGTATCTCAGAAATAATTTGAGGGAACATGTTAAATTGTATCTCAGAAATAATTTGAGGGAACATGTTAAATTTTGACAATGGCAGCTGCTGTCCCCAAATGGGGGGCTTTGCTTGTCAAACAGATGCTTGTGGACTCCGCAGCTTTTTAGGCAGGGCAATCAGTATTATCTGAGCAATGACAGTGGGTAATTTCTGGTGTTCCGGTGTTGTAAAAACAATGCTGAGCTAATGAAGATAATGATAATGATGATGATGATGATGATGACTGGTATGTTGGAGACAATGCTTGTGTGTTGTGATGGAGCTCTTTGTGCACACAACCTCTCAGAGGCATTGAGACAGTAAGTTAAATAAGGCAAACACTTTTATTTTTACATCTGGGATCCAAACCTATGAAAATGTCTGAAGATACCATGGGCCTAATACAGCAATGCACAGACAGCTCACGGCAATATTACCCTTACTTCCACAACAAGTAATGCTAGTGATGTTATTAGTGCAACCCGCAGTACTCCAGTAGCGCGACCGTTGCTACAGTAACAAGCATTACCAATGGTAACGATCGTTGGTAATGCGTATTACCGTAGCAACGGTCGCACTGCTCGAGTTCTATGGGTCACGCTAATAGCATAACTCACGTTACTTGCTGTGGAAGTATGGGTAATATTGCCAAGCGCTGTGTGTGCATGGCAGCAATACTGCAATTTTGTCCCAATGTTCTTCAAACACAAAAGGTTGAACAAAAAATAATTTGGAATCCACATCCATCCAGAAAATATGTGATCCTTGGTATCAAACTATGGCCAATACAATTTTGACGATATAATATTAACTTTAAGAGAGATGACCCATTTCCACCCCTCCCTTCCCTCACACTATTTTTGCCTTTTCTTAAAGCGGAACTGTAAAGTTATTTTAGACACATAGTTTCACTTACCTGGGGCTTCCCTAAGCCCCCAGCAGCCGCCCTGTCCCACGCCGGTCCTGCCCGAGCCGCCGTTCTCCCGCCACCAGCTCCGTTCTGTGCCGTAGACTTCTAAGTCGACGCCAGCGCAACCCTGCCACGCGTATCTTTTCATTGCAATCCCCTCTGCAAAAGCGGGGACGCGAAGAAAGGATACGCGTGGCAGGGCTGCGCTGGTGTCAACTTAGACGCAATGGGCTTTGCGGAAGAGTCTGAGATGGTGACAGTAATTGTTGGGGGGGGAGTCCGTCCTCCATGATGTTGCAGCAGAAGAGGAGTTTGGGGCGAGCTCATAATCCCAGCAGTTGTTCGAGGAGGGGAAGTTTGATGTTGATGACGAGGTGAAGGACCAGGACTACCATCCACCGGAGGGGGATGTCAGCTCTGACTCTGAGGAGGAGGATGATTCAGTGGTTCTGGCACGGAGGATCAGCATTGCAGGGATTGGCAGGAGCAGCAGTGGGCATGGAATGTGTGACCCACAGCCTGCTGCTCCATCTGCCACTACTACCTCCAGCCGCACCACTCAACCCCAGGACCCAACCATCACTGGGAGAAAAGCAGCAGCACCATCCCATTCTGAGCCTAATATGGCAGTTTTTTCATCTGCCCTCACTAGAAAGCAAGTTTGTAACTTGTAATGTGTGCCATGTGAAGATGAGCAGAGGGTCTAACCCCTCCAACTATGGCACCTCCAGCTTCATCAACCATCTGGCCAATAAACACAAACCAGAGCACGAGAAATTCAAGAGGCTGAAGGAAGCTGGCACTGGCCCTTGCAGTGGTCAGAACACCATAATCTCGCTTGCCACTCCTGCCGACACTGAGGCCTGTTCAGACAGCCAGTCCTCCTCAGTGGTCTCCTCTGCTCCCTCCTCGGCTTCCCGTGCAAGCACAAAATGTCACCACCACCAGACCCTGCTGAGTGAGTCGTTCATGGTCAGGGCTCAGCCTCCCAGCAGCTGTCACATACGCCAGCTGAATGGCTTGCTTGCACGGGCCATGTCCTCCCAGCTCCTCCCGTACTCGTTTGTGCAGGAGGGGAGCCAGATGCGTGCGCTCCTGCAGTTCGCAGCGCCGGATTGGCCAATCCCCAGCCGGCACTACTTCGCATGCGCAGCCATCCCAGCACTGCACCAGTTTGTGAAGGTCAACGTGGAGCGTGGGCTGGTTCATGTGGTGGGTGAGTGGGTCCATGTGACCATGGACTCCTGGAGCAGCAGGTTCGGGACAGGCTGCTATCTGTCCTTCATGGCGCACTGGGTCAGTTTGGTGGAAGGGGGTGAGGGGACAGCAGCATCATCACCCCAGTGGGTGGTGCCACCCCACAGCAGGGTCAGGGGAAGTGCAGCAGGTTCCACCTCTGATCTGGTTCCATCCTCCGGCAAACCCGCTGCCAAACACCCCCGCCTCAGCTGCAGCGTGAAGGCCCGCCACTGCCAAGCGCTGCTGCAGATGGTCACCCTGATGAAGAATAGACTGTCGGCAGACCACGTCCTGGCCAAGCTCTGAGAGCAGGAGAGGAATTGGCTGACCCCCAGAGGCCTGAAAGTCGAAGAGGTGGTGGCCGACAATGGGGCAAACCTGGTTGCCGCCATCCAACGGGGAAACCTCACCCACATCCCCTGTCTGGCCCACGTCCTGAACCTGGTGGTGCAGAAATTCCTGCGCATCTACCAGGGGATGGACACTCTTTTGGGAGTGGCAAGGAAAACTGTGGGTCATTTTCGCCGCTCGGGTGGTGCCACAGCGTCCCTGGAAGCCGTGCAGCTGGAGCTGAACCTCCCACGGCACCGGCTCATCATAGACATTCCAACACGCTGGAATTCCACCCTGGCAATGTTGGAACGTCTGGTTGAACAGAGGCGGGCTGTCAACCACTACCTTGCCAAAGCCACCATGAAGGCCAACTTGTCCGGGACTGGCACCACCCACCTCCCGGACATCATCCGCCCTCCTGAGTGGGGAAAAATGCAGCTGGTGTGCTTGGTGCTGGCACCCTTCCTGGAGGCCACCAACATGGTCAGCCGGGACCATGCTTTGCTGTGTGAGTGGGTGACCATGGTGTGCATGCTGGACAAGGCCCTCGATGCTCTGCTGGAAGTGGGAGAGGCAGCATTGATCCAGCTGGAGCAGCAGCCACCTGCACAGTCCACCTATGTGCGGCAGGAGGAGGAGGTTGAGGACTTGGAGGACTTGGAGGTCCCTGACCTTGAAGAGGAGGGGGCACAGCGCAGTGCAGCTGCAGTGGTGCGAGGGTGGAGAGAGCAGGAGGAGGATCATGAATCAGAGGAGGAGGACAGCACTGGGGGTGATGAAGACGAGTATGTGTCAGCAGAGATGGCAGCCCTCTTCCCCATGGCAGCGCACATGCTGCAGTGCCTGCGCAAAGACCCAAGGGTGAAGCAGATGCATGCTCGGGAGGACATCTGGATCACCCTGATGCTGGACCCACGGCTGAAGGTTGAAGCTGGCTCAGTTCCTGCCGGTAGGAGGAGACCCTGTGCGCCGAATGAGGGACTTGCAGCGGATTCTGGTTTGGCGCTTGGAGGAAGCCTTCCCCCAGCCTCCCACCCCCCCCCTGCTGTTACAGTCCAGCAAGCACAGCAGCAGGTGCCTGCATCCAGCAGCAGCAGGCGCCCAACAAACCTGCTGTCTCTGACAAAGGTGCTCTATGCCACGCCAGTACCGCTGCCTACAGAGGAGGTGCCTGCAGCAGCATCTGGCTCTCAAAGCCAGAACTAGCACCTGACCCTGATGCCCAACTACATAGACCCTGCAAGGGATGCAGTCGCAGGGGGGCCCAGAAGCCTCAGGGGGCCCTGTCCTGAAAAACTGACAACTAAGTTTAAGGAGAGAAAAAACTTTCTGCTCTATGCACAGTTTTTCTAATGACTGCATCTGCTCAGCCACTGATAAGGAATCATACAAATTTTTGTAGACAAAGATTTGTAGGCAGTCCCTATTCAGTGTTCAGCATGGTCTTGTGTACAGTGCTGCTCTCCTTCCTTCACCGCTACCCCTCCTCAAGAGCTGTGTACTGTAGTGATGCTTGAGAAGTCTGGGCAGAGAGAGAAAAAGCTTTCTATTCTCTGCACAATTGTTCTAATGACTGCGTCTGGGGAGGGGGGAGGTTGGTGGAGGGGCCCCATCCAAATTTTCGCCCAGTGATTTTTAGTTACGCCCCCTGCCCCTGTGGACCCCTTGGATTACTGGGTCAAGCACCTGGATATCTGGAGCGAGCTGGCGCAGTACGCCCTGGAAGTGTTGTCCTGCCCGCCTTCCAGCGTGCTGTCAGAAAGGTGCTTCAGTGCAGCCGGTGGCGTGGTCACCGAGAAGCGCTCTTGTCTGTCCCCCAGTCTGTGGACAGACTGACTTTTATAAAAATGAACCAAACTTGGGCGGTTGGTGAGTTCCTGGCCCCTGTTGTTGGCAAGAGGGGGAAATGAAGTGGCTGAGTGGGAATCACTATGCCTGCCTCACCACCCTTTACCCCCACAACCTCCTGGCTCCACCTTCATTCATAAGCCATTTTATGATTTTTTTTTACAGCCATGGTACTACCAAGTTAGTGCCATGGTTATTCTCTGAACTCAATTTCTGTGTAATTTTTTGGGTGGTGTCTGTGCTGTCCAAGTTGTGCGGAGGCCCCAACTGCGGCATTATGATCGCTTCCTGGAACCTAGTCCTGATGTTAATTGACAGCCATTTTTTTTGGGGGGGGGGGAGATTTTAAGTCCCCATGTCATCAATTAGTGATCCCCTTTAAAAAATAATGATGTTGCATGCCTCATTTACACTAAAAACTGATTTAGAAGCAATTTAAAGGCCACTTCTAGTTTTCTATACGGATATCCGAATCCGCCGGATACTATGGTCGGATATACGATTCGTATCAGAATTTTTTGACGGGGATCGGATAGCGGGATATCCGGATCCGAATTGGATCTGGATTTTAAAAAGGGGTATCCGAGCAGCACTGCTGAAATGTACATGCTGTTTTCTTTGCCTATATATTATAAAGCTACTCTGTAGCTAATCTTTATTTCAACCACTAATTAACATGTGAAGATAGTTTAAGCCATTTAATGTGATATTCTGTGCTCTGCCTTGTTGTTGTTTTCCCATGGACTATCTAGGGAATTACACAATACCATAACTCGAATTTAAAACCATCGTCAAGATTACAGATGCAATTTTGTGAATTTAAACAGGTTCATAACTCTGTGTATAGAATGAATGAAAATTAATGAAAGTAAGTCATCACCTCTCTTTAAAGAGTATACCATTGAAGTGACTGCACCCCAGAAATGAAAGTAATTTGCCTACGGTCACAAAGTAATGTGGAACAGGAAATAGAAGGCAACAAGCTAACTTCAAGAGCAGTGACATTTTCCATGGAACTGCTACAGACCCTAATTATATTCTGCTATTATTACAGTTATGCAGAGACCAGGCGAAGATGAGTGTTTGCTGTGCAATGTAAATGCCACTGACGTAGATAGCCATGAAAAATGGGACAAATTCTACCTACTTGGAGGAACATAATGTAACTCTTTAGGGGGCTCCCATGAAAGCGGCCTGATGAACGAGCCCCTTGGTGTGAGCTGGAATTACCAATTGTCGCACTGAGACTTTAGAATCATAAATTCAGGACGACCTCCATTGTCCGGCGTTCATAAAGTGTCACACTAAGGAAATCGGTGTCACTTTTCACAGTGTGACATGCTGGGTACTTGATATATAGGCATGAGGTTCTAAATGAAAAGAAAACATTAGACCTATCCAACAAATAACCTCCAAGAGCATTGGGATTTAGCTGTCCTAATCAATTATTTCACTCACTGAGTCAATCCATAGATTCAATAGAAAAAAGAAATATATAGAAGTATAACAAACTTCTTAAACTGTTTTTTAGGCATAATAAAACCGAAATGCACACTTTATTCATAGATCACAGTTTATTTATATGATTATATCTGATTTTCCTCTTTTTGTGTACAGCATTAAGCAACTATTGCCTAAAACACAATCCAATTTGTAATGGCAAAAATATTGCTAATTAAATAAAAAATCAGGCCTTCATGATTATTTTTCAACACAAGCAGAGACTCCTTTATGCCATTTTTAAGGGACACCTGAAGTGAGAGGGATATGGAGGTGGCCATATATTTTCCTTTTAAACAATGCTATTTGCCTGGCTGTCCTGCTAATCCTCTGTCTCTAAAGGTTCATACACACTAAGCGATTTTCCCAAATAATTTTGCACAACAAATGTATTTTTTTCCTGCGATATCGTGCAACCTTATCACAAAAATTAGTTAAAGGGACTCTGAGCTCTGAATAAAAACGAAATTGGTACTCACCTGGGGATTTCTGCAGCCCACCGTAGGTCGAGAGGTCCCACGGCGTCCATCCGGCTCTTCTCCCAGGGCCTGGTGAGAAATGGCTGCCCGGCGGCTCCCGTGGGGGGGGGGGGGGGCGCAACTGAGAAGCTTCATATACAGTACACACTGGGCTGCACACTTACATATTCTGCAGATACCAGAGATAGATTTTTTTTTTCGTATACAAGATTTTTATAAAGCCTCATCTTGAATATAAATTTCAGTTTAGGGCATGGGAATTGTAAACAGGAGGAATTACAGCTGAAAAAGTAATCTAGTGATGTATGGGCAGATCAACCGAGGCACATTTCCTACTGAGAGAAATGTAGCATCATTTAAGAGTATGAATCAGGGTGAGGTAAGAATTTTCAATTCACAAACATTGTCTAATTTATAAATAAGCAATTTTTTTCATTAAGTTACATACAGAAACGTTTCATTTTCAGAAACTAAATCAGAGTACATAAAGGCCCGTACCCACTTCACTATTCTTCCATAGATTTCCCCAACGACCGACAATTTTTTGAGTGATGAGCGGTTGATTACACGATCTTGCGATGTGGTTACAGGCACATGATCACGCCGACGACTCCCGCGCAAAGTACCGTGATTGCTTGAAGTGTCGTTGCACCATTGTGTAACATTACACATACCCACTGGCCGGAAGATAGAGGAAGATGGATTGTTGGTGCGCTCGTCATCAGGGAGACGTCGCTGAATCCATCACCCTGAGTACTTAGCTTTAGAGTACCCATGTAACTGCATAATCTCAAGATCATTACTGTGGCTTTGTCCATATAAGAGGTGGTGGGGGGGAGAGTTAACTGAAACATGCTATGGTCTCATGGTAGGATACTGGCAAATTTGCACTCTATTGCCTTGCATTGGTGCCATCGCTATGCTCCCTGCTGTCTGCATAGACTACCAATTCAGATCACAGAAAATAAAGCCAATGAATCCGTATCTGTATTGACATCAAATTTGAAGCACACACTCAAATAAAGCAATATTCACAAGAAAATAACTTTTAAGTATTTATGATTTGAACTTAGCTGTGAGCCTGCCGTCCAATGACTGAGGGCGAGTTTCAGGTGGAATCTTAGCATGTACAGATAATTACCAGGAACGGCTCAGCTGCTAAGCTCCCTTGTACTGAATATAAGGCCAACCCCTAAAATGGCCGCACCCACAATGCAGAATTAATAAGGCTATTTTGAGTGTTGCAATAAACCTTTGCTATAAGAGTGAAGCTTTGTCGCAACAACCAATCATATTCAATGTTTCATTCTATAATACAAGCTAAGGTATAAACCATTTTCCCTGATGCATATTCAAATTGCTAAAGATATTGCAAACTGGCTACATTATAATTGTACAAAAATGAAAAAATAAATCCGTGAAGTACCCTCTGCTCATCTCACTTGAAGCTGGTATGGCAAAGACTGGGAAAGGTGAGTTCATGTTGCGTGTGTAAATAATTCTATTATTCTGAGGTGAAGCCTAACCTGCATCACAGAGTTAAAACTCAGTGACTCAAAGAAGATCTGAGGTAACGTCAGCAAAGAAACTGAATTGGTCATCCTTTTTCTTTCCTCCCTCTCTCTGCCTGACCCCTCTCTGGTATGGTTCATAAAATCGGCAAAACTCTCTGACACAGAAAGTAGGAGACACTTGATCTGTCTGTAACAATTTCCATTCACTTTGACAAGAACTGGCACTGGAGCAAGGAAGAAAAGAGGAGGAGGTGGAAAAAATCCATTTGTTTAGTCAGTGTTGTGCTCTCATCTTCATTTTTAGCTTCCTCGTCATTTTATCCCTTCAGAGCATCTCTCTATCTTATGAAAACCAGGCAAAGGGGATACATCTATATGCTCTGTCAACATCCAGTGGAGGAACAGCACCAATGCAACACTGTTCCTTTTACTATAATGAGAAGCTAAGGGAGAAATTCTACAAGGTCTGTTATATCTTTTAACTTGCAACTTTCCTCACTCAACTGTCAGAGGCTTGGAGCTCATAGAACATGGCCAAATATGTAATCTAACATAATGCTGCTTAGTGAGCAAATGAGAAAAATAAGAATTTAATAATTTTGGGATTTTATGTCAAAAACAGAGATCCGCACACCCTGAAATACATCCCCATTTACAAAAGCGGTGTGTAACGTACACACAAGCAGAATATGATCATTTCAATATTATTGTAAACCTTCATAAATTACTGAAAATATCAAGGACAATCTAAAAAATGTTTAAACTAAAAAATATAGAGATTTTTTTTTTTAAATGTATTAACATTTTGAATTTATGCCAGCAACACATTAAAAAAGCATACTTAGTTGGTTAACGATTAAAGCCCAATTCTAGGAAAATGTTTTATTGCAGTTTGGCATGCTGTGATAAGGCATTAGAACCTCTCTTGGATTTCTATTGCTGTCCCATGTTGCCAAACACAAGAATTTCCATCACTTCCTGTCCAAACAGGAAATGGGGAAATCTCTCCTAGACAACAACATGTGAAATGCAGAGTGTGGTTGAGTTGGAATAGGGGCGTGACTACCAATGTTGGCGTCATTCAGCAAAACTTTGATTAAGCCTTCCCAGTAAGCATACCCCTTCCCCTGTGGTGACCTCCACAACCAGGAGACCAAGCTACCATTATTATTATTACTTTTATATAGCGCTAACATCTTGCATTGCTCTGTACATAGTACAAATCAAATTTTGGGAACATAAAAACATGAGAAGTTCAAAACAATGTACATTCAGGACATCCAGCAATAAAAGCACAAATACATAGTATATAAAGTGCTGCCCATAATTATTCATACCCCTGGTAAATTTTGACTTAACCACCTCACCACTGAGGGGTTTTACCCTTGAGCACCAGAGCAATTTTCACCTTTCAGCACTCCTTCCATTCATTCATCTATAACTTTATCATTACTTATCACAATTAAATGAACTATATCTTGTTTTTTCCGCCACCAATTAGGCTTTCTTTAGGTGGGACATTATGCCAAGAATTATTTTATTCTAAATATGTTTTAATGGGAAAATAGGAAAAATGTGGGAAAAAATTCATTATTTTTCAGTTTTCGGCCATTATCGTTTTTAAATAATGCATGCTACTGTAATTAAAACCCATGAAATGTATTTGCCCATTTGTCCTGGTTATAAAACCATTTAAATTATGTCCCTATCACAATGTTTGCCGCCAATATTTTATTTGGAAATAAAGGTGCATTTTTTCAGTTTTGCGTCCATCCCTAATTACAAGCCCATAGTTTATAAAGTAACAGTGTTGTACCCTCCTGACATAAAAATGTAAAAATTTCAGTCCCTAAGGTAACTATTTATGTATTTTTTTTAATTATACATTTTTTTATTTTTTTTTAATTACAAAAAAAAAAAAATGGGGAGTGTGGGAGGTAATGAGTTAATTTTTTGTGTATAAGTAATGATTTGTATGTGAAAAATGCTTTAGGGTGTAGTTTTACTATTTGGCCACCAGATGGCAACAGTAACTTTTTGTTTAATGCGACCTCCAAGCGTCCTTCCGGACACTTGGAGGAAGTACTAGGAGGCTGGGTACGTTTTTTTTCACAATGATCGCGCTGCTTAGCGGAAAAGCAGCGGATCATTGTGGGGCTCAGATCAACGAACGGGAATGGATTTTCCCATTCATTGATCTCCGAGCGTGCGGTGGGCGGCGTGTTTATGAGTGGGAGTGCGCGCTAGAGCGAGCGGGAGCGCGGGCAGCGGTGGGAGCGCGGAAAGTACCTATTTCTCCGTCCCTGGGGGTGAAAGGATGGAAAAAGGGACGGAGAAATTCGTATGGGCGGGGGTAAAGTGGTTAAAGCTACTTTTATTCAACCAGCAAGTAATTTTGATGAGAAATGACATAGGTGGCTCCCAAAAGATGATAAGAGGATGTACAAGAGGCATTATTGTGGAAAAAAAAACATTTCTCAGATATTTGAGCAAAAAGTGTCCAGTCTAAAATTATTTATACCCTTCTCAATATTCAATAGAAAAGCCTTTGTTGGCTATTACAGCAATCAAACACTTCGCATAATTGCAGACCAGCTTTTTGCATGTCTCCACAGGTATATTTTCGCAGATTCATCTTTAGCAATGAGTTTCAAATCTTTTAGGTTAGAGGGTCTTCTTGCCACCGTCACCTTGATATTTAGCTCCCTCCACCGATTCTCAATTGGATTCAAGTCAGGACTCTGGCTGGGCCACTCCAAAATGTTGTTGTCTGCTAACCATTTCTTCACCACTTTTGCTGTGTGTTTTGAGTCATTGTCATGCTGAAATTTCCACTGGTGCCCAAGGCAAAGTGTCTGTGCAGACTGCCTGATGTTGTCATTGAGAATACTCCTGCATTGCTCTTTTTTCATAGTGCATTTACTGTGATTAGGTTTCCTGGCCCATTGGCTGAAAAACACCCCCAAAGCATTAGGTTCCCACCACCATGTTTGACAGTGGGAATGGTGTTCTTGTTGTGACCAACAATTCATTTTTTGTTTCATCTGACCATAACACAGAAGACCAGAAGTCTTCTTCTTTGTCCAGATGAGCAGTTGCAAAGGCCAAGTGAGCTTTTGTATGCCCTATCTGTGGAACTCAGCAGTGTGCAGTGTCCGTTGGATTGTCTGTCTTGAGACATTGCCACTAGCAGAGCCCAGATTCACTAGGATGGCCTTGGTGGTGATCGTTGGATTCTTTTTCACCTCTCTCACTATTCTCCTGCCCAGCACAGGTGTCACTTTTGGCCTCCAACCACATCCTCTGAGATTTTCCACAGTGCAAAACATCTTGTATTTTTTTAATAATGCTTTGCACTGCAGTAAACAAGAGAGGATGTCCCGCTACACCGTTGTAGGGTAAAATGATTTTATTTAAAGGAACTTTATTTAGCACATCAGCGAATACACAGAAAACAGCTCACGCATATCAGAGCTCTATATGGCTCCTTAATCATAGCTAACATCAAGCAAGTAGACACAGGTTTAAATAGTCACGTGCCCACCCAAAATGGGCGTTGTTGCTTTTCTTAAAGTGACAATACAAAACACATTTAAAATGGCTATGCCAGTGTGTACAAAAAAGTTTTTTTAAAAAGCCTTCTAGTGACAAGATCAGGAACATCACGTTTCAAAATACAGACGGTCAAAAGCACCCTTTAGATGTATTTCATATCTTTGATAATGATGTCTATATTATGTATTTGTGTAAGGGTGCTTTTGACCTTCTGTATTTTGATACTTGATGTTCCCGATCTTGCCACTAGAAGGCTTTTTAAAAAAAAACTTTTTTGTACACCCTGGCATAGCCATTTTAAATGTGTTTTGTATTGTCACTTTAAGAAAAGCAGCAACGCCCATTTTGGGCGGGCACGTGACTATTTAAACCTGTATCTAGTTGCTTGATGTTAGCTATGATTAAGGAGCCATATAGAGCTCCGATACGCGTGAGCTGTTTTCTGTCTATTTGCTGATGTGTTAAATAAAGTTGGAGAAATCCTTTTACCCTACAACGGTGTAGCGAGACATCCTCTCTCGTTTACTGCCAGAATTGATGCATTGGGATCCCAGGCTCCCGTTGGTTATGCTGGTAGTTGCAGCGATCCATCCTCTCACTGCTACTTTGCACTGTAGCCATTGCAACATCAAAACATTTAGAAATGGCCTTGTAGCACTTTCCTGACTTGTGAGCAGGCACAATGTGCAGCCGAAAGTCCTCACTGAGCTCCTTTGTCTTAGCCATGACAGTCCACAAACCAACTGCAAAGAGCTGATGTTTTTCACCTGTTGACTTGATTAAAACATCTGTTCCCAATTAATTAGGGTAATTAGGATGCTTTAGAACAGTTTTGACTAATGTTTGGTATAGAACTTTGGATTTTCCCACAGACTGTGCCAGTTTGTGAAGGGTATGAAAAATTTTGGACTGGACACTTTTTGCTCAAATGTAAGTAAAAGCTGAGATTTGTTTTGTTTTTTTCACAAAAATGCCTCTTGTACATCATCTTATTATCTTTTGGGAGACACCTATGTCATTTCCCTTCAAAAAATTATTTGCTGGATGAATAAAAGTAGCTTTAAGTCAAAATTTGCCAGGGGTATGAATAATTATGGGCAGCACTGTATGTGGTTTGAGACATCACCAATATTGGTACACATTCATATGATAAATTACAGCAGCCTAAGGAGCAATAGGTGGAGGTCTCTGCCCTTGCGAGCTACCAATCTAGAGGTTAGTGGGATGGAGACATTAGGGAAGGAGACACAGGAGTTAGCGGACGAGGCAGTGAGCCTCCACTGTGACATACAGCAAACTATAGGCTTGTCTGAAAAGGTGTGTTTTGAGAATGTTTAACCCCCTTGGTGGTACGCAGTTTCTGACTCTGCGTCCGGCGGGAGGTTTTTTGACCCCAAATTTTTTTTTTGCCGCTTTAGCTAGCATTTTGCTAGCTAAGCGTATGCTTTAGGTTGCTCCGATCCCCCCCCCATCCCCGCCAATCTCCGCCGGCTATATGTACCTTGCCACGATCCCACGAAGAGCGCAGTTTACCGATCGGCTTCCTGGTGTTGCTATGGCGACGATCGGAGCTGATGTCATGACGTCATCGACGTCATGATGTCAGCCGCAATCCCGATCGCCGCCATCGCGATGCCTGGAGCCGATTGGGCGGCTGCACCTGCGTGGGAACGCTGGGGGGTACGTATCCCGGAAGTAACTGCGGGCGATCGCGGGGGACCGGAGCAACTTTG
This sequence comes from Hyperolius riggenbachi, assembly GCF_040937935.1. Lineage (NCBI taxonomy): Eukaryota > Metazoa > Chordata > Amphibia > Anura > Hyperoliidae > Hyperolius > Hyperolius riggenbachi. Next base: position 124,893,538 of record NC_090655.1, on the reverse strand, counting down.
TGCATACACTTAGCTAGCGAACTGTTAGCTAAAGCGTATTGCACCAGTTTCTTTGTTTTTTTAAGTCCTGGGGCCATGTGATCCTCCGCGGCGGCTACCCCGTGTGTAGCACGGGGTTACCGCTAAGGAGGTTAATGAAGACTTTCATGCTCAGAACATGATGTACAGGCTGGAGGAGAGCGTTCCAAAGGAAAGGTGATGCTCGTGAAAAGTCCTGGATGCGGGAGTGGAAGGAGGTGACCAAGCTAGGGGACCAGAGGGTCTGGGAGGGCTCTGTTCCTTTTTTCTTTTTCTGTCTGAAAGAGTTAAAATCTAGGTATGCAAATGACAGTTTCTCTCAAGTTTAGACAAGCTCCACCTCTGTTCAAATAATTGAGAGGTTAGGGATTGGTTGGGGGTTTGCTTAGGGTTAGGTATCAATGGGGGGTTCAGTTAGGGTTGGGCATCTGTAAAGGGAGGGCTCGTAGGTGAATAGGGTTAAGTTTAGCGATTGAAAAACAGTGATAAAAACGATAAATATTCTACCATTGTATTACCCAGTGCTGAATTGTAGAATATTGGCAATTTTACTAATATTGTACTAGTGGCTAATCCTGGTCCAGGCTTGTATTCTAGGTACACACTGTGAAATTTTCTGGCAGATTTTCTGTCAATTCGATTATTTTCAACATGTTTGATTTGCTTTCAGATCGATTTCTGATTGTTTTCCGATTGATTTCTGGGAGAAATGAATGGAAAACAGTCGAAATCGATCTGAAATCAGATCAGACATGTTGGAAATAATTGATCAAACAGAAAATCTGCCTGAATATCTCATAGTGTGTACTACCCACCATAAGATATCACTTCTCTGGGAATTTGTGTTGTGGCTTTCTTCAGTATTTCAGATCAATTTAAATTCAATGCAAATATCACTATTATCAGTTTACTACAGAATAAACATAATACATGGTAATGCTGTCTTTGACAAAAGTATATCCAGCAAATTTTAAAAGCAGTAAAGTGTTGTACCGTGTTAGCCATGAGTAAAAGCAAGAAGTTTTGAATCAGGATGATACCATTACATTTATGTTTGCTAAAGAATGTTTCTCCTCTGTATGTCAGTGTATATAAGCTGTGTTTTTCAGTTTTGGTCAGGAACCAGTCCGACGAAGGCTTTTTATAAGTCGAAAGCTCACTGTCTATCCATCTCTAAGTTAGTCAATAAATGGTATCATCCTGATTCAAAACTTCCTGCAAATTTTAAAGTCTTGCATATCAACATGTGTTCAAAAATGAGTACATATGATCCTAGAAAATATTTTTTAGTTTTTTTAGTTTTAATTTTAAGTTGATGATGAGATGAGCTTGAATTACGACTTTTCATGCAAAGTTCCACAGATTCCGAGCTGAACTCATCAAGCTCAGTAGTTTCTGGTTAATTAGGTGAATGCTAGTTAATTAATCAGCAAATACTTTGCTGCACTGGTAAGTCTGAAGTCAGTGAATCCTATATGAAAGTTAGAATTCAAGCTTCTCACTTCTTGTTAGTATAAAAAGACGGTAGCAATACAGTAGCCTATCAGAAAGGGTATTCATTAAAGCAAAAGTCCTATCAGACTACCTACTGCAAATGTGATAAAATATTGCATATGCAACATTTTTCATCCATAAATTCAATTGCCCAATCGCCATATTATAAAAATGTTTTCTTCTTCTTAGTTTGTCTTCTGATACTGCTGGTATTACTTCTCCAAAAAATAAAATAAATTAAATTAATGAAATAAAACAATAAATATGGCTTACTATTGCCTTATTCTTGTTCAGTATTTCCATTATAGTAATATTGTATTTCCTTATAACTATTCAAGCCTTTGATTTTCTTGAGGTTTGCAATTACAAAAAGGCGTAGATCTGTCTGAAAAGCAGTGTTGACCATAATGGGTGATTTGGATTTTGCATGATTTTTGCAATTACATCTTTTATCATAATTTGCAATAATTTTTTGGGTAATCTTGATTCTGCATATTTGTGTGTCATTTTCACAATATTTACTTGCGTTTCTCCATATTTACATGAATTTTAATTCAGAACCCAAAAATAAACCGTCAGCATAACTGCACCCCTCCTCCACCAAAACAAACAAACATAAACAAAACAAGAAAAGAAGAAGAAGAATTTGGTAGAGACCTTGGACTCTAGAGTGTGGTAGGTACATTAACTTGTGAGACTCATGTTTGATGTTCTTTTTAAAGGAATGCAGATATGATATCAGTATAATATCACAATAATAATATAAATTAATAGTCATAAAAATCTCAGCTTATCAATTCAGAAAGGTTTTTGAAGACCTATGTAATGATGTACTAATACATTGTGGGCCTTATTAAAGTTTTCTTCTAGGAGATAATTTTTCATCTTCTGTTTAAAATAACTTTTCAGCACTCTGCAGTTGAAAATGTACCAAAAAGTACCGTAGGTGAAAAAGGTTTTGCCAAAATTATTCTGAGCCTCACAATGCAAATCACTTTTTCTCTTACGTTTTCTCCTAGGAGATCATTTTTTACCTTAATTTTGCAACTGAAAAAGTACTAATGAGTAGTTGAAAAAGTACTATCAACAGTATTGAGTATTTTCTTGCTTGCAGGTGACTTAAAAGGCATTTTATTGATAAGATGTCAAAATATTGTGTAGGAGAAAAAGTGAATTGAATAAGGTTCATAAAATCATAATATAACATTGATAGTAATAAGTAATAGTCATAAGAATCTCAACCTATAAATGCAGAAGGTCCTTGAAGGCTTATGGAATTATACCAATGCATTTTGTCTCCAACGCTTCTGGTATTTTTTGTGTAATCCAAACCCTATTAATGACATTAGGATGTACACTACTTTTCCTTTTAAAATGTGACCATTCTCAGACATGTTGGTGAGGTAATGATTGAGGTTGTAGAAGGAAAAAAAAAGAGATCATCATGAACTTCCCCTAAGAGCCAATAAACTAATTGTGCTTGGGAAGTCTATGATCAGAATTTCCTGTGACAGCTAGCATCATCACCAGGCGATTTACAGGAGAATGAAGGGATGATTGAGTGCGGCAAGTGCCACAAGAGGGAGGGGACAGTGTTGATTTGTGTGCGTATGTGTTTGTGTGCGTTTGCATGTGTGTGTGCCTGGGGAGGGATGTCCTGACCTCTCGTCACATCCCTCCCTGTACCCATCTGAAGGCCGGGCATATCCACTCACACTACTTAATGATACTGACATTACACAGCCGCCCAACATCGCTCTGCTTTTGTCTTCATTCACGGAGAAATGAAGTTCTCTTGGGTGTACTTATCAATCACTCGGTGGCTCCAGCTGTTCAGTCGGCTCTGGATCGACTTCAACAGCCGTGCTTACAAATTGTTTCTCAATAGCACCGAGCTGAGACCCCCTTTTTTGTCATTGTCTTCCGACAAATGTTTTTTTTCTGCAGCCTTTCCCAGACATTGCCGCCTGCCTTCTGCTGCTGATTATTGAAACCAAGCTGTTTTGCATTCGTATGAGTGGGACCTGGGTTCAGAGATCTCTCCCTGACTGCCATTCCACCCGGAGCACCGTGCCAAATACAATTACATGGATAGTTTTGCTGATTGCATTAAAATCATTAGAACGAAATATTCTGAAATCGTACATTAAGGGGTGAAATTAGCAAAAAGCTTTAGAGGCAGACTGTTGTCCCAAAAGTAACAGTGACACAATTAGCTTAAATTGTGTTACATATACACAGGCTAGAACACTTCCTCTATAAATGATCTCTTTGCATTGGGCAATTAACTATGTCACGCAGGAAAGGGTTAAAAATCGATGCCATTTTAACGCCAGTCCAAAAAAAAAATTCCCCATTTGGAAGCCAATTTTGGAAAATAAATTTCTGTGACACCATTCTGCCTTACAGCACTGAAAGAATGAAAGAATATCATGTTTTTCAAAACTATTTGATAAGCTGATATATATACAGTATATATATATATATATATATTACTGGCCTTTGTCCTTTGCATTTCAAAGGATCTGGTACTGAGCGAATATGGAACCCACCTAGGCTACCCTACTTGGGAAATTGTTGGCATTCAGGTTGTCAAGCTCATCTTTCAGCTTTGGTATCGTCTAAGCCATTGACTTAGATCAAGCATGTAGCCCGCAATGTCAGAGATAGCCAGAATACTTAATTGGCATACCTGTTCTAGGTTGATGAATATTACCATCAGGGATCACGACATCAACTAAGCATCTAGTATTCTTATGGATTAGTCAGCAATAGTAGCCTCTCATTTTTCAGCAGTGGTTTACTTTAAAGGACCACTATTGCAAAAACAAACAAACCAAAAACTAAAAAAAAACCCTGTAAAAAATGTGTGTATGCATATGTATAAAATATACATATTTTTCCAGAGTAAAACACACTATAATTTTTTTCCTAGATCACTGTCATTCATAGCAAGAAGTAAAAATCTGGTAGATCTGACAGGTTTTGGACTAGTCCAACTCCTTATGGGGATTTTTTTTTAAAGTTTTCTTTAGTTTTAAGTGTACTTACTGAATGGTAGTTGCTCAGTCCAACTGCCTAAGTGGTCTGCACTCTGCAAGAGAGTTGCTGGACAGCTTCTTTGTATAAATCCAGTTCTACGGAGTGCTTTTACAAAGAATAAAGAAAAAACTAAAAATCCCCCCTGAGGAGTAGGACTAGTCCAAAACCTGTCAGATTTTTATGTCTACTGTAAGAAACAGCAACATAGGAGAAAAATAATTTATAGTGCATGTTACTGTTGTGGAAAATTACATTTTTTATAAGTGTATGTACACATGTATTTTAGATTTTACAATTTGTAGTAATGATCGTCATTTAAGGGAATTTTAAAGGATAGAAAAATGAGGGCTGCTATATTATCTCCTTTTAAAAAATGTCAGTTAGTTGACTGTCATGCTCATTTTTTGCTCTCAGCAGCAGCATCTTAATTCAGTGACTGGAACACACATGTAGCGGGTGAAGTCTCAATTTCTAAGTTAATATACTTTTCTTTTTCACAAGTAAAACTGTTTAGTACATTTTGGTTCAGTAAGTTGGATACTTTTCAGATGGGAAGATAACTTTTTTTTTTTTTTTTTTTGCACAGCATATTTCATTTTAGCAGTTGTGGTGATTCAGGAGGAGCTCAAACTTTTGCCAAAGTAATATTTGTATTGAAATTAGCATTTGCATCGGAATCAATATTTTCAAGTAAATATAATGGACTTTCACAAGATACACATTTTCATGAAAGTGAAAACTTTCTTGAAAATGTGTTTTCTCATGCCCATAGACTTGAATGCATTAAATCGGGTCAATAAACGGAAATGAAACAGTAAAATACCGTCTATAACAATTTGGAAATGAAACGTCAAATAGCGTCTACAACAAAAATAAGTTTTACATCAATATTAAGCATAGTAATACAATGGTAGATTTTACAGGTATTTTACTGCAATTATACCTAACTGTAGGCTCTCCCTATCCCTAACCCCTAGATTCCCCCCCCCCCCTTTGTGTAAATATACATAATTTAATAAATTGTGTATATTACGAATATTGTACTGTAACTATACCTATCCCTACTCACACACAGAACCCTCCCTGTACCTATCTCTAACCCCTAGACCCCCCTCATGGTGCATAACCCTAACCACCCCCCTGGTGTTGTATATTGTACTGTAACTATACTTAACCCTACTCTCACACAGAACCCTCCCTGTACCTATCCCTAACCCCTAGACCCCCCTAGTGATGCCTAATCCCAACCACCCCCCATGGTGGTGCCTAACCCTAAGACCCCCCCTGGTGGTGCCTAACCCTAACCACCCCCTGGTGGTGCCTAACCCTAACCAACCCCCTGGTGGTGCCTAACCCTAACCACCACCCCTGGTGGTGCCTAACCCTAACCACCCCCCTGGTGTTGTATATTGTACTGTAACTATACCTATCCCTTCTCTCACACAAAACCCTCCCTTTACCTATCCCTAACCCCTAGACCCCCCTGGTGGTGCCTAACCTTAACCCCCCCCTGGTGGTGCCTAACCCTAAGAACCCCCTGGTGGTGCCTAATCCTAACCACCCCCCTGGTGGTGCCGAACCCTAACCACCCCCCTGGTGGTCCCTAACCACCCACCGGTGGTGCCTAACCCTAACCACCCCCCTGGTGCTGCCTAACCCTAACCACCCCCCTGGTGGTGCCTATGCCTAACCCTAACCACCCCCCTGGTGGTGCCTAACCCTAACCACCCTCCTGGTGGTGCCTAACCCTAAGACCCCCCTGGTGGTGCCTAACCCTAAGACCCCCTTGATGGTGCTTAATCCTAAAACCTCCCTGGTGGTGCCTAACCCTAAATCTCCCCTGGTGGTGCCTAACCCTAACCATCCCCCTGGTCATGCCTAACCCTTACCTTCCCCGCTGCACAAACACCCTTACACACATATAAACAATAATATATTTAATCCTTAAAATACTTCACTATAAATAACATGAATAGAATAATTTATATATTTGTAATAGAATAAATAGCGTTAAAATCACGTACACATTAATAATATTATAACTAGAAAAAGGTATATATATATATATATATATATATATATATATATATATATATATATATATATATACAGTATAATAGAATCGATAGCCTTACAATCACGTACGCATTAAAACTCTTAAAATAACGGTAATATTAAAAGCGATATATTAGAAAACTATAATCAACGCATTATAAGTGTAAAAAACAAAGTTAATACCAAAAGCGACGTATTTCCAATAAAACAAGGTTGAAAACAATATTTAAGCATTATACGTATAAAAAAGAATTTTAAATTATAAAATAAGTGTAAGTGATAATTTACTTGTTACAGACCTGAAAGCGAAATTTAAAAACGGAAAAATAAGTAAAAGCTCCTATAAGCCAAATTTAAAAATGAAAAAATAAGTAAACCACAAAGTTAAAACGAACTTGTAAACAGTATTTGTAATAAACCTTATTCTGTAAACGAAAACGTTGGTTAACACGATCCCTGCAACCGCTATTTCTCGGGCGCCCTTTTTTCCTGTCGGGCGCCCAATAGCCGATATTTTGCATTGCAGTCTATGGTGGCGCCCTTTTTGTCCATTAGCCATATGCGCCCTTTTTTACTCGCCCACACTAAATTACCTACTTTAGTATTGCTGCCCAGTTCATGCCTAACACTAACCTTAAACCCTGCCTTTATCTTTACACTAACCTTATCTGCTGAAATATGTCTAACAATAGTCTTCAGCCTTCTCCCACCACCAGCTCTGTCATTAACCCTTTCTACTAGCTTTAACTTTATTTTCATCCTTAAAAGCCGAACGGAATTGAAGAATAAAAGTCAAAATAAACATACACACGTCATACTTACCGCCTATATAGTCCATTCATGAATCTCCTTTCATTTGCCCTTTAAGTTGTAACTGACAGCAACTGATACAGTGGAAAAGAGCCCTAAGGATTTCAGCTTCCGGAGAGACACGTCTGACTAGATCTAGTTGGAACTGGAAGGAATTGCTGTTAGAAGAAAATGAGTATGTAATATTCATTTACAGGTATGTTTATTTTAAATAATTTTACTTGGTTTGGGTTCCCTTTAAACAATAACCTCATCTAAAAACAATAATTAAAAAAAAATAAAAACATTTTTAGTACTGATTCTATTAAGTCAATAGCTGCATCATCATGATTTTCCCCCTAAAGGTTTGTGGCACAAAATTTTTATACCACCAATAAACTGCTCTCAATTATTCATGCTATGTTGATGTCTAAAGCGAATGATCCTCTTAAAGTGGACCTGAACTCTTGCACTGGACAGAAGGAATACATAGAGAAATGCCCCCTGTATGTATTTAGAAAGTTAGCCTCTCTAATTCCCCCTCATCTGTGACTAAGCACAAGTTGTAATTTGATCTCATAGCTGTGTCAGATGACTGCCAAGGCAGAGCAGCTAATTGGTAAACACAGGATGTCAGCAATATGTCTGCTTCCATGAAAGCAGGAAGTAGACACACTGCAGATGTATTGCAGGATTTGTATAAGCTGTAACAAAGAAATGTTTTTCTTTAAAGGGTAGTATGTTGTTGCTTAGCTTTTAGAGACGAGAGGAAGTTTGGATTTCAGGTCCGCTTTAATGTCTTAGTTACAAATGACAATATTTAATATGACTTAGTCAATGTACATATGAGAGTAGTAAGAGAAATTGGCAGTAATCAGAAATCACAATTTTCTGCCCACGTGTAAAATAAAATCTGATTGGCTACTATGATTGTACATTCACATCAATGTTTGAAATGCTTTACTGAAAAAGTGAAATGCTGCTACATTATTTTGTTTTTGTAAATAGAATATTATAGAAAAAAGCAAATAAACATTTCTTACCATAAACTAATAATGCATTAACTTTCCATTTGGGCTAATTCTGATCACAATGGGATGAAGAGAGCTCAGTCAGCACTGCATAATGGTTTGCCCTCTGTGACCCCTTTGGAGAATGCACTGGCTGATGTTGAAGATAAGTGATGAGCAAGTATGGCCATTTTTGTATTGCCCTAATTTTCACCTATTAAATATTCCCCAAAATGTATGGGAACAAGAAAACACATTTTGCATAGACGAGAATACGTGTGACAATATATAAGCATGAAAAATCACATTTTCACCAAATGCATTGAAGTCCATGGGCGTGAGCATGTGGGTGAAAGTTTATGTACATATATGCAAAATACATTTTCACTACATGCATTGAAGTGTCAGAAAACACATTTTAAAGAAAGTTTTATTTTAGCAAAAATGTGTCTCTTACGAAAATCCATTATATTTATGCAAAAATATGAATTCAGATATAAAGGCAAATTTCCGCTCACTTTTCTTCTTGTAGTGGAAACCGACTTGTAAGTCGACCTCCACTGCGCCCTGGCCCCGCGTATCCCCGTATGCGTTCCCATGGCCAGAAGCGTCCTGCGCAGACATAGTACAATAAAAATCTCGACTGCGTCTGCACAGTACGCTCACAGTACGTGATGGGAGTGTAAACGAGGATGCGCTGGCCATGACCGTGCAGGCGACACCCACTGTGCAAGTGAAAGTGAGCTGCGGCATGGGAACGGAAGATCAGTATTTCATGCCATGGACACAGGTTGGCTGCAGGGGGCTGGCAGAAGCCCCAGGTAAGTGAAACTCTTTTTTTTAAAGACCTTTCAGTTCCGCTTTAAGTGAAAATTTGAGTTTATCCCTATGGAGGATATGTACACAGTGAGAACAGGCAGTGTCATCATCAAAGATTAAGTGAATGTATACTACAGCCTTGTGTCCAGTGTACACTCTCAATAATTCTGTATTCTGTGGAAATGTCTTCTCATGCTTCAGTGAACCCCTTATCATCCCTGATATCCAGACATAAAACCAACAGATGCTAATTCAGGTTATACCTAAAGTGTAAGTAAGATGGATAGAAATAAAAAATATACATACATGGGGGTTCCTCCAACCCCCTTCAGGCTAATCGGTCACTTCCCATCCTCCCAGGCCACCTGGATCCTCCACTACGGATCTGGGTAATTTGGCCATTTGGGACCAGTCGGCGTCTGGTCGCACCCATTGGTCTGTTAATAGACCAATGAGGAGCCTTGGAGCCAAATTCAAAGATGCTTTGAGCTCTGCTGTACTTAGTATAGCAGAGCTGTCGGCGGTGTTGCGGCGGTGTGTGGTGACGGCTGGTGGAGATCTTCAATCAACATGTAACAAGAAGGTTGCAAGATAGAGGATATTGGCGTGGGAACTTTTTTTTAAAGGTACAGGTACGTATTTCTGGTTAATTAAGAACAATAAAGGTATTTTCTTATTGTTGTGTTTTTATTTCATTTAACCCTTTATGGAAATGGGTAACTTTTTACCCCTATACTCATTTCTCCTGGGAGGGGGGTGGGCATCTGGGGGGACTCCCAGATGCCACCATGAACCACCCTAGGGAGTCGGCGATCCCTCCTGGGGCACCGGAGGTGAAGAAGAGCCCCTTGTCCATGGATTGGACAAGGGCTCCAGGGGGGAGGGGAAGGCTAGGCCGCCCCTCTTTCCCGGAACCCCCCATACCATGGACCATGCGGGCTGGTATAGCTCAGTGTGCGAAGCCCCAATCAGCAGGGGCTCCACATTCTGGCTATCCCAGCCTGCATGGGGACAGGGGTGAAAAAGGCTTGGTAGGGGGACCTCACAACGTTTTTTTTTTTTAATTTCCCACCCTCTGAACATAAAAAAAAGTTTCCCAAAATAACTAAAGTTGCCAGGGATCTTTATACAGACATATTGCGGCTGTATAGCAATCCCTGGCCAAAGCATTTTGGCTCCAGAGGGGTTTCCAGGGGGTCCATAAGCACTGTGGAAATTCATTGCTCTTTCTTTTGATATATGTAAATGTACACTACCGTTAGGTTTGCTACATTATCTGTAATTTACCGCATTTAAATGTATACTTTTTTCCTTTGAAACATTAAAATAGATTTTCTCAAAAACTATAAGGTCTTTCTGAAGAAAAATGTTTCCTTTTGTACCCACTGTCCATGTCGAAATCCCCTCCAAATTTGGTGTTTCTAGCATGTAAGGGGGCTTTGCTATTAACTGTTAAAAGTCTACAGCCGCTTGCCCTCCATTAAAGTCTATGGGAAAAATGCGAACGTACATTTTTTTTCAAAAAAATTTGCTTTCTACACAAACGTCAAACAGGCATTTGTTCACAGAATACTGCTTGCCGGTGAAATGTTTGGGCCATCTCTAATGTCCTTTCCTGTGCATTGTCAAATAGCTTACTAAATCTGTATTTTAAAGGATTTGTATTGTTCACATCTTGGTCTACAAACTCTATAATATGGCCAGAAAATGTTTCTTTTGGCCTTTCCTTGCCATTTCGGTGACATGGGCTGCTGTAGTTGCTCTCTAAGCAGGCACATTTTAAATTGATTTCCACCTGGGGGGAAACTAAAACTAAGCCTTGGTGTACGTGGACCATGGCAGCGGGGTTAACTCACCTTGGTCTCTGCCTCTGGCCATAGCACTCTACGCACCTCTACATGCTCCTGATACTTCCTTCTAACCTTCCCCTCTCGATACTTCCTCCTGTGAAGGAGGAAGTATCGAGAGGCTGTAGAGTGGAGTGGAGTGGAGTGAATTAATCCCCACTGCTTTGGCCTGCGTCTACCAACACTCAGTATCGCATCAGGCCTACTCATCCTCATTGCTCTCCATGGCAAAGAACAGAAACAACATAATATGTTTCTCCACTGACTGCAATGGGGTTTGAATTTAAAGCATACCAGAACATTCTGGGCTTGTTTGGTAAAAAAGGCTGGTGAATCGAACATTTGCACATTCAAGCAATGGTGTCAATTATTATTATTATTTAGTATTTATATAGCACTGGCATCTTCCACAGTGCTGTAAAGAGTATATTGTCTTGTCACTTAACTGTCCCTCAGAGGGGCTCACAATGTAATTCCTACCATAGTCTTATGTCTATGTATGTATCGTGTTGTGTATGTAACGTAGTCTAGGGCCAATTTTAGGGGGAGGCCAATTAACTTATCAGTATGTTTTCGGCATGTTGAGTGCCCAGAGGAAACCCACGGAGATACAAACTCCGTTCAGAAAGTGTCCTGGCTGGGATACGAACCAGGGACCTAGTGCTGCAAGCGAGAGCGCTAACCACTACACCACTGTGTTGACCATAATGTAATGTTATTACATTGTTGATCAAGTGGCTATATGGGATTGATTAAGGATAATGTTAGTTCACTCATTCTCAAATTGTCAGAAGGTCCTACAGATGGGAGCATTGAGAAGCTGCAATCAAACAGTGATGTCATTACGCGAAATGTGTTGGTACCTCATAGTTACATATAACTCTGATTACATCCTGTCATCTGTAACTGATGATGCTTCTATAGAAATGTGTCACCAAATAAAGCTTAGTAACAGTAATATTTGTGAAGGTATATTCTTTGCAAATAATTATACCTTTTGTAAATAGCATGCAGTATTCTGCACTAAATGATGTTATCTAGTCTGTCTGCAAATGAACAGCAAGTCCAGATCTCGCTCATATCATGTTTTTATCAGAAGATTGGAGCTGTAAGGATTCCGCTGTTAATAGTCAAACACGTCTCTCATTACTCAGAACTCTCCTCTGATTCACTGTCACATATGCCAGCCATTAAGCTAATATATCACATGTATAACAATACGTTTCCCTTGAACATTATGCAAAATGACACTATACAGATATAAACAACAAATTCTCATAATAGAGTAATTATGTGAGCACAATCAAACACAAATCAAATTCCACAAACTATGTTTCTAAAGTGACAATCAGACAGGTCCAAACCAACAATGCATTCATAGTAAAAGATAAATACATTGCCGCTATCCATGCCAGTGGTATTCATTCCCAGATGTGCGATCATTTACCAGCTAGCTGAGTCTTGGTTATCAAATAACATGATAAAACATGCAAATACTACACAAAACTCCTGCCAGTCAGAAGTACCTAAAAGCAACTGATCAAAGGTTGTTCCCATGTACCTGGGAGTGAACATTGGAGCAGCATAGAAAAAAGGATCTTAAAATCTAAAAATGTTATATATATATATATATATATATATATATATATATATATATATATATATATATATATATATATATATATATATAAAACTCTCTTTTATAATCTAGCATAAATTGTTATCTATATAGCATGTGATAGCACGGATATTGGCAGGTTTGTGGCAGAGTGAGGACACAGCTAAGCTTTGGCGTTCAGTTAAGGTTAGGCATTGGTGCAGCAGTTATGGATTGTTGGGCGGTTCGGTTAGGATTAGGCCCCGGGGGGGGCGGTTAGGGTTCTGCATGGGTGTGTGTGTTAGGATGAGGCATTAGTGGGGGGGGGGGGGGGGGGTTGGTTAGGGTTAGGCATGGAGAGGTCGGTTAGGGTTAGGCATTGCTGGAGGGAAAACTTGAGTGATAAAAGGGTCAGGTTTAACGATAATAAAATAACTGCCCAATAATGGAATATTGGTATTTTACCAGTATTCTAACAGCAGATATTTCTGGCCCCCAAATTTCCATGGTGCCCATTTTGCATGTATGCTAAACAAAAGCTGAAGCAGCGAGTCTCAGTGAGTGCATCCCAGTGCATCCCAGTGCCTGTTCTCTTTTTTCCAGGACTGCATGAGGAGTTGTAATAGTCCAAAATCAGCGGGTAAGTGACTCAAAGCCATTAGATTAATATTTTTTACTGCAGCTACATAGTAAGAAAGTAATTTACAGAGTATTTTAATCTGGGGCAAATGTGCCTGATGAATATTTTTTATGCTTGTGTCCAGATGCATTTATTTTTAATTTTACAGTTGTCCTTTTAACAAAAAGTTTTGTTCGGTATTTTCCAAACTTCTTAACTCTTTGTGAATAGCTAAGCTTAAATAACTCAATTTTCCTATGCATGTTGGGCTGGGTGGCTACATGATTATTGAGGGAGGGACCGTTCAGCACCTTAAAGCTCTCCCATTCAGTTATATTCTTCAACTTTTTTGGGGGTAATATTTGAAGGTGAGGAAAAGATCCTTGTCACTCCATATTGGAACAAGTATGTTTTATGGGGGAGGATTTGCTGCCACTCTTGCAAGCTACCCCACCAGGGGGGAGTTCCACACACATTATTAAACAATGACATCTCCCTAGTGTCTGGGGCCTTATACTAAACTTAATAAGAGATTATGTCAGTCCTTTAAAAAGAACTGTAAGTGACCCAAAGGCATTCAGTTTAACTTACCTGATGCTTCTTGGTCTGAGCCATGCTTATGCACTTTGAGTCCTACAGGAAAAAGCACTTTACGAATGTTATTTGTTGTTTTTCCCGCCTCCTGTAATCCTTCGCTGTCCTTCGCTGTCTTTCCGGTCTGCTGCGTCCCACTACTATGCCCCTCTAATTGTTTGTTCAAATGTGCCCTGTCGCGGTTTGTTCCTTATCACCAGTGGCATAGGGGATGCAGAGGTTGTGACTGCACCAGGGCCCCTGTACTAGAGGGGCTTACTAGGGGCCCTTCTTCATCCATCTTATTAGCTTTGCATTGGTGCTACGCTGGTAATGAACACCTTTATATGTGAATTGCATAGTGGTAATCCTTAAACTGTTTCCTTACTCCAAATACACCTCTTTGACACTGCAGCTATCCTTTGTAGATTTTGAAGCTCCATATCAATAGAGTAGCTTCACATTCACATTCGATGGTTGCTTCGAATTCCATGGACAGCAAGGATGATGAACAAAGAAGTATTGGAACGAATAAGACCAGACATGTCAAAGGAAGGCAAGATTACCAGACTCAGACTCACATATTTCGGCCATGTGATGTGATCAAATTCCTTAGAGAAAGACCTAATGCTAGGACTGATCAGTGGCAAAAGATGACAAGGCCACCAGAGAACGCGTTGGCTTGACACCATCAAAGCCGACACAAGATTGAGCTCAAGATCGGTCAGCATGGAGAACGCTAACCCATACAATAACAAAGAGTTGGATATGACTGAATGGATAATATCATCATGAATAGAGTGTTTGGGGCCCCCTGTAAAACTCACACTGGGGCCCCAAGCCCCTTAGCTACGACACTGCTTATCATGCTTCCCGTGGCCGGTAGCATTCTGCGCATGCACAGTTGCAAGTTTTATCAACGGGACATTTGCAGAATTGAGCGCAATTAAGGCCAGGGTTAGGCCCGGCTCATGCATGCGCTGTAGCCCACAACAGGGCTCAGTTGGTCAGCTTTCAGAGTGGACTGGGAGGACAGCAAGGACTACAGGGTGCTGAAGGAAGCTCCAGGTAAGTTAAACCCTTTGGGTCACTTAAGGTTTTCTTTGAAGTGCAATGTTTTCCTTTTGCTTAAACAGGTTTTTATCCAAAGCCTTTTTAAAAACAGTACTTTTTCACTTGAAATTATAGTTTCAATTTAGTACATACAACTCCATTTCCAAGACATTTGTGACAATCTGTTAGATGTGAATAAAAATCCGATCGCAATCAGTTGCAAATCATGCAAACCCTGTGTTGAATTGAAAGTAGTACATAGATGATAGCAAACTTTTAAACTAAGAAATAGTGTAGACATTGGAAAAATGTATGCTCATTCTCAACTTGGTGCCACAACACATTTCAGGGGCATGTTTACCACTATGTTGCACTACCTATTATTTAATAATGCTGTGTAAATGTTTGAGAAGTGTGGAAACCATTTGATGTGGTATTAACAATGAAATATTGCTCCATTCTTGCCTGAAACAGGATTTCCTCTACTTAACAGTTTTGTATCTCTTTTGACATTTCATAATGCACCACATGTTTGCAAAGACTGACAGATGTGGACTGCTGGCCGATTTAGCACTTAGACTCTTTTACTACAAAGACAAGCTGTTGCAATGGATATATATTGCAGTTTGGCATTGCATTGCTGATAACAAGCAAGGCCTTACATGAAAAGATATAGCCTGGATGACAGCATATGTTGCTCCAAGACGTACAGCCGAGGCAGGTCATTTGGGTACCATGCAGCACCTGGTACTATGTTTGCCGCCATAGACCACAATGTTAATTGCAGCTATAGCGGTGTCCAAAGTGTAATTTGGGCACCGGCTTATAGCTGTTAGGGGAATATGTGCAAGAAAGGATAGCTAGCATTAGGCGTAGGGCAACATGAGGGTTAGTTGTAGGCATTAGCTGGCGGGGCAATTAGGGTTAGAAGTTGGTAGGGGAGGTTTAGTGTGAGAAATAGGTTTGCTAAAATGTTAGTAGAATGTTGGCAATATTGCAGATATTCTACTAGCAGCTTCACCTGGTGCTCAAATTACCTGGCACCTTTTTTCCTACTTATTCCCTGTAGCTACTGTTTAACATTAATGCTGTCTTCCTGAATGTGCAAGCTGTCCCTTCCATGTGCAATAAGGCTCCTCCATACCATTTTGGATTCTGGCTTTGGAACTATGCTTGATAACCAGATAGATGGCTCTTTTCCTCTTTAGCCCAGAGGATATGAGGTCCATGATTTTGATTTGTCAGGTTGGGTGCACTTTGGACATTTAGGGCTCGATTCACAAAGCGGTCCTAACCCAGTTAGCACGCCTAAAAGACTTTTAACCATAACCATTGTACCACGCTGGTGAAAAGCCAGTTTAGGCGTGATAAGTTTAGGCGTGATAAGTTTAGGCGTGATAAGTTTGGGCGTGATAAGTTTAGATTGCGCGCAAAGTCCAGCGCGCAAAGCAGCGCCATTGAACTCTATGCGAAGTGCACCAGACTTTGCTAGCGCAAAACTTTTGATCAGATGTGCATTGCGGTGCTAACCCAGTTGGTGCTTAAACTTATCACGTCTAAACTTATCATGCCTAAACTTATCATGCCTGATAACTGAGTTTAGGCATGATAAGGGACTTTTCACCAGGGTGCTAACTGTTAGAACCGCTTTGTGAATCAAGCCTATACACATGATGCAACTTCCTGTCCGATCACCTGCAGGCCCGGATTTCTGGTAAGGTCACAGAGGCCATGGCCTAGGGCGATAAAAATTAGCAGGGCGCAGGACTTGGAGAGATAAGAGGTCACATGTCAAAGTAAATCACCTCTCCTGCTTTGCTCTGGTCTGCCTGAATTCCAGAGATCCCTGCATCTCTCTTACTTGTGCAAAGTGTGTGTTATGGCAGTGTGTTATGCTGTGAGAAGAATAATATATGGGCTCAAGTAGCAGAACTCTTGAGTTCGGATTAGTTTTTCTCATGCAGCATGCATTCACGGGCAGGAATTAGCAGCTCTCCCCCTCCCTGACTGATGTTAGTTTATTACTAGTAGGTCAGTGCTGTTAAAGACCTCAGATCTGTTGAATTTATGGCTTTTTTTTTTCCTCCTAGAGAATGACAACAACATTCTTTCTGCTACAGTTTAACTCTTTCCTGGCTTGTTTTTGCCAGCAAAGTACTGTGTTGACCATCAGTGAAAGCAGGATGTTTTGAAACAGAATGACAACTGTGTTACATTTATTTATATTTACAAAACAATCAACGCATCTCCTGCTGACTGTATATATAGCTGTGTGCCTAACATCTTGTATACAGTAACACAGCCTGAAGACGGCTCATTAACCAAAGGCTCACTGTTTTTCTTTGGATTAGCCAATAAAAAGTGTTATTTTGTTACAAAACTTCCTGCTGACTGATTTTAAGATCTGTCTTAAGTGCTAAATTGTCACTGTGTAAAGTACACCTGAGCTTATGCTGGGTACACACAATGCAATTTTCTCACAGATTTACTATCAGATCGACTATTTCCAACATGTCCGATCTGCTTTCCAATCAATTTTCTGAATGATTTTTAATAGAAGTGAACAGCAAATTGATCGAAAAATTGAAATTAGATCAGACATGATGGAAATAATCGACCTGACAGTAAATCTGTCAGAAAATTGCATCATGTGTACCTAGCATTACACTATATCTATGCCAGTGTGTGTAGTGTCGGATCCTTCTACTTACCTGCTCTCTGTTTTGGATGGGCTTCTCTGCATTGTGCTGCACTGTCCCCTATTTGTGGCTCTGACTGCAGCAAGTAGCACAGAGGACAAAGAAGCAGCGCTGTCCACTGGGGCTCCTTGTGATTTTGCACTCCTGTATGCATGTGCACAGGAGCCGAGGGAGTGTTATGGGTATGTGTACTTGACAAGTGCTGCTGAGTGCTCATACATGAGCGTCATTTCTCAAGTATGCAAGCCCAGAACACTATCGCCTGCAGTGCATGCAGACAGGAGCGCAAAATTACATGGAGTGGACAGAGCATGCACTGCTTCTTTGTTGAACAGGGCAAAGCAGCAAAACAGACGGGGGCCCTTTCACACTAGTCAGAGTTGGACAGAATGGGGGGGGGGGGGGCGGTTGGTGACAGCCGGCCTAGGGCGCTGGAAAGTACAAATCCGGCCCTGATCACCTGTTGAAATTGCATCATGTGTACCCAGCATTATGTTGGATAATTGCTCTTAAATTGTTACCCTGTTGGTCCATTTAGTGTTCCACAGAGTTGTGTACCCCTCCCTATTGTTACTTCTAGGAAGATCATCTTGGTTGCTCTTTTTTAAACCCAAAAATATTACTGACCTATTGCCAATTAATCTAATTAGTTCTGCCAGGTTCAAAATGAACATATATTTTTTTCTAAAAACAATAAAATGTTTAAGTTTCTGTACTACTGTATTTAAATAAAATATATGATTTATATGATTGGCAAGAGAAACAAAAGTTTGCTTTCCTAAAACAGAAAGAATTTGCGATAATTCAGGTTGGAGTGAGCTTGAGATGTCTCCCAGTGCATCACTGCTGAATATATGCAAATTAACCATTGTACAATTGGTTAATCATCACAATCTATTTTTTTGTTCACATTTTATACAATGTTTCCAATGTTTTTGGAAACAGGTTTTATATAAACACTAGGTGACCTAAGCCTTTTTAAAAACGGGCTCTAGGTCTGTGTGGAATCCCCATCCCCTCTCACCTCCCACCTCCCCTCTCCTCCACTCCCCTCCCACCTCCCCTCTCCTTTCCTCTCCTCCCCTCCCCTCTCCTCCACTCCCCTCCCACTCTCCGCCGCAGTGTCATCGCGCATGCGCGCACCCGCCACGCGCGCACGCTGCCCGCTGACCCACCACAAACCCGGCAGCCCGCTGACCCACTGCACGCCCCGCCGCCCGCTGATCCGCCGCACGCCTGGCTCCCACGCTATCCCTGTGTAGCGTTGTCCGTGCTGCACAGTGCGCACATGCGCACAACGGTTCAGCACGGACAACGCAACACAGGGACAGCGTACAAACACAGGGGTTTTATTATAGAGGATATACTAATTACCTGTTCCAATGCTGATAAGTAGAAGAACTATACTGCCAGGTCTACTATATACCTTTTAGGGAAGAAGGCAGTTTGGCTTTTAGGAAATACGTCTTGAGTACAGTTATGATTAATTCTGTATTTGCATTCCTTTTTCAGTTGCTGTGTGTTGTATCTCTGACTTCTTGATGACATTACAGTAGTGGCAGCTCACATTTGCCTTTCATTTTTGAGTGAGTACAGAAAGATCCCTCATCTACAGATAAGAAAAATACAATGTAAAATGTATGATGATGTACAGAGAACACAAGAGCCAAAACTCAAGGTTGGAGATAAGGTCTGGCTTTCCACTCCCGCCCAACAACTTTCATGTCCTTCCAAAAAAATTAGGATAATAATTTCTGAGAGCGTTCACCATTCTGTGCCATTCATTTATGCTTCCCTATGTCAGCAAAAGCCTTCTCCAGTATAAAAAATGTCTGTTCTTTGCCCAGGTCTGCTGGAATAGAGACTAGAACACAATAAAATCTCCACGATAAACTGGAGATCTCAAGTTTGTATTAGGTTAGAACTATAGATTTAGTTCAAAACATACACGTCTCAGGCCCATATCATACAAGTAAATTATTTGCTTATTGACACGAGCACAATGGGGAATTAATCATCACTGGCATCTTCTGGGTGCTCTCCAGCCCACAGCTCAGATCACATTGCAGCCAGGGTGACCAGAATTCCCCCCCTTTTTTCCCACTAGGGGGATGTCCTGCTGGGGGGGGGTCTGATCGCCGCCTGCTATTTTGGTATAGCGGGGGGCTCCTCAAAGCCCCCCTACGCCGTGATTTCCAGCCTCCCTCTCTTTCCCTCCCTCTCCTCCTTCCCATGGGCGGCACATGATGGCGATCCGTCCTGCACCGCCTCTGATAGGCTTCAGCCTATCAGATGCCGGCGATCCCCGGATTTCTTCCCCGCGTGTTTACATTTAGCCTGCAAGCCGGGATCAGAGGCTCGCAGGCTGTTCACGGAGACACCCTCCGTGAACTGACATGGAACGGCTGCTCGAACGTGCGGCCGTTTCCATGTAATACCACTTACAACCTGCTGCCGCCTATCGGCGTTCGGCGGTCGTTAAGTAGTTAAAAGCAATTTCCTTCACTTCAGGTACATTTTAAGTCACTGGCCCAGAATGAGCATGCAGATCAGATGCTTTGACTCTGGTCTGACTCAGGCCCGTTTTTAGGGCCGTGCGGGTCGTGCGGGCACCCTGGGCGCCGAAGGAGTTGTGGGCGCTGCAATGGAGGGGGGAGTCAGGCGCGGGGAGGGCAGCCCCGACCTCTCGCTCCCTTCCTCGCCACGGACGCCCTCCGTGCTCCCCCCTCCGAGTCTGACTGCAGGGAAGGGAAGCGCTGTCACCGCTGTGTAGGGAGGGCGGGCCAACTCACCTCCCTGGATCCAATCGCAGCCGGTGTCCTCTTCTGTCTTCTCTTCATACTAGCCGCTGATCCACACGCTGCTTCCGGCTACAGGGAGCAGCGTGTGTATCAACGGCTAGTATGAAGAGAAGACAGAAGAGGAGACCGGCTGCGAATGGATCCAGGGAGGTGAGTTTCCCCGCCCTCCCTACACAGCGGTGACAGCGCTTCCCTTCCCTGGAGTCAGACTCGGAGGGGGGATCATGGAGGGCGCCCGCGGCGAGGAAGGGAGCGAGAGGTTGGGCTGCCCTCCCCGCAGCTCCCCCCTCCATACTGGGGGGCACCTACCTAATCTAACCACACTGGGGGGCACCTACCTAATCTAACCACACTGGGGGCACCTATCTAATCTAACCACACTGGGGGGGGGCACCTACCTAATCTAACCTATACTGGGGGGCACCTACCTAATCTAACCTATACTGGGGGGCACCTACCTAATCTAACCACACTGGGGGGTACCTACCTAATCTAACCACACTGGGGGGCACCGACCTAATCTAACCACACTGGGGGGAGGGGGCACCTACCTAATCTAACCTATAGTGGGGGGCACCTACCTAATATAACCACACTGGGGGCACCTACCTAATCTAACCACACTGGGGGGCTCCTACCTAATCTAACCACACTGGGGGGCACCTACCTAATCTAACCTATACTGGGGGCACCTACCTACTCTAACCACACTGGGGGGGGGGGCACCTACCTAATCTAACCTATACTGGGGGGCACCTACCTAATCTAACCACACTGGGGTGCACCTACCTAATCTAACCACACTGGGGGGCACCTACCTAATCTAACCACACTGGGGGGCACCTACTTAACCTATACTGGGGGGCACCTACCTAGTCTAACCTATACTGGGGCACCTACCTACTCTAACCACACTGGGGGGGGGGGCACCTACCTAATCTAACCTATACTGGGGCGCACCTACCTAATCTAACCACACTGGGGGGCACCTACCTAATCTAACCTATACTGGAGGGCCCCTACCTATCTAACCTGTATTGGGGACACCTACCTACCTAGCCTATACTGGTGGCAGCTATACTGGCTACCTATATTGGAGGCACCTACCTAACTAACCTATACTGGGGGCACCTACCTATCTAACCTAGGCTGGGGGCAACTATTCTGACTCCCTATATTAGAGGCACCCACCTAGCTAACCTGTACTGGGGGCACCTACCTATCTAACCTATACTGGGGGCAACTATACCGGCTACCTATACTGGAGGCACCTACCAGGCTAACCTATACTGGGGGCAACTATACTGGGGCACCTATGCCTGGCTACCTATACTATGCCTGGCTACCTATACTGCCACCTTTACTGGGGGGACCTATAGCTGGCTACCTGTACTGAGTGCAACTAGACCTGGCTAACCTATACATACCTGGCTCCGCGGGGGGGGGGGGGGGGGGGCGCTATTTCAACACCCTCACCCTGGGTGCATTTTAGCCTAGAAACTGCCCTGGTCTGACTCCACTGTGTGACTCAAAAACAACTAAAGCCAAAGGCTCAGCATGACAGCCACGCAACTACCATTGTATATAAGGGAAGGAAGATGGCAGCCTCCATATTCCTTTCACTTCAGGTTTCCTTTTAGGGACTGTGGGAATAAAAGGCATCAGGTGAAGAGGATCCATCCTGACAGACAGGAGCGTAACTACGGGGGAGCAGCCCCTGCAAATTCCGGGGGGCCCAGAGCACCCTGCCTCCAATAAAGGGGTTTATCCTTCAGATCAGGTGTTTTTGTGGCTACACTTGTTATGGATGGGAAGATTATGCTGGTCACACTTGTTTTGCGACCCTTGTAAGATGAACCCTTAGACTATGCAGATCACCATGGTTGGTAAGGGAAAGGATGTAAACATGGGGGGGCATCAAAGTTTTGCTGGGGACCCCATGATTTGTAGTTACACCCCTTCTGACAGATCACAAAAGTGGAGTCCATTGACTTTAGGGGACACCTATACACAGTCAAGCACCTGTGTTACACCATCATTTGCACCTTTTCATCATCTTTACCTTGAAGAAAAATTTCACATAACAATTACATTGTAATGTTATAATTGTACAGAAATGTATATTACTTTAAAGGGAATCAGAATGGAAAATAAACTTGTGATATAATAAATTGTATGTGTAGTACAGCTAAGAAACAGAGCATTAATAGCAAAGAACAGAGGCCCATATGCAATTCACTTTTTCACCTGATTTATCTTCTAGGAGATAATTTTCATCTTTTCTTTAAAATAGCTTTTCAGCATTTTACAATTGAAAAACTACCCAAAAGTTGGTGAAACGGTACAGTCAAAATTATTTAGAGTATTTTTTTTTTTGCTTACTGGTGGGTTAAAAGGAATTTTATAGCAAGGTGTGAAAATATCAACTAGGAGAAAACTGTGGATTGCAAATGGGTCAGAGTCTCATATTGTTTCCAGTACAGGAAGAGTTAATGAAACCCTGTAATTAAGAAAACCTCCCCTGGGGGTACTCACCTCGGTTGGGGGGGTGGGGGGGGGGGTCGGAGAAGCCTCTGGATCTTATTGAGGCTTCCCCATCCTCTTCGGTCCCATGGCGGCGGAGTTAAAGCTCCCTGAACAGCCGGGATGTAAATATTTACCTTCCCGGCTCCAGCGCAGTATCGGCTCTCTGCCTCGGCGATAGTCGGAAATACCCGATCGTTGTCGAGTCGCGCTACTGCGCAGGCGCAAGTCTCCTGTGCCTGCGCAGTAGAGCGGACCACACAGAGATTGGCTATTTTCGCCTATCTCCAAGCGGAGAGCCACAACAGCGCCCCTGCTGGAGCCAGGAAAGGTAAATAAGTCAGCGCTTGTCAGCCTTGTCGAGGGAGGATTCCGGGACACTTCGGGGGAGCCAGCGCATTACTGCCTGCAGCTACAGGTGTGGGGGAAGCCTCAGTGGGACCCTGAGGCTTCCCCCTCCCGAGGTGAGTACCCCAGGGGAACTTTTTTTGTTACAGGTTCTCTTTAAGAAACATCAGTTGTTATCTCTGCAAAAGAGCTTCTCTGAGACTGTCGGAGAAAGTGCTGTTTTCTGAAGCACTTATTCATTAAAGAAACAGTGAGAGGCAGCTTCATATAAGGTTTTACTGCAGGGAAGTTCAAAGGATCATTAGCTCTGCTCTGTTTCATAGTTTAAAATACAGTATGTGGTTTGTAATTGCAAATATGACAGAATAATGCAATGTAAAAAAGCTATATTTTTATGCTATAAACATTTCTTGGTTGTATAAATCCACCTTGAAGAGTTAGATGAACTGTTTATGCCGAAAACTCCAATTTTACAATGGAATACTCATAAGTTACCATTCTGGAGTGGAATGCACATAACATACAATCTACCAAAGCCTTTATTTTTCATTTTTTTCATATTATTAAATTCAGGAAATGGATATTTATAAAATAAATTAGGTGGCGTCTTCACTCGTAAGTTCAGTTCATATATGCCTTGACAATGAAATCGGTCTTGAAAGTATATAAAGCCAAAGCAACTATTTTATTAAAACCATTTCCCAAAGAAACCATAGATGGCCTAAGGTCATAGATACTGCAACTGCAGAAGCGTTACGAACATATGTATTTAATAGAGTACAAGGTGCTGTGGGAACCCCTAAGGAATGGCTTTAGACTAATTTAACCTGTGAGCAAGTGGGAGAGGCTGGGAGGAGAAGTCACACTAATGGACAACATTGTTTGTCAATGTGCATTGCCGGTTACGCTTTTTTACCTTCTGGCTGTCTGCTAAAATATTGTTCTTCTCCCGATGCAGAGATTTTCTTAATCTGCTGTTGTGTCCCTGATGTATTTAAGTGTCTAATCTCAGGGCTGGAACATATGTCATTTCTGACTTCTCCTGCGAGTTCCGAATTCCTCTATATAGGAGGAAATGCAGACTAGTATGTGGAAACAGGTAGACTTTAGGAAAATAATTGTGCTTGAGCCAAGGTTGTGATCAGTCTGTAAGAGCAATATGACAGCAAATGAAAACCATAAAAAGACATATGGTATTTGCTGTAAATTGATAGGGATTTACAAACATTATTATTATTATTTATTATTATTAATTAGATTTATATAGCGCCAACATATTACGCAGCGCTGTACAATAAATAGGCTTACAGACAATGATAACAGGGTTGACAGAACAATACAGGTAACGGACCATAGATACAACAATACAGGTAATAGCAATAAGATACACAACACAATGCAGATAATAGTACAATGCCAGATCATAAACTGGAATGGTAGTGGTAAAAAATTACCAGTTCCAAATTCTGGGTAAAGTGCACACAGTCAAGTATGATACACAAGGGAAGAGGGCCCTGCCAAAGGCTTACAATCTAGAGGGAGGGGCTGGTGACACAAAAGGAGGGGGTGCATCAAGAAGTTATTGGCAGAAAGGATTAGGGTAGTGTCGAGTTGATGTAGGCCTCCTTGAAGAAGTGAGTTTTGAGTGCTTTTTTGAAGGTGTTGAAGGTGGGAGCAAGCCTGATGGGCAGCGGGAGAGAGTTCCACAGGATAGGGGCAGCTCTAGTGAAGTCCTGCAGTCTGGCATGGGAGTGCGAGATGCGTGGGGTGGTTAAGAGGAGGTCGTTGGAGGAGCGAAGTGGGCGGCCAGGTGTATATCTGCTGACCAGGTCAGAGATGTAGGTTGGGCAGGACTTGTGTAAGGATTTGTATGCCAAACATAGGATCTTGAAGTTGATTCTGAAGTGAATTGGAAGCCAATGAAGGGATTTGCGTAGGGGAGTTGTGGAGACAGAGCGGTGGGAGGAGTAGATGAGTCTGGCTGCTGCGTTCATGATGGATTTTAGGGGGGCGATGCGGTTTTGAGGAAGGCCTGACAAGAGGGAGTTGCAGTAGTCCAGGCGGGAGATGATGAGGGCATGGACAAGGAGTTTGGTAGTGTCTGGGGTCAGGAAAGGCCGGATCTTGGAGATGTTGCGTAAGTGGAAATAGCAGGCTCTAGCTACGGTTTGGATGTGGGAGGTGAAGGAGAGGGCCGAGTCTAGGGTGACACCCAGGCAGCGGGCTTGTGTGGTTGGATGAATGATTGTGCCATTGACAGTGACATAGAGGTCAGTGGGGGGTGAAGCAGCACGGGGCGGGAAGATTAGGAGCTCAGTCTTATCCAGGTTTAATTTTAGGAACCTGGCAGACATCCACGATGAAATAGCTGAGAGACCAGAGGATACCTTCTCCATGGTGGTGGTGGAGAGGTCAGTGGTATGGAGGTAAATCTGGGTGTCATCTGCATATAGGTGATAGTTGAAACCCAGAGAGGAGATGAGTTTTCCTATGGAGGCGGTGTAAATGGAAAACAGCAGGGGACCAAGAACAGAGCCTTGGGGGACCCCAACTGAAAGTGGGAAGGAGGTTGAGGAGGAACCATTGAAGGAGGTCTTGAAGGAGCGATTTGAGAGGTAGGAGGAAAACCATGCTAGGGCACGGTCTTGGATACCCACAGATTGCAGTGACTGGAGTAGCAGGGAGTGATCAACAGTGTCGAATGCAGATGAGAGGTCTAGGAGGAGAAGGATAGTGTATTTTCCTTCGGCCTTGGCAAGCGTGAGGTCATTGACGACCTTGGTGAGGGCAGTCTCGGTGGAGTGACCTTGCCGAAATCCTGATTGTAGGGGATCAAATAGGGAGTTGGAGTCAAGGTAATGGGTCATGCGTTGGTGGACTAAACGCTCTAGGAGTTTAGATGCAAAAGGGAGTAAGGAGATAGGACGGTAGCTGGATGGAAGTGAGGGGTCTAGTGAGGGTTTTTTAAGTAGGGGAAGTACAGTGGCCTGTTTGAAGTCAGAGGGGAAGGTACCCGTAGAGAGGGAGAGGTTAAACAGAGTGGTGAGGACAGGAGCCAGAACAGGGAAGTGAGGACGGAGGCATTTGGATGGCACAGGGTCTAGGGGGCTGGAGGTGGCAGGAGAAGTGGCTAGGAGACGGCTGACTTGGTCCTCTGTGATAGGAGTAAAGGCAGTGAGTGGAGGGTGGGGTGGGGAATAGGTATTGGTGGGGGAGGAAGAGGTGGTGGAGTGGAGGCATGAGATTTCCCGTCGGATGCTGGCTATTTTGTCGGTAAAGTGGGTGGACAGATCAGTGGCTGAGAGGGCGGAGGTGGGGGGAGGAGTGGTGGGGTTAAGGAGGGAGTTGAAGGTGGCGAAGAGGCGCCGAGGGTTGGAGGCTTGGGATCCGATCAAGGCAGCAAAGTATTTTTGTTTAGCATCAGTTAATGCGGTATAGAACAGCTGCAGGTTGGCCTTGTACGCCAAGAAGTCGGAGTTGCTGCGGGATTTCCTCCATTTGCGTTCGTAGGTGCGTGTCTGTTTTTGGAGGTTGCGAGTGTGTGCATTGTGCCAGGGCTGGGGGTTGATGGGACGGCTGGGGCGGAATGTGGGGGGTGCAGCAATGTCTAGGGCTGCTGAAAGGGTCTGGTTGTATTTGGCCACAGCTTGGTTTGGGCAGGTAACGTTAGGGAGGGTGGATGAGAGGGAGTGGAGGGGGTTGGCTAGTGCAGTTGGGTCTAGGTTATGCAAATCTCTCTGCCAACGACCTGAGGGTGGAGGAGGGTTGGGGGAGGATGATGGGGAGATGGAGAAAGTGAGAAGGTGATGGTCGGAGAGGGGGAAGGGTGTGATGTCCAGGTTGGGGAGGGTGGCTGATTTTGAGAGAATCAGGTCGAGAGTGTGGCCAGCGCGGTGGGTGGGGGAATTGGTGTGTTGGGAGAGGCCAAGGGAAGTAGTGAGGGAGAGCAGTTGAGAGGCTTCAGGGGAGTAAGGACTGTCCATGGGTATGTTGAAGTCCCCAAGTATGATTGTGGGGAGGTCAGAGGAGAGGATGTGTGGGAGCCAAGAGGCCAGGTTGTCCAGGAATTGTTTAATGGAGGTGGATGGGGGGCGGTAAAGGACTGCGATGACTGCTGGAAGGGGATGGTAGAGGCGGATAACATGTGTCTCAAAGGATGTAAAGTTTAAAGAAGGGGGTGGCGTGAGGACACGGAAAGTGCAGGACGGGGAGAGGAGCAGACCCACCCCTCCCCCAGACCTGTTTTCTGGTCTGGGGGTGTGACTGAGGTGAAGTCCCCCATAGGAGAGGGCCGCTGCTGCAGCAGAGTCAGAGGGGGTGAGCCATGTCTCTGTGAGGGCAAGGAGGGTGAGGGAGTTGGAGAGGAAAAGGTCATGGATTTCAGTGAGTTTGTTGCGGACTGATCTAGCATTCCAGAGGGCGCAGGAGAGAGGGGTGGTGTGCTTGTGAGAGGTCTGGATGGGAATGAGGGAGGAGAGGGAGTGAGTGTGGGTGCGGGAAGGAACTGTGAGGGGGGTGGAGACATGTTTAGAGTGGGGTGTGCATGGAGTCAGTGATGGAGTGGTATGGGAGTTGCGTGGGGTTGGAGGGTAAAATGGGAGGGTAGAGTGGAAGCAGTAGATTTGGGCGCATGAGACAAGTGGACAAAAAGGGCGCCCCATTCACTTTCATTATAAATATCGTTTAATGGGCGCTGAACGGGGAAAATAAGGCGCCGGAGATTTTTAAGGATTTATAACGGCGCCCGGAGATTTTTAAGGATTTATAACTATGTTTGTGATGATTTAAGTTTACAAAATGAGCCCGTGACGAATAACGTTTATGAAGATAATAAATCACTATTTCTAAAACATTTCTAACACATTATTATCCACCCAAAAAAATAATTCACATTTTTTTTCTTTACATTCTTTATTTATTCATGTCTGTAAAACATTATTATCCATAGGGGGTTTTAGGTTTAGGCACCAACAGGGGGGTCTTAGGTTTAGGCACCAACAGGGGGGTCTTAGGTTTAGGCACCAACAGGGGGGTCTTAGGGTTAGGCACCTACAGGGGGGTCTTAGGGTTAGGCACCTACAGGGGGGTCTTAGGTTTAGGCACTAACAGGGGGGTCTTAGGTTTAGGCACTAACAGGGGGGTCTTAGGGTTAGGCACCAACAGGGGGGTCTTAGGGTTAGGCACCAACAGGGGGGTCTTAGGGTTAGGCACCAACAGGGGGGTCTTAGGTTTAGGCACCAACAGGGGGTCTAGGGGTTAGGGATAGGTACAGGGAGGGTTTTTAATAAACGAAAATATAAGTTTCACTTTACAAACAGGGAAGATTAACGTTTTAAGAATTGCCGATCTCATACACATTATTTAGTGATTTATACATTTTTAAATCACTATTTATAAACGAAATTCTACACAATAATTTCTATAAACGATATTTCCATTTATCGTTTATACCACGCGCCCTTTTTTCCCGACGCCCTTTTCGTACGTACGCAAAATGGGAGGGTAGAGTTACATAAGGTGACCTTATTGAGGACTAGGTGGTGAAGGAGCAGGTGGAGGAAGAGCATATTGTGATATGTAGATAGTGGAGGAAGAGGTGTGCAGAAAGGTGGAGGAGTCATGGAGTTTGAGAGTAGGGAGAGATGGTTTGTGTAGGCCGAGATGTTTGGCAGTGTTTAAAGTTGTAAATAATGCAAATACCTTAGTGACTGCTTAATGCTGCTGGATTGCTGGTGAATTCTGGTAAATTCAATTAGTAAGATCCTTAAAGCGATCCTTAAAATGCGAGCCGACAATCGTCAAAGCCGATTACACAGCATCCTTATGAACATCCACACAGCCCTAAGGTTTGAATAAGATTGGTCTAGAGACCATTAGCCTCCACATATTTGTACTTTAGTATATTAAGCTTCACTAATAAACAATATAGTACAGCATTGTCTTAAAGTGTACCTCAGATGAATTGCAGTTAAGGATTTATACTTACCTGGGATTTTCTCTTCTCCTGCAGTCCGTTAGCTTCCTAGTCTCTTGCCGTCTTCCTGGTCTCCTTCCTTGACAGCTCCGTATAGAATGCAAATCGGCTTAGTTGTGGACTACTGCACATGCATGGTCCCGGCTGCATGCACCCCCCGATCCCATAGCAGGGAAGCAGTCCGGACATGAGCAGTTCATTGAAGCTGTAACTGAGCTTGCACAGGAAACTCCTGGCAACAGACTGCACATGAGCAGTGACCTGCAACCCAGATGGATTATGGACTTCCCAGTGATGCAATGGAGCGGACCAGATTGTCACAGAGGGAGAAGAGGGACTACAGGGGGCTGGAGGAAGCACCAGGTAAGTCAATATCCTTTGCCGCAATTCATATCAGGTTTACTTTAAAGAGAACCTGTAGTGAGAGGAATATGGAGGCTGCTCTATTTGTTTACTTTAAAAAAAAATACCAGTTGCTTGGCATCCTGCTGGTCTTCAGTAGTGGCTTCAGCAGTGTTTGAATCATTCACGTGAAACAAGCATGCAGCAAATCCAGTCGCACTTCAGTGAAAAATCTGATCTGCATGCATTGTTAACTGAAGACACAGTTTCCATAAATCCCAACAATTAGGGATTTCAGGGCAGTTTACAGATAGCTGAGTGACAAAGCTGGGAATCATCGGGGGTCTTCCATCCTGATCCTGTTGGAGTAACTGTACAACAACCTTTACACTCTAGGGATAGGATAATTATTATTGGGACACTCGGTTTGAATGGGATTGAGGCATGGGCCGCACATAGAAACTGTCATTTCAGTGTTGGGTCAATATTACACTTAAAGGGACACTTAAGTCAAACAAAAAAAAATGAGTTTTACTCACCTGGGGCTTCCAATAGCCCCCTGCAGCTGTCCGGTGCCCTCGCCATCTCCCTCCGATCCTCCTGGCCCCGCCGGCAGCCACTTCCTGTTTTGGTGACAGGAGCTGACAGGCTGGGGACGCGAGTGATTCTTCACATTCCTGGCCACAATAGCGCCATCTATGCTGCTATAGCATATATCATATACCATATAGCAGCATAGAGGGTGCTAATGTGTCTGGGAACGCGAAGAATCACTCGCGTCCCCAGCCTGTCAGCTCCTGTCACCGAAACAGGAAGTGGCTGCTGGTGGGGCCAGGAGGATTGGAGGGAGATGGCGAGGGCACCGGACAGCTGCAGGGGGCTATTGGAAGCCCTAGGTGAGTAAAACTCATTTTTTTTGTTTGACTTAAGTGTCCCTTTAAGGGGTTTTTCAATCAAGGTATTTTTTTGTTTTACCTTTAGTCCTTTGTGTGAATGAGGAAAGGATAGTGATGTATTCCTTTATTCTTTTGGGTTGGTTTGGGAATCTGGTTGCACCCACTAAATGTCTTATAGGATGTTCCATAAGACCCCCCCCCCTATTTTTCAGTTGTCCCCACCTCCTTCTTGGTGCATATGAAGGTGGGGTAGATTCTCTAGTCCTCAACATCACCTCCTTTTAAAGGTGCCTTCACAATTTTGAATGGCATGTGGACTCTGGCCTAGACTAGTTGAGTGATTGGGGAAGCAAGGGGGGGGGGGGATTCTTTCTCTTTATCACCACCCAGGCTGTATGGACACCCTGGCCATTCAGTGGCTTAGTAATGAATGAGGTGCCAAATCGAGGTTTTATTTTGCATTATTTTTTTTCCTTTCAAGGCCAAATCATTGGAGACACAATAGAAGGCCCACAAGCACCAATGAGGCTGCCATTAAAAATGGATGGGGTTGTACTCTTGTGATTCTTTGGATTGCTGGAGACCTTGAGAACCGTCCCTAAAAAAAACACACCATATTTCACTAAAACATCACTGTTATTTGAGTAGCACTTTTCCAAACCAGAAGACCAACATTCATGTGCATGTGATTCTAAAATCAAGCTTCTGTCTTCCAAACAGAAACACCATTGACTAGCTTGTATGTTTTTTGATCAAACGCTTCACAAAATATTGCTCAAACCCAGCAAAATAGAAATGTGCCTTCTCAAAACAGAAGGTTTATGAGTAGTGTTGGGCGAACAGTGTTCGCCACTGTTCGGGTTCTGCAGAACATCACCCTGTTCGGGTGATGTTCGCGTTCGGCCGAACACCTGGTGGTGTTCGGCCAAACTGTTCGGGTTCGCCCGAACGGCTCATTGCCTGGCCGAACAGGGCCCCTGTTCGGCACGAACAGGGCCCTGTTCGCCCGAATACTGCCCCCCTATGGGGTCGCAGGCATAAGGGGGGAGCATGCCCCGATCGCGGGGGGGTCGGAAATTCCCCCCACCCCCTCCGCTAGCGCTCCCCCCTCTGCCCGCTTCCCCATTCAAAAGTTAGGAAGTGAAACTGTACCTGTGCGGTAGTGGGTGGCTGGCAGTGGGCGGCACTATGGAGTGACTGAGGAGGAGGAGGAGTCCGGAGAGTGACGCGTTGAGGGAGGCCGGGCAGCGGGCGGTTCAGCAATTTCCGACCCCCCCGCGATCAGGGCATGCTCCCCCCTTATGCCTGCGACCCCATAGGGCCCCCAAAAGCGGGATGTTCGGGGAGTTCGGGGGTTCGGCCCGAACATGCCGAACATTGCGGCCATGTTTGGCGAACTTTCCCGAACCCGAACATCCAGGTGTTCGCCCAACACTATTTATGAGGAGTATGCTCACTCCATCCTGAATAATCACAAATACCTTCTGTTTTATAAAGGCAAATTACTGTTTTGCATAGCATTTTTAGTAAGAGAGCTTTTTGGCCCTTCATTAGCTCCTTACACACTGGCCATACACGGTACAGTAAAAACGTTAGATTATCCCGTTTTTTTTCAATCTAAATGATCGAATCGAATGAAAGTTAAAAAAAAAAAACATTTCGATCAAGAAATTCGAACGATTATCACGTTTTTTCGAGAAAAATCAGATCGGACATGCTGGAAAAATCTTTATATTCGATCTAACGGAATAATCAAACTAAATTATCTAATCGGAAAAAAATGAAAAATTGTACCATGTATGGCCACCATTAGGCATTCTGGTTCACCATGACATTGTCATGCAATCTGTAGATCAAACTCAGGTGACATTATTGAGTAAGGGAGTAAGAAGATTATTTTGTTTCTCACAAAGTGGGTCATGTTGGGTCATAGTTATTTTTAAATGACCACCACTTTAATTTAATCAAGTTTATTCTTTTATATGTGCTGTTTTTTGCCAGCCTCGGGTTCTTCTTTAAGGCACAGGAATGTATAAAATACATTAGATCAGTGACACTCCGAACTTTGTTAAGCAAAAAGAGAAAGCCTTGCTGCCAAATGCCACCTACACTTACTGGGAAGCTCTTGAGGGACAACAATGTATGAAGTTATCAAGGAAAAGAGAGGACGCGACTGGGTCAGGTGGCTGAGGCAGCCAATCTTATCTTAGCTAGCTACCATTGATAAATTATAGCAAACCTACCAACTCCGTGTAAAAAATCACTCAGAAAGTGGATGACTGAAGTGGAGGAGGTCTGAAAATACATTAAGCATTTTACCGGGGGTGGAAAAATGGAATTGTCATTGCACAATGTATGAACTGTATACAGTTTCTCTTTTGGAACTCAGAAAATAATTAAGATAGATGGGCAGATGAATTAGCTGTCCTGCAAGGTCAAAAATGGCTTGCCTTATTACTCTATTATTTCACTGTTGCAGAGCTATCACCACTGACGCCTTTTTTCATGATATTTTGTACATCGACACAAGAAAAAAAAAAAGAGATACAAATTGATTGTTTGGTTCCCATATCAGTCTTAGTCAATGCCGGCAGTGTTTGGATTAATGGGATTGAAGGCTGTTGGTTGAGGGAGGAAGACGGGCTGAAAAACAAGAGAAATTGGCTTGGACCCTTGGGAATTCATCTGATGTGTGATGTGTGGATACTCTGATGTTGTTTTAAACCGTGTGCACATCATAGTTGTTAGAATTCAAATGCATTAAATATGAAAATTCTCTTATCAGAAGAAATATCGTGTTTTACTTTAACATGTTTGAATATAAACTAATTAGAAAACAAAATCAAATCTATCAGGACAATACTGCTGAACACAGAGTGCCATCTCTGGACTTCATCACTACTCATACAACCACTTTAAAGGACTACTCTAGTTGTGTTATGGACCAAGCTTTGGATCTGTGCGGAGTGCCTGGGAGCCATATCTGAGTCATGGCCTTGGGGTGTAGTCACACGACGCTGCTCTTTTCAGAACTGAACCATTGTCACTCGTTATTGTGCTGGGATTATGAATACACGTTTCAAATGTATTGTTCACAAGATCAGAGTAAATGAGGTGGTTGACTTCTACTTGAGCACCAGAAAGTTTTGTCTTCTTTCTCTCAGTTGTGTCCTGCAAGAGTGAATTATAAGTGAATTAACACCTCGGAGAAAACTCAGGAGAAAAATTAAGGTACTCTGGGGCAGTCTTTTTTGGCTGCACCAGCTAAGTTAAAGTACTACTGAAGCAAGAGGGATATGGAGGCTGCCATATTTATTTCCTTTTAAGCAATACCAGTTGCCTGGCTGTCCTGCTAATCCTCTGCCTCTTATGTTTTTAACCATAGACCCTGAACAAGTACACGGCAGATTAAGTGTTTTCTTTTTTGTCAGATCTGACAAGATTACCTGTGTGCTTGTTTCTGGTGTTATTCAGATCCTACTGCAGACAAACAGATCAGCAGGACTGCCAGGCAACTGGTATTGTTTAAAAGGAAATAAATATTGCAGCCTCCATATACCTCTCACTTCAGTTGTCCCTTTAATCTAACATGTGTACCTACCTTTAGATTGGGTAATTTGTGACATAAGGGGCAGCACAGTGGCGTAGGGGATAGCACTGTCGCCTTGCACTGCTGGGTCCCCGGTTCGAATCCCAGACAGGTCAACATCTGAAAGGAGTTTGTACGGTCTCCCCGTTTCTGTGTGGGTTTCCTCCGACACTCTGGTTTCCTCCCATGTCCCAAAAACATACTGATAAGTTAATTGGTGTCTTCCTAAAATTGGCCCAAGACGAAGTTACACACACTACATGATACATACATAAACGTATGACTATGGTAGGGACTACATTGTGAGCTCCTCCATAAGACAGTTAGTGACAAGACAATATACTCTGCACAGCACTGTTCAAGATGTTGGCGCTACATAAATACTAAAAAAAGAAATAAATAACTAAATAAGTTTTTTAAGTCATCATCAAGTCAGGGTTGTCCAAAATGTTTAGGCCAAGGGCCATATCACCATTCTTGAGAGTGGTAGGGGCCGAACTAGTGAAATTAAACACAATTTTTGCTGATTACTGTCAGGTACACTATGCCTGTGATAGTTTTTTAATACATTCCCACAGGAAATAACGCATGCATGTGCAGTTAGCACAGTGGCAGCTGCTAATCAGTGGCTGTTACAGCTGCTGGCAAACGGCGAACACGAACTTCTGAAAAATGTTCGCGAACAGGCGAATCTGGCAAAGACTTTAATGGACAGGCAAATTTTAAAACCTACAAAAGTGATGGAAAACTTGTTTCAAAGGGTCTAACACCTGGACAGGGGCATGCCGGAGGGGGATCCATGCCAAAAGTCACAACAAAAATTACGAAGTTGACACAGAGTCAGGTTTTAATCCCTAAAGGGCAGAAATCACATTATACACAGCTCTGGGTGTCAGTGGGCTGTGGAGGGTCAAAAACAGAGAAATGCAATAGTACTATCAGAATACAGTGAAATAATAATGCACTGGAGTGGTTCTGTGCCTGCAACTTAATGAGGCAACAGCAGTAGTGTGCACACAGCTCTGGGTATCAATGGGCTGTGGAGTTTCACACACAAAAAAACACAGGAGACCTATATGCTAGACCTTAAAAGGGCTGTTTGCTTTCACAGCTAGTGAGGAACAAGAACACAGGCCTAGCTAATGCTTCCCCTACCTATCTGTAGCAAGTCTGACCCTGCTTTCACTAACAGTCAGCACAGCAGCCAGCAGAGAATTAATCTAATATGGCCACCGCAACTGCTTTTTGATGGGGGGTCCAGGAAGGAGTTCTAGCTGGTTGGCTGCCATGTGTCTGCTGACTTTGAGGTAAGGGGTCAAAGTTTAGCTCAATGATGATGTATAGGGCGCAAATCGAACACGCCAAATGTTCGCTGCAAATGCGAACAACTGAAGTTTGCAGAATACTGCTCGGCGGCGAACTGTTTGGGCCATCTCTACTGATAACCTACAGGAGAGCAAAGGGGGAGGCAGAACAACAACATAGTTGGCTTTGGGGGCCACTAGAAAAGGCTTAGCGTGCTTTCATTCATGTATTGCCAACATAAGCAGATATATATATATATTTGCCATGTGCATTATTTTTCAGTGTGCTAGAATAGAGCCCCCTGACAAGACTCTCAGCTAAGGCAGGCTGTCAATGTTTGCATTTTCACATGTAACATTACTACTAATGAGCTGTTCGTGTCCTTGAATCAGTGTAGTTTGAGCATCAAAGTCACAACCAATACTCACCTCTACCCCTTAATAAAAGCAAGCAAGAGGATGTATGCAATGGAAAATTCTGCAATAGGCAGGTCTTTGATTTTACAGCTAGCGAATAAAGTACTCATTATCCAACAGTAGGAGATGAAACTACTCCTAATGTGTACCAGCATGATTGCTGTTAGTGCAGAGAATTCATCCATTATCATAATATTTTCATAATTTTTTGTATAAAAGACTAAAAGTTAAGTCAGTATTCATGGACCAAAAAAAGGAAAGTTGTACTGCCAAAAACAAACCTGCACGGAGACTTCTATTGATTTAAAATATAAATGAAGAAAGAAAAAATACTGTATACCTTGTTCAACATTTCTTTTGGTGCTACAAGCCCACAATAGCTAAAATCATCCAACTTAAACATTATCACGTACCAATCTCAAATTAAGTCACACTTGGGGTCTCTTTCCTCTAGAAGTCTTATGGTTATCCTTATGATTTTTTTTTTACCATAAAAATGTGGCTGTGTAGGACTAGTTTGCCTTAACCCACTGCACACACTTCATTGAATATCCTTATCTCTTGTTGTGTGTTGAAAAACACCAGATATCTCTGCCTATGGCAGCATCCCCAGATTTTCAGCAGCCACACAGCTTTTATTCCTGGCCAGAAACCCTGTGAAATTAATCCACATCTCTCTGAAATCCTACTCTGCGTTCGGGTCACTGCTTCGTTCCAGCACCGCAAAAGGCAGAGATCCCATGATGATTTATTACCAGCCGCAGCGCACATATTATTATGAAATGAGTTTATTAGACTCTAAATCTCCTGTTAATGTGCTACTGTTTTAATCCTTTTATCCAATTTTCAGTCTAGCAGGCTTGGCTGCCATTCCCTTGCACGAAACTCTCCATTCTGAAGGTTTTATTGTATCATATCCATATTCATTTGTCGGCCTGTTCGGTTACAGAATCTGGGAAGCAGCAGAGAGACGGGAGCGGAATGGAAAGTGAAGAGAAATACCATGGATGTGTAAGCCCAAAGCCTCCGAAGAAAGACGATGAATTTTGTAGGTGTCGTTTTTTAAAATATTAGAAATAATATGGAAATCTTACCAGGTCAGCGGCTATAAAGTTCTAAGTTGAGGATAGGCAACACATTCAAAGTAAATAAACTTAATTATAGGAAGTAAAAAGACATATTTACTCATATATACTAAATAATTTAATGTCCATGGTGATTTGTGATTATGATCCAGGCAGGGGAGTAACTAGACATCACTAGGCCCCCCTGCGAAACTTTGGATGGGGCCCCCTGCAAAACTTTGGATGGGGCCTCCAAACCCCCCTTGCTTTGTCGCTTTCTGCACAGGAAAACTGAGTACTAATGTGTTTTCCCCATGCAGATAAAAACACTTAGACTTAAAGGAAACGTCAGGCAATCTATGCTACCCCTAGATCTACTTACCCGGGGCTTCCTCCAGCCCCTTGCAGCCGACAAGTCCCTCATCACAGCTCTGCTCCCACTACATACACACACAGCCATATTATTTTACTACATGGGAGCACATGCTATATGGAGGAACAACAATGACATGCTGAACAAAAGATATTGTATCAGTGTAACTTTGGCAAAGCATTCAGAATGTCACTGATTGATACTGTCATTACAGGATATTGGACTCCATGTGAGACAACAAGCTCTCAATGAAGCAGCGACAGTCAGACATCAATCTCCACTCCACTGTGTTGTAAAAGTAATCAGATGCCATAAGGTCATTAGCCTGTGTGAGATAAGACTCTAGGAATCCTTTCGGGAGTGATTGCTGTAAAGGGAAAGTCTACAACCTTTTTTCAAAATGTGACTCCTTTGTTTGTAAGCTTGTACATGAAGTCATCAGATCTTTGCAGCAGTGTGAGACGGATGTTTTTTACGAACCCTAGGGAGCAGGGACAGTGTACAAATTCCAAAGTGTGTATGAGTCCTTATCTGTGTTGTGGACACATGCAGTCAATAACAATGGTACGAGAGCAGAATACGTTTTTTATCTCCATGCCCTAAGCTGTCAGTCTCTCAAACTTTTCCCCCCAGGGACCCCTGTGGATTCTGGCCCCCCCTGCGGAGGGATCCCTTGCAGGGTCTATTGTTACACCCCTGGATCCAGGCAACCACATTGTCTTGTCTACAATAAAGATGGTGACTTTTTGAAAGGTCCCGGTGGACCTCACCGAAAACACTGCATGAAAAAGATACAGGGAAATAAAAATATGGGGTATAATCTCCCAAATTGGCTAATTTGGGCACCTCCATACATCTGGTTGATAGCCGCATTCTTCTGTGTCACTTGGTTGACAAAACACAGCAAGATCATGAATGACAACATGGTAGCCAGAGCTGATGAAGGTGAATTTACAAAAGCCCTTCCAAAATTGAATCTTCACCGTTCAATGGAACATTAACGGCATGGGGCAAATAATACTTATATCTCTGGTTCATTACAGCCAGTGTTGTTGTTCGAATTTGGGTGACCCTTACGTTCGATCCAAATATGACCATTCAGATTGGGAACATGGTGACTTAAAATCCAAGTGATTCAATGGTGTGAATTCACCGGTCCCATAATGGCCAGGGTCCTCCAATCAGAATGGGGGATCCTCTCCTCCATCTTTATGGTGGCAGGCAGCCGATTGGCTGTCTGCTTCTACACATGACACAGGCAGCCATAGCTCTTTTATAAGTTCAGGGCTTGGCTGCATTCAGCACTCCTGTGTGAGATCTGCTAGTGGACACAGCTATGCTGTGCTGTTGCCACAGTATGTTATGTTTAAGTGAGATACTGCTTTGTTATTATAGAGATAGTTTGTTTTATTGCAGAATAATACAAGGCTATAATTGTTGTGCCCCTAGACCAAGTATGTTGTGGCTCCGCTTTCATGTGCAGCAGCGCCCCTCCCATTCCATGTGCAGCCCCCTCTTCCATGTTTGTCACCCATGTACTGCAGGCCCTCTCTTTCATGAAAAGCTCCCTTGGTCATCAGTTTTCTTTTCCATGCCTTGCTCCACATTTCCAGCCTCCTCTTTCATATGTAGCAACCCCTCTTTCACTTTCAGGTGCCTGCAGCCACCCAAGGCCCGGGTCTATGAGGCCTTTCCAGAAATCTGGACCTGGAAATATATAGATGGTGTATTGTTGTTATTGAACATATACTCAGTCCTGTCCTGCAACAATTTTTGGACATATCACATTTAAATATATTACGGTAATGTTAGCACTAAAGTCGCATCTCTCAGGCAGATGAATTTTTGTATTGGACAACAGATGCTCATTCAGTCCGGGTCATTTTTGGACATACCGTCTTTGAATATATTACTGTTAGAGAAAGAAACCTAAGCTGTTGCGATCCTGGTTATAAATAGCATATCTTGAATCAAAGTGTTCAATTACAAAAGGCATGTGTATCAATCATAAAAGTTCCATCATTATCTGAAAAAAAACACTTCAGCTTTCCTTTAAATACTTTCTGAATCTGGAACAAAACAAAGTTATTAAAGTATGATAATCCTATTTAATTAATCATTTCAGCTTACAGCGGTGATGGGTGAAAGGGCAGTAAACAAAATAAACCAATATAAACTTATCTCTTAATAGCTTTGGTGCATTCAATGGCTTGTTGGTACAGATTAAAGAGAACCCGAGGTGTGTTTAAAGAATGTTATCTGCATACAGAGGCTGGATCTGCCTATAAAGCCCATCCTCTGTTGCTATCCCAAACCCCACTAAGGTCCCCCTGCACTCTGCAATCCCTCATAAATCACAGCCATGCTGTGAGGCTGTGTTTACATCTGTAGTGTCAGTCTCAGCTGCTCCCCCGCCTCCTGCATAGCTCCGGTCCCTGCCCCCGTCCCTTCCCTCCAATCAGCAGGGAGGGAAGGGATGCAGGCGGGGACTGGAGTTCTGCAGGAGGCGGAGAGAGCAGCAGACTGACACTATAGAAATAAACACAGCCAGCTCTGACAAGCTGTTTGTCAGCAGCGTGGCTGTGATTTATGAGGGATTGCAGAGTGCAGAGGGACCTTAGGGGGGTTTGGGATAGCAACAGAGGCTGGGCTGTATAGGCAGATCCAGCCTCTGTATGCAGATAATATTCTTCAAACCCACCTCGGGTTCTCTTTAACATGTTACAGTAACCTTGCACCAGAACAAAAGCTTCAAACAAGACAGGACGCTGCAGAGAATTATATTCTGTTCATGCCCTGGGCAAATATGAAGAGTTTTCATTTATTTATTTTATTTATTTATTGTATTTATAATTTTGTCTTCTTTTCTCTTTTTATCTCAGCCATTGATAGACCTCTTCTTCTGGATGAGCAGACAGGGAAACGCTGGGTAATACCGGACTGGGTCTGTGAAGTAAATAAAGACTGATATGTACACACATCCATTTAGTAGCTCAGCTGTATCATGTGTCAACACATTCTAACCTGGAATTATTGAGTATTGGATTCTGCAATGCACGTGTCCTGAAGCAGGAACACACAGACGGGGAAAATATGCAGTGGCATGTAATGATCTCTCTAAACCAGATCAACAAAATCCATTATCCTGAAGCTCCGCACACAAGAAGCATCCAGTTTATCGCTTACAACATATGCTATACAGCGCATACGTCTGTGCCATCTCATTCTACATCTGGGAGCCTAAAGAGCTATTACTCCATGTTATCCTTAATAACAAATAGTCACAACTGCTGAGATTTATACCCTTTCAATGAATGCATTTTAAGTCATTGCAGTGGGAGAAGTGGTCATTTCGCCATATAAAAGATTCTATTTTCGCAACTCAATAGATGATAGAGTCAGTTTTAGAGGTCTAGCAGTATTCAGGTTGTTTTTTTCCAGAACCAGAAAACCAAACATAGAATAGTATTAGGATCATTAAAGCAAACCTGTGAGGTTTGCTGCAGCATAATCTGGATGCCTTGGGAGGGAGGAGCCTCTAGATCCTAAAGAGGTTTCCCCCTCCTCGTATGTCAGCCCATTCCAGTTCTGGGACCTCGGGAGAGTGGCCTCCTTGCCCATGCGCACTAGCACCATCCCACTAAGGGTCCAGTGGAAAAATAGCCAAGCCTGGTCGGACGGTGCTACTGCACATGTGTTGATGGCTCATGCCTGCACTGCACAGTAGTGCGGACCTGATCCTGGCTTTCTCTGAAGAAAGCCAAGCAGGATGGTGCTAGTGTGCTTGAACAAGCTATCGACAAGCGTCGACGACCTCTTTTTGGGGACAGGGGGAGCCTCTTTAGGATTCAGAGGCTTTCTCCTCCCAAGGTAAGTACCCCTTAGGGGCACTTTTTCTCGCTTCAGGTTCCTTTTGACTACATCACCATCCAAGGGACGGTACAATAAAAGGATATACAATATGCGGGGGTCATATCCTTTTATAAGTGATTCTCATGCATACAGGAGCTCAGGGTGGGGGAGTTAATAGATAGTTAAAGTAATTTCTTTTTTTTTTCTGTCAGCTAACAACAAAGCATGCTTATAGCAAAAGAGAAAAATAAATCAGTATTTGGTGTGGTTACCCTTTGCCTTAAATATGGCATCCATTTTCCCATGAACAGTTTAACAAAGTTTTTTTTTGGACTGGCAGGTTGTTCCAAACATTTAGGATTTAGGTTTCCTGGGCTGCTACTTTCTCTTCATGTAATCGCAAACAGATAAAGATCACAGCTCTGTGGAGGGTATCTATTCCAGGAGGACTCGGCCCATCTTTTACACTGAAGATAATTCTTGTATAAATTTGGCTGTACATTTGGTGTCATTGTGCTACTGTGGAATTAATGTTGGATCCTTTGGACTCCTCGGTGACAGTATTGTATGATGGACATGTATCTGCTTGTACTGCACTGAGGAGACCATTGATTCTGAACAAATTCCTAACTCTACGTACAGAAATGCAGTCCAAAA
Source organism: Hyperolius riggenbachi (assembly GCF_040937935.1). Taxonomy (NCBI): domain Eukaryota; kingdom Metazoa; phylum Chordata; class Amphibia; order Anura; family Hyperoliidae; genus Hyperolius; species Hyperolius riggenbachi. The sequence goes on along the minus strand of NC_090655.1, from coordinate 124,851,783 downwards.
CCTGAGGAAAACTCTACCATGCTTCACTGTTGCCTGCAGATATTCATTTTTGTATCATTCCCCAGGCGTTCAATAAACAAACTATTTTCTGTTAAACAAATATTTAAAATTTGGATTTATCTGTCCAGAACACCTGCTGCCACTTTCCTGCAGGCCAGGTCTTGTGTTTCCATGCACCGCTGGATGGCCTGTCCTTGTTTCTATGCCTGAGGAGGCTTTTTTTAGTTTTACATCTTCTGTGAAGTTCTTCTCAACTGTTAAAGGCTTTTCTGGATTATACTGTAGATAAGTGTGCTAAGGTCCCTCTGGTGTCTGGGATGTCCAAGCTGATGATGCTACTGAATGTCTACTGAAGTCAATATATGATGTGTCAGCACCTTCTGCACTACGCTTCCATAGTTGTCCACTGTGGGGTTTTTTTTAGACCTTGTTGATGCAGTAAGAAGACCCGGGGCCCAAACTTCCAAACGATAACGTTTTAAAAGACAACTGAAAGCAACCTGAGCACCATGTTTTTTTTTATTTTTTAAATGAACCTCCCTATAGGGAGGTTTGTAATGGTGTGTTGGCGTTGGGGTGAACCTCACTACTTACTTACAGGGTGCTGCTCCTCTGCCCCTCCACTTGTGGGGCATGCACAATCTTCTCTGCCCGACTGGCATCCCGGGCAATGTAGTCCGTGTCTGTGAGAACAGAGCTATACTCGCATCCATGGACTACATCTCCCAGCATGTATTATGGACGTGCATGTGGAACACTGCTTAGCGCTACAAAATCCTTCTGATGCTGTTGCTCGGGTGCATGCCATGATCACTTTTCTGAGTGGATTCAAGATAGAATGCAACATGGCCAATCGATTACTACCCAACCAATCGACTTTTCTACCGGGGAGTTATTCAATGAGTATTAGTATAATAGCATGATATCAGCCTATGTATGCCCATCTTTAGTTCAGTTTCTAATGCTGGCCATATGTCAATAGATTTGAATAATTGATTGTTCTGAAAGTCATCCCGTAATTGTATTTTCACGGAGATGAATATGAAGACATATCAAGATGATTGTTTGGTTGCACATTTTATCCTATTGTATGTAGCTGGCATAACATGTATGATTGCGATCTTTTGAGTTAATGGTAAGCGCAGTAGGTGAGCCTGTAGTGCTACTGCAGGATTATGCTGTGCAGACAGAGTGGAATATAGTTGCCTGTGAAAACTGCTGCTGGAAGTTTAGGAGATCTGTACTGCACAAAGTGGTTGGTTAAGGGACTCCTGACAATGTGCTGTAAAACCTACAGTATGTATTGACATTAGTTAATCAAGGAGTTATAAACAGAGGAAAAACAAGCTCTAATCAGGGGTCTAGTCCTGGGAAAAGAAGTGAGTGGACTCACCTAGAAAACCCATGCGCCAAAAAATGGGCGTGGTCAAGCATACTGTGGGCATGGTAATGGGTGGGGCCAAATATACATGACCTTAACAGTGATGTAAAAGGAAAAGGTCTGCTGGGGAAGTTTGAGCTCTGCCGTAGTGTATCCCCCCAAAATAGATGTAATCTGCCAGCATTTCACCAAAAAGACACATAATCTGGTAGAAGTTCCTCCAAAATACAGATAATATGGCAGTGGTTCCCCCAAAATAGATAATGTGGCAGCAGCAGTTCCCCCAACATACACAATTTGGAAGCAGTTCCGCAAAATATGCGAAACCTGGCAGCGGAACACCCAAAATACATATAATCTGGCAGCAGTGGTCCCCCAAACATACACAATCTGGCAGCATTTCCCCAAAATACGCATAATCTGGCATCAGCAGTTCCCCTAACATACACATAATCTGGCAACCAGTTCCCCAAAATACATAACAGCGGTTCCACAAAAATACAGATAATCTGACAGCAGTTCCCCCAAAATAGGTACCCTCATCATAGGTAGCCAGGTCTATAGGAGCTCGATTCACAAAGCGGTGCTAACCCAGTTAGAGACTTTAGGCGTGATAACAATTTTTATCATGCCTAAACTCAGTTTAGGCATGATAAGTTTAGGCATGCTAAGTTTAGATAAGTTTAGATCGCATGCAAAGTCCCGCACGCAAAGCAGCGCCATTAAACTCTATGCAAAGTGCACCAAACTTTGCTAGCGCAAAACTTTTGATCAGCTGTGCACTGCGGTGCTAACCCAGTTGGTGCTTAAACTTATCACGCCTAAAAACTTATCACACCTAAACTTATCACACCTAAACTTATCATGCCTAAACAGAGTTTAGGCGTGATAAAGGGCTTTTCACCAGGGTGCTAACTGTTAGCACCGCTTTGTGAATCAGGCCCTAGGTGTCCCCAGTATAAGTAGCCATGAGTATAGTAGTCCCCAGTACATGTAGCCAGAGGTACATGTGCCTAGCAGGGCCGTTTCTTGCCCCGTTCAGCCGGTTCTGCTGAACGGGGCGCCGATGAGTGACAGATTGGGGGGCGCCAGGCCGTCCCTGTGGCCGCCGCCACTGCTCCCCCTCCCTCCCTCCTGGCGCCTCACTCAGACCTCGATCAGGCGGCGACCAATCGTGCGGGCGCTAGGACCCAGCGCCCGCACTATGCGGAAGTGACATCACTTCCGCATATAGAGCGGTTGCGTCCGGCGCCCGCCGGTACTGGTCGGGTTGCCGCTGATCCTGAGGTCTGCAAGGTAAGGGGGGAGCGGGAGCGGCGGCTGGGGGCTCCCTGTCACTTACTGCTCAAACGGGCTCCCTGTCACTCACTTCCTAAAGGTACTCCCTGTCACTCACTTCCTAAAGGGGCTCCCTGTCACTCACTTCCTAAAGGGGCTCCCTGTCACTCACTTCCTAAAGGTACTCCCTGTCACTCACTTCCTAAAGGGGCTCCCTGTCACTCACTTCCTAAAGGTACTCCCTGTCACTCACTTCCTAAAGGTACTCCCTGTCACTCACTTCCTAAAGGGGCTCCCTGTCACTCACTTCCTAAAGGGGCTCCCTGTCACTCACTTCCTAAAGGTACTCCCTGTCACTCACTTCCTAAAGGGGCTCCCTGTCACTCACTTCCTAAAGGTACTCCCTGTCACTCACTTCCTAAAGGGGCTCCCTGTCACTCACTTCCTAAAGGGGCTCCCTGTCACTCACTTCCTAAAGGTACTCCCTGTCACTCACTTCCTAAAGGGGCTCCCTGTCACTCACTTCCTAAAGGTACTCCCTGTCACTCACTTCCTAAAGGGGCTCCCTGTCACTCACTTCCTAAAGGGGCTCCCTGTCACTCACTTCCTAAAGGTACTCCCTGTCACTCACTTCCTAAAGGGGCTCCCTGTCACTCACTTCCTAAAGGTACTCCCTGTCACTCACTTCCTAAAGGGGCTCCCTGTCACTCACTTCCTAAAGGGGCTCCCTGTCACTCACTTCCTAAAGGTACTCCCTGTCACTCACTTCCTAAAGGGGCTCCCTGTCACTCACTTCCTAAAGGTACTCCCTGTCACTCACTTCCTAAAGGGGCTCCCTGTCACTCACTTCCTAAAGGGGCTCCCTGTCACTCACTTCCTAAAGGTGCTCCCTGTCACTCACTTCCTAAAGGGGCTCCCTGTCACTCACTTCCTAAAGGGGCTCCCTGTCACTCACTCACTTCCTAAAGGGGCTCCCTGTCACTCACTCACTTCCTAAAGGGGCTCCCTGTCACTCACTCACTCACTTCCTAAAGGGGCTCCCTGTCACTCACTCACTTCCTAAAGGTACATATAGAGCGGTTGCGTCCGGCGCCCGCCGGTACTGGTCGGGTCGCCGCTGATCCTGAGGTCTGCAAGGTAAGGGGGGAGCGGGAGCGGCGGCTGGGGGCTCCCTGTCACTTACTGCTCAAACGGGCTCCCTGTCACTCACTTCCTAAAGGGGCTCCCTGTCACTCACTTCCTAAAGGTACTCCCTGTCACTCACTTCCTAAAGGGGCTCCCTGTCACTCACTTCCTAAAGGGGCTCCCTGTCACTCACTTCCTAAAGGGGCTCCCTGTCACTCACTTCCTAAAGGTACTCCCTGTCACTCACTTCCTAAAGGGGCTCCCTGTCACTCACTTCCTAAAGGTACTCCCTGTCACTCACTTCCTAAAGGGGCTCCCTGTCACTCACTTCCTAAAGGGGCTCCCTGTCAGGGCCGGGCCGAGGCAGAGGCTGGAGAGGCTCCAGCCTCAGGGCGCAGTGTAGGAGGGGGCGCACAATTCATTCAGTGGTCATTCCCAATTGTGTTTGAAACAGAAAGAAATAAGAAAAGGGGATACAAGACAGTGACTGCAAGCCAGATAACTAGAGATTAAGGTGTTGGGGAGGTTGGGGGCCTTGCGGCACCTATTAGTCTAATAGCAATCAGTGTCTGACGGCTGGGGTGGGAGGGATGGGGGGGGCGCACTTTGGTGTCTCAGCCTTGGGTGCTGAAGGACCTTGTCCCGCCTCTGCTCCCTGTCACTCACTTCCTAAAGGTGCTCCCTGTCACTCACTTCCTAAAGGGGCTCCCTGTCACTCACTTCCTAAAGGGGCTCCCTGTCACTCACTCACTTCCTAAAGGGGCTCCCTGTCACTCACTCACTTCCTAAAGGGGCTCCCTGTCACTCACTCACTTCCTAAAGGGGCTCCCTGTCACTCACTCACTTCCTAAAGGGGCTCCCTGTCACTCACTCACTTCCTAAAGGGGCTCCCTGTCACTCACTGCCTAAAGGGGCTCCCTGTCACTCACTGCCTAAAGGGGCTCCCTGTCACTCACTGCCTAAAGGGGCTCCCTGTCACTCACTGCCTAAAGGGGCTCCCTGTCACTCACTGCCTAAAGGGGCTCCCTGTCACTCACTGCCTAAAGGGGCTCCCTGTCACTCACTGCCTAATGGGGGTCCAGGCTGGCTACATGTACTGGGGAAACTGGCTGTTTGTCATTATGTGCATTTACTGGTGAAAAGCTGTCTCTTATTATGTGCATTTACTGGTGAAAAGCAGTCTCTTATTATGTGCATTTACTGGTAAAAAGCAGTCTCTTATTATGTGCATTTACTGGTGAAAAGCTGTCTCTTATGTGCATTTACTGGTGAAAAGCGGTCTCTTATGTGCATTTACTGGTGAAAAGCGGTCTCTTATGTGCATTTACTGGTGAAAAGCGGTCTCTTATTATGTGCATTTACTGGTGAAACGCTGTCTCTTATGTGCATTTAGTGGGGAAATTTTGTCAGTAAAAATAATCTTTTGTCAGTAAATTTTTAGGTATTTGTCAGTAAAAAATAACGTGAAAGGTTGGCAACACTGGCAGGCTGCGCGGCGCAACGGGAAAGATACAGGCAGCCCACCTCACGCTTGGGCTTGGCGGGGGGAGGAGCCGACGACAGCGAGCGAGAGTACGGTGGCCGCAGGCAGCCATAAATACGCAGTGTGTGACTGCGTCGCACTCGCAGAGCCTCTCAACCTGAGTCAGTCCAGAGACTAGCAGACTGCCAGGCAGTCAAAGCCAGCCAGGAGCAAGCCCATGGAAGAGGGGTAGGAATGGGGTACCACATGCATGCGTAAAGAGGTGGAAGGTGTGGGTGTGATTAGGCAGGACATGGGTGTGGTTATGTGGTTGGGCGCGGTTAATTTAACCACTCCCATAGGCGCCAGAGAAAATCTTGCTGCCAGGTGCCAGGCACCCCAGGCTCACCCCTGTGTGCAGCAGCAGTGTGCGGCGGAGCCCAGCCCCAGAAGGTGGAGTCTTTTTGGCCAGTTGGACTCGGGCTCCTCGCTGCCACTGCTGCTAGTGGGTGCCTTGGCCCTTGCTGCCGCTGCCCGCTAGCACCTCCATGGTCCCCTGCCCGGACCCCCACCGTTCCTGGCCCGGCGCCTTCTTCCAGTTCCACCTGCCATGAGATGGACCTCATGGTAAGTAGGCAGTAAGGCAGGCAGTCTATGTACAGCACTGCCTCTCTCTTTCTGATGTGGCTGCTGGGGGAGGGGGGCGCTCTTTTTGCCCTGGGCTGGTGGTCAGAACCCACCATGGTGATGGTCTAACAGTGTGACTCCCTGGCTGGGGGTAGGGGGGCACTCTTTTTGCTCTGGGCTGGTGGTCAGAGTCTGACCACCAACCAGCCCAGGGCAAAAAGAGTACCCCCCTTCCCCAGCCAGGGAGTCACAGTCAGACCATGGTGGGCTCTGACCACCAGCCCAGGGCAAAAAGAGCACCCCCCCTACCACCCACAGCCAGGGAGTCAAAGTCAGACCATGGTGGTCTGACGGTCAAACCACCATGGTCTGACTGTGACTCCCTGGCTAGGGGGGGAGAGGGTCACACTTTTTTTCCCTGGAAAGGTGGTCAGACCACCATACTGTGACTCCCTGGCTAGGGGGCGGAGGGGGTCACTCTTTTTTTCCCTGGGCAGGTGGTCAGACGCAGAGTAAAAAAATTAAAAATAAAATAAAAATGGTGAGTTGGTTTCAAGAAGCCTTTTGACATGATTTCACTTAGCAGCTTTGATTGGGGGGGGGGGGGCAATTTTTTGACTCTCGAACTGGGTGAAATTTAGCCTAGAAACTGCCCTGGTGCCTAGTATATGTAGCCAGGGGTATATGTCCCCAGTATATGTAGCCAGGGGTATACGTGCCCAGTATATGTAGTCAGGGGTATATGTCCCAGTATATGTAGCCAGGGGGGTATGTGCCCAGTATATGTAGCCAGGGGGTATATGTGCCCAGTATATGTAGCCAGGGGGGTATGTGCCCAGTATATGTAGCCAGGGGGTATATGTGCCCAGTATATGTAGTCAGGGGGTATATGTGGCCAGTATATGTAGTCAGGTGGTATATACAAGATACAAGATACAAGATGGATTTATTCGCCAAGTACGGTGGTGCCGTACTCGGAATTGCTTGTGGTACACACGGCTTGGACACGTACATAATGACAGTTATACATTTTACATATACACGGTGACAAATTACACATACTAATAGCATTTACAATACATTAGGGGCTACAGTATCACATACTAGCAGCATAACAGTACGATAGCATCTCTGAGATATTGTGTGTTAGAGTGCAGACGAGAAGGCGGAAGAGCAACACTGAGGCAAGTATGCTGGATTCAGGCTAGGACGGAAGAGTCAGGGGTCGGTGTTGTTGAGCAGCAGAACTGCCTGGGGGAAGAAAGAGTTCCTGCGCCTGGTGGTCTTGGATGGGATAGTTCGGAAGCGGCGGCCGGATGGGAGGGGCTCGAAGAAGCGGCTGCCAGGGTGGGCGGGGTCGCAGGAAATCCTGGTGGCCCTCTTCCTCATCCTAGCCGCGTGGAGGAGATCGAGAGGTGGCAGGGGCGATCCGATGATCCTTTCCGCCTCCCTAATGATTCTTTGCAGTTTATGCCTGTCACTGGCCGTTGCGCGGGCGTACCAGACGATAACTGAGGAGCAAAGAATAGACTCCGTGGTAGCGGTGTAGAAGCTGGTCAGCAGCTCCCGAGGCATGCCAAATTTTTTAAGTTGGCGCAGGAAAAATAGCCTCTGCTGTGCCTTCTTCTGAATTTTGATGGTGTTCTGTTCCCACCTTAGATCAGTGGATAAGGTTGTGCCAAGGAACCGGACCGACGATACTCTGGAGACTTCGGTCTCGCCTATGTAGACTGGTGGGTGGGGGGGAGGGTTCCTCCTGAAATCAACAATCAGCTCAACAGTCTTTGTTGCATTGAGGACCAGGTTGTTGTTCTCGCACCACTTGCAGATTCTCTCTATCTCCCTGCGGTATTCCCGCTCTCCGTTTCCGCCGATGAGACCGATGATTGTTGTATCATCAGCAAATTTGATGACCTTGATGGAGTCCAAGGCGGAAGTGCAGTTATTGGTGTACAGGGAGAACAGAAGCGGGGACAGTACACACCCTTGAGGTGCCCCTGTATTGGTAGTTCTCACGCTGGAGGAGCAGTTACCGAGCTTGACCTGTTGTGTCCTGTCTGAAAGGAAGCTCTTGACCCATGCGCGAAGTGTGGGATCGACGCCGAGCTGCGCCAGATTATCGACCAGGGTGTCTGGGCAGATCGTGTTGAAGGCTGAGCTGAAATCCAGGAACAGGATTCTGGCATATGAGCCAGGCTTGTCAAGGTGCTCCATGATGTATGCCAGGCTGATGTTTATGGCGTCCTCTATGGACCTGTTGGCCCTGTATGCGAATTGGAATGGGTCTAGCAGTGCATCAGTGGTGCGTTTGAGGTGAGCGAGGACTAGCCATTCTAGAACCTTCATAATGGTAGGTGTTAACGCCACGGGTCTGAAGTTGTTGAGGTCTGTGTTACCTGGCTTCTTTGGGACTGGTACGATTGTGGACCTCTTGAAACAGGAGGGGACAGTACCTTCCGCTAGTGATTTTCTGAATAGAGTGGTGAACACTGGAGCCATATGTCCCCAGTATATGTAGTCAGGGGGATATGTGCCCAGTATATGTAGCCAGGGGGTATATGTGCCCAGTATATGTAGTCAGGGGGTATATGTGCCCAGTATATGTAGCCAGGGGGTATATGTGCGCAGTATATGTAGTCAGGGGGTATATGTCCCCAGTATATGTAGTCAGGGGATATATGTCCCCAGTATATGTAGCCAGGGGGTATATGTCCCCAGTATATGTAGTCAGGGGGTATATGTGCCCAGTATATGTAGTCAGGGGGTTTATGTGCCCAGTATATGTAGTTAGGGGGTATATGTCCCCAGTATATGTAGTCAGGGGGTATATGTGTCCAGTATATGTAGCCAGGGGGTATATGTCCCCAGTATATGTAGTCAGGGGGTATATGTGCCCAGTATATGTAGTCAGGGAGTATATGTCCCCAGTATATGTAGTCAGGGGGTATATGTGGCAGAATAGGTAGCCAGGTGTCCCCCCAGCAGGAGGGGAGCAGCGCAGAGAAGACGGAGAGCTGTGAGCAGCGGTGAAGAAGGGGGGCCATCTCTCCCCCTTCTCTCACCTCGGGGCTCTCCTTCCCTCACTCTGCCCTCCACAAGTAATGTGCGGGCAGCCGGCAGCGGGCGGGACTTACCTCTCCTCGTCGTCGGAACACCAGATCTGCATGCCGCAAGTCTGGTCTGGTTCAGACCAGAGCAGCGGCACGCAGATCCGGCGCCGGAACGAGGAGAGGTAAATCCCGCCCGCTGCCGGCTGCCTGCACATTACTTGTGGAGGGGAGAGCGAGGGAAGGAGAGCCCCGAGGTGAGAGAAGGGGGGGGAGATGGCCTCCTTCTCCACCGCTGCTCACAGCTCTCCTTCCACTGCGCTGCTCCCTCCACACAAGCCAGCGTGGACAGCGTCCACCCTAGGGAAATAGTAAGTGGACGCCGTCCACGCGCGTCCACGCTAGTGTTGGGCGAACATCTAGATGTTCGGGTTCGGGCCGAACAGGCCGAACATGGCCGCGATGTTCGGGTGTTCGACCCGAACTCCGAACATAATGGAAGTCAATGGGGACCCGAACTTTTGTGGTTTGTAAAGCCTCCTTACATGCTACATACCCCAAATTTACAGGGTATGTGCACCTTGGGAGTGGGTACAAGAGGAAAAAAAAATTTAGCAAAAAGAGCTTATAGTTTTTGAGAAAATCGATTTTAAAGTTTCAAAGGGAAAACTGTCTTTTAAATGCGGGAAATGTCTGTTTTCTTTGCACAGGTAACATGCTTTTTGTCGGCATGCAGTCATAAATGTAATACATATAAGAGGTTCCAGGAAAAGGGACCGGTAATGCTAACCCAGCAGCAGCACACGTGATGGAACAGGAGGAGGGTGGCGCAGGAGGAGAAGGCCACGCTTTGAGACACAACAACCCAGGCCTTGCATGAGGACAAGAAGCGTGCGGATAGCATGCTTTGTACCACCATGCAGTCATAAATGTAATAAAGATAAGTGGTTCAATAAACAGGGACCACGCGGCAACGCTAACCCAGCAGCAGCACACGTGATGGAACAGGAGGAGGCGCAGGAGGAGAAGGCCACGCTTTGTGAGACACAACAACCCAGGCCTTGCATGAGGACAAAAAGCGTGCGGAGAGCATGCTTTGTACCGCCATGTAGTCATAAATGTAATAAAGATAAGAGGTTCAATAAACAGGGACCACGCGGCAACGCTAACCCAGCAGCAGCAGCAGCAGCAGCACACGTGATGGAACAGGAGGAGGCGCAGGAGGAGAAGGCCACGCTTTGTGAGACACAACAACCCAGGCCTTGCATGAGGACAAAAAGCGTGCGGATAGCATGCTTTGTACCGCCATGTAGTCATAAATGTAATAAAGATAAGAGGTTCCATAAACAGGGACCGGCAACGGTAACCCAGCAGCAGCAGCAGCAGCAGCAGCACACGTGATGGAACAGGAGGAGGCGCAGGAGGAGAAGGCCACGCTTTGTGAGACACAACAACCCAGGCCTTGCATGAGGACAAAAAGCGTGCGGATAGCATGCTTTGTACCGCCATGTAGTCATAAATGTAATAAAGATAAGAGGTTCCATAAACAGGGACCGGCAACGGTAACCCAGCAGCAGCAGCAGCAGCAGCAGCACACGTGATGGAACAGGAGGAGGCGCAGGAGGAGAAGGCCACGCTTTGTGAGACACAACAACCCAGGCCTTGCATGAGGACAAAAAGCGTGCGGATATAGCAGCAATGCTTTTTGCCGCCATGCAGTCATAAATGTAATACAGATGAGAGGTTCAATAAACAGGGACCGGAAACGCTAAACCATCCCAGATGTTCATCGGTCATGTTACTTGGTTGGGGTCCAGGAGTGTTGCGTAGTCGTTTCCAATCCAGGATTGATTCATTTTAATTTGAGTCAGACGGTCTGCATTTTCTGTGGAGAGGCGGATACGCCGATCTGTGATGATGCCTCCGGCAGCACTGAAACAGCGTTCCGACATAACGCTGGCTGCCGGGCAAGCCAGCACCTCTATTGCGTACATTGCCAGTTCGTGCCAGGTGTCTAGCTTCATGCCCGGTTTCAGGTCCAGCGGTGCCAGCCACAAATCCGTCTGTTCCTTTATTCCCCTCCAAATTTCCTCCCCTGTGTGCTGCTTATCCCCAAGGCAGATCAGCTTCAGCAACGCTTGCTGACGCATGCCAACAGCTGTGCTGCACTGCTTCCACGATCCTACTGCTGCTGGTGCTGGGTTAGCGTTTCCGGATGAGGTACAGCTTTGAGATGCGTTGGAGGAGAAGGAGTCAGAGAGGTAGGTGCTGCTGTTGTTATCCAGTGGGAGGGACGGCGGTGCAGCTGTTTGCGGCGTGGGCAACACCCGCGCCGTAGCAGGTGAGGAATCACTGCCAGGCTCCACAAGGTTCACCCAGTGCGCGGTAAGGGAGATGTATCGACCCTGGCCGAACGCACTTGTCCAGGTGTCAGTGGTGAGGTGAACCTTGCAGGCAACGGCATTCTTCAAGCTTCGGGTTATTTAGCTGACCACGTGCTCATGCAACTCAGGCACTGCAGAGCGCGCAAAGTGGTAGCGGCTGGGAACCACGTAACGTGGGATGGCCACTGACATCATGCCCTTGAAGCTGTTTGTCTCCACCACTCGATATGGCAGCATTTCGCAGGCCAGAAGCTTGGCTATGCTGGCTGGCTGTTACTGCCACGGCCCGCGGGTCATTTGCTGGCAATTTCCTCTTGTGCTCAAACATCTCAGAGACAGACAACTCAACCGTAGCACTGCACACCGAAGGGCTGTTGGTTGTTGTGTTTGATGAACACTGGGAGACCTCAAGAGCACTAGTCCGGAAAGTGACAGTGTCAGCATCGTCTGATGTTTGTGAATGTTGTGAACCACGCAATGGCTGGGCTACTGCTGCTGCTGAGGCGGGTCTGGTGGTGAGTCTGGTGAACCCAAGGGAGGCAGTGTTGCTGGTGGTACGGTGGTACCCTGTCCTGCCGCGTTTGCCCACAGAGTGGGATGTTTGGATAGAATGTGGCGGCTCATGCTGGTGGTGGAGAGGTTGTTAATACTTTTCCCCCTGCTCAGGCGGGTCTTGCACACCTTGCAAATCGCCATGGTAACATCCTCAGTGCAGTCTTCAAAGAAAGCCCAGACTTTAACTGGCTGAGGACTCGGACCTCGTGCGTGATGTGCTGGTGCTGCTTAACCCACTGCTGGACGCTTGAGAGGTCATCCAAGTAATTATCTGGTCCTGTTCTTTTGGATCTGTGAGGGTTGTTGTCCTGGACAACATGGGCAGTATTGAGTGGGTTTTCTTGGGTGCTCCCCTGTGGCCTGTACGTGAACCGTCAGGGGAAACACCTCTTCCCTTGCCCCTCCCTCTTTCACCGGATTTCTTCCTCATTTCACTTAAAGTACACGCTGACTGGCAGCAGTACAGTGGCAGTACAGAAATGCTATACAGTGGTGGGTGAGCGGTGTACCACTATTGTCAGCAGTGACACAGAGCACAATGCTATACAGTGGCGGGTGAGCGGTGTACTACTGTTCCCAGCAGACACAGAGTGGAAGTAAACACAATGCTATATAGTGTGGCTGAGCCGTGTACACAGAGTGGCATTAAACACAATGCTATATAGTCTGCTATATAGTCACCCCGAACAGGGTGATGTTCTGCAGAACCCGAACAGTGGCAAACACTGTTCGCCCAACACTACTGGGAGGGATCGCAGATTTTAGTACCTAAACACACGATACAACATGTTTTCCGGGGTCGGACTCTGAGGCACATACAGATGGTCCCGATCATCATCCTCATCATACAACTCTTCTCCTGAGTCTGACCCACCCACCACCTCTGCCACCCCAACATCCCCAGACACAGACCCCTCATCGTCCTCAACATTAACTTGGGATGCTGGCCTGAGCCAGACCTCCTCCTCCACATCAGGCCCCATCATCTCCTCAATGGCAGCCCTCATTAATCGCTCTGGCGACGGACTGATGGACACAACGTTCTCCTCCGGGGAGGGCTGCTGCTGACCACTGGCTGCTGGGGTGGATGTTATAGCTTGCGTGGGGCGTTGGCTGTTGCTGTTGTTGGGAGTGCTGCTCACAGCGGAGGTCTCTGGGGAACTCATGTTGAGCTCATATAGTGGTTGACGGTGAGTGGAGTATTACTGATCCCAGCAATATACACACTGACTGGCAGAGTACGCAATGCTATATAGTGTGGCTGAGCGGTGTACACAGAGTGGCAGTAAACACAATGCTATATAGTCTGGCTGAGCGAGCGGTGTACTACTGTTCCCAGCAGAATCAGAGTGGCAGTAAACAATGGTATATAGTCTGGCTGAGCGGTGTACACAGAGTGTCAGTAAACAATGGTATATAGTCTGGCTGAGCGGTGTACACACAATGCTATATAGTCTGCTATATAGTGTCAGTAAACAATGGTATATAGTCTGGCTGAACGAGCGGTGTACTACTGTTCCCAGCAGACACAGAACAGTACACAGAATGCTATATAGTGTGGCTGAACGAGCGGTGTACCACTGTTCCCAGCAGACACAGAACAGTACACAGAATGCTATATAGTGTGGCTGAACGAGCGGTGTACCACTGTTCCCAGCAGACACAGAACAGTACACAGAATGCTATATAGTGTGGCTGAACGAGCGGTGTACTACTGTTCCCAGCAGACACAGAACAGTACACAGAATGCTATATAGTGTGGCTGAACGAGCGGTGTACCACTGTTCCCAGCAGACACAGAACAGTACACAGAATGCTATATAGTGTGGCTGAACGAGCGGTGTACCACTGTTCCCAGCAGACACAGAACAGTACACAGAATGCTATATAGTGTGGCTGAACGAGCGGTGTACTACTGTTCCCAGCAGACACAGAACAGTACACAGAATGCTATATAGTGTGGCTGAACGAGCGGTGTACTACTGTTCCCAGCAGACACAGAACAGTACACAGAATGCTATATAGTGTGGCTGAACGAGCGGTGTACTACTGTTCCCAGCAGACACAGAACAGTACACAGAATGCTATATAGTGTGGCTGAACGAGCGGTGTACCACTGTTCCCAGCAGACACAGAACAGTACACAGAATGCTATATAGTGTGGCTGAACGAGCGGTGTACTACTGTTCCCAGCAGACACAGAACAGTACACAGAATGCTATATAGTGTGGCTGAACGAGCGGTGTACTACTGTTCCCAGCAGACACAGAACAGTACACAGAATGCTATATAGTGTGGCTGAACGAGCGGTGTACTACTGTTCCCAGCAGCGACACACAATGACTGGGGGGGACCCTGGCTAGCGTGGCTGGAGCGCGAACTACCCTGCCTGCCTACCCAAAGCTAAACCCACAGACAAATGGCGGAGATATGACGTGGTTCGGGTATTTATTTACCCGAACCACGTGACAGTTCGGCCAATCAGAGCGCGTTCGGGTCCGAACCACGTGACCCGTTCGGCCAATCACAGCGCTAGCCGAACGTTCGGGGAACGTTCGGCCATGCGCTCTTAGTTCGGCCATATGGCCGAACGGTTTGGCCGAGCACCGTCAGGTGTTCGGCCGAACTCGAACATCACCCGAACAGGGTGATGTTCTGCAGAACCCGAACAGTGGCGAACACTGTTCGCCCAACACTAGTCCACGCCCCACTCAACCCCTGGCTCTAATACTGACAAAGAATTCACTTATTTGTGCTTTTTTGTCCGGATCCTCTGCCTTTCTTTTTTCTGAATCATTAACCTAATACTAGTGAAGGGTATCATCGCCAGAGCCACCTGGTGAAAAAGGGTGTGACCATAGAGTTCCATGTTATTTGTTGTGATTAGCAGCTAAAAGCACTGAAAAGGGTACCCGTTATTTTACTATGGATTTTTCATGGAAATGTTTGCGGCTACAATACAGGACCTCATTTGTACACTATAAGCCCTTAATTTTGAGGCTACAACGATCTTATTGGATACCGTTTATATCTTTGAAATAAAATGCAGCTACAACGATCACATCAAATGCAGGTCATAGCTTACAAAATTTGCAGCTACAACAATCCCACTGAACCTGGGTTATATCTCTGACACAAGATGCAACTACAACGGTCACACCAAATACTTGTTATATCTTTCAAACATTGCAGCTACAACGATTTCACTGAATACCGTGGTCAATGTTAGGCACCACCATGAGGAGTTAAAGGAAAGGTTCAGGGTGTAATGAAAAAAAATAAAAATACAAATCCACTTACCTGGGGCTTCCTCCAGCCCGTGGCAGGCAGGACGTGTCCTCGGCGCCGGTCCGCAGGCTCCCGGTCTTCTCCGGTGGCGCACCCGACCTGGCCAGGCCAGCTTCCAGGTTGGGCTCTTCTGCGCTCCAACGTGCGCCTCACACCGTCGCGCTGACGTCATCGGACGTCCTCCGGGCTAGATTTGTATTTTTATTTTTTTTCATTACACCCTGAACCTTCCCTTTAAAGGAATACTTAAGTCTGCTAAAAAAATGACTTTTACTCACCCGGGGCTCCCCTCAGCCCCGTGCAGCTGAATGGTGCAGTCGGCGTGTCCCTCCGATGCACCTGGACTCGCCGGGGGCCACTTCCGCTTTGGCCATCACCGGCCGACAGGCTGGGAACGCGTCTGAGGATTTAAGGTCAGACACCACCATGGAGAGTTAAGGTTAGGCACTGGGGGGGTTTAAGGTTAGGCAAAACTATGGAGGGTTACGTTTAGGGTTATATTGTAATGGCTGCTACAAACAGGCGCCTTTTTATAAATGAAATCATGTTCATCAGCTACATCTGGCTCGCTTTTATAAACTAAATTACGCATATCGGCTACATACGGTGCCTTTTTATAAACTAAATCCCATTTATCAGCTACATCCAGTGCAGATGATCAGTTTTTTCAACTGTTTCAATTATTTTGCTACACAGGTAGTACCAGTGAGACTTGATCATGTGATCAAGACCATCTAGACTTACAAATCAATCCCCTTGATGAAATCAATCATAGGCTTCCTGGAGGTAAATGTCTGCGGAATAAACTGATCCTCTCCATGGTCCTGACTCCATTGGCTGCATGCTTGTAGCAGGTGCGTAATTTAGAAACTACTGAAACCAAATGATGAGCATAACAGCCAAGCAGTTGCTATTTTTATAGCAATGTAAATGCTTAAAGCATTATAGCAATGGCAGCCTCTACACACCCTCAGGTGTGCGTTAATCAATGCATAGGTGTGAGTGATCACATAAGCTATCACCCAATGCTGAGTGCACATGCTCTTTGCAATCTCAGAGCCCTACCTGCCCCTCCTTCCTTTTTATTGGGTGGATTATTCAGTGCTCGCCTAACCCTCTCTCTGCACTGGCCTGCCTTCGCTCCTCATATTTTGATTACTCCCATTATGTCTTTTTATTCCCCCCCTCTGCTGCGCTCTTCCTTACCCGCTCTCCTTGCATCCCCTCCCCTCCATTCTCTGTGTCTGCTACTCAGCGCCTGCCTCTACACTCTGACACAGCCTGTACAACTTCCAAGGCTCCTGCTGTCAGCTGGGGAATAGATAAAGATAAATGATATTATGTTAAATTCCACTTAATGACAAATTTTTAATTTTCTGAACATGGTCATTTTCTGGCTAGTGAATCAAGTGTAGGGAGCTAATTACATGAAGATCTGAGCAAAAATAACTCCTAATTTTCAAGGATAATGGAAGAGAAATGCTGGAGATTAATGGCACTATTTATCTTTTTTAAATTTCTATCTTTCTCTGTGATAGCAGTGCTCCCCAAGGAAAATATTCATAAAATGAAATTGAAGTCGTAACTTAATAGGTTATTAAAATTTTTGAGTGCATATCACTTTCCTTTCGCAGCACTGTAAATTTAAATTGAAGTTTGCGGCTCCCAGAGTCACCAGCAGAGATTTTTTTTATGATGGCACAATAGAGGGAAACATGCATCTTTGTCAGGAGGTATTTGCTATTCTAATTTTATGGCAGGCCGGATTATCAGGAAGGAATGTCAGAGCGTGGGGAAGCTGACAACACCACAGCCTTCAGCCATGTGTTTCCATTAGTGCCCAATGCCGTCCTGGGGTTTGTCTGGACTGTTATTTTCCATTTCAGTCTTTTATCTTGATTTAAAGTGAGGGTGCAGGAAATTCAGCTCCTGTCATTTTTCTCTCTCATTCTCCCTCTTTCTTCCTACTTGCTCACTATTCTTTTTCCTCAACGGTTCTGTAGATCACTGTGACTGGGCTCTGTAGTGTTTTTTTTTTAATCTTTTTTTATTTAATACGATGGGGAATTCTAAGGTCCAGAACCAGGCTAGCTGCAAATTTCAGTGTATAAGGGTTATTGATCATAGGAGAAGCAGCTTAGTGGCACATCCTGGAGTTGTTGTTGGCTCAGGTGCTGCAGGGCTATGTCAATCAATAATGGTTTTAGAAGGGTTTCCTAAAGAGATGTTCCTCATGGGTGAGGTCACATGGAGGGGGGAGGAGGGTGTTACAAATTGAGCTTGTCTTGCTGAGGTTTGTGGGTGAAGGCACTGTGTTTTCTGACAAAACCCATCATCATTGACACATCATGCTGCAACCACCTCAGGTCCATAGATCAAGGATCCGTTCTGTCAAGGTTCTTCAGGATGGAGATGATTGGAGAAGTGATCCTGCAAACAAAACTATAAATCGTGGGGCCCCCAGCAAACCTTTTATGTGGCCCCTAATGTTTACACCCCTTCCCTTGCCAACCACTTGTGACCCTCAAAGCTTGAGGGACCATCTTGCAAGGGTCATAAAACAAGTGTGGCCATCAAAATCTTAACACCCATAAAAAGTCTCAAAAGTCTCAAAAACAGCTGATCTGAAGGCTGGACCCCTTTTTCTGAGGGAGTAAAATATTAATGGGGGCCCCTTAAAGCCCCCCCCCCCCCCGCGGTTGCAGAGGCTGTTCCCCTGTAGTTTTGCCCCTGCTACAAACCTGATCTGTCCCATTATAGGTTAGCCAGGTATAGGTGCCCACAGTGTAGCTAGCCTGGTAGCATCAGCAGTGTAAGGGAGTCTAGCCCTTCTTACGCAATAAGTGCTGGCCTACTGAAGAGGAAGAGCTGAGATTCAAACCAAAGGTATAGGTGCCCCAATATAGGTTAGCTAGGTATAGGTGCCCCAGTATAGGTTAGTCAGATATAGGTGTCCCAGTATAGGTGCACCAGTATAAGTTAGCCAGGTATAGGTTAGTCAGGTATAGGTGCCTCCCCCAGCTTTGGCAGGCTGGGGGATCACAGAGATGGATGGGGTAGCAGTGGGCGCACAGGGACTAAGCTGCAGGGAGGTGGGTTTGACTCCTCCCTCAGGAAGTAGTGAGCTGCGCTGGAAACATAGCAGCCCGGTGGCACATGATCCTCACATGAAGCCTGGAAGGTGAGTTTGTACTACGTCCAGTTCTTGCCGCTGCGAGAAATGTTTGCAATGAAGTGGGGAGCATGGAGGGGGGCCTGAGGAGAGGGAGGGAGGAGTCAGGCTCCCCTGAGGCCCTGTGTGCCTGCTGCTACCCCCTCCATCACCACCCCTCACTGTGCCCTGGGCAGACACCCGCTTCGCCTGCCCCTAGAAACGCAGCTTCCATATACCTTATGCTTCCTCTAAGGCCAGGTTATAGGAGATTAAACCCCTACAAGGACCATTTTACAACTGCTTAAAAAAAAAACAACCTTTTCAGGGTGCAGAACAATGAAGGTCTGGTATCATTTGCTCAAATCATACCAGTTGAGACTCATCATAGAAGAGAAACACCTGGCACGTCCTTATCAATGTTTTTGGCATGCGTACAAAGTCAAGCATTGAGAATTAAATTAAAGAATAACATTTCTCCTGTGTTTCCCTCTAAGCAGAACAAATACCCCATTAATCCTGTAATGGGTTATTGTGGTGCCCATTCGGCAACTGTGCAATGCCAGATTTGGGTGCCACTATTAAATCGACAATATGTAATTGGGGTACTGGCATACAGTGGTTTAAACATTTTAAAAAAACCCCAAATACTGCAAAGTGGGGTGTGCGTAATTATTCAGCCCCCTGAGTCAATACTTCGTAGAACCACCTTTTGCTGCAATTACACTTGCCAGTCTTTTAGTGTATGTCTCTACCAGCTTTGCACATCTAGAGACTGAAATCCTTGTCCATTCTTCTTTGCAAAACAGCTCCAGCTCAGTCAGAATAGATGGACAGCATTTGTGAACAGCAGTTTTCAGATCTTGCCACAGATTCCCGATTGGATTTAGATCTGGACTTTGACTGGGTCATTCTAACACATGGATATGTTTTGTTTTAAAACATTGCATTGTTGCCCTGGCTTTATGTTTAGGGTCGTAGTCCTGCTGGAAGGTGAACCTCCGACCCAGTCTCAAGTCTTTTGCAGACTCCAAGAGGTTTTCTTCCAAGATTGCCCTGTATTTGGCTCCATCCATCTTCCCATCAACTCTGACCAGCTTCCCTGTCCCTGTTGAAGTGAAGCACCCCCAGAGCATGATGCTGTCATTTGACAGTGGGGATGTGTTCAGAGTGATGTGCAGTGTTAGTTTTCCACCACACATAGCGTTTTGCATTTTGGCCCAAAAGTTCCATTTTGGTCTCATCTGACCAGAGCACCTTCTTCCACAGGTTTGCTGTGTCCCCCATATGGCTTGTGGCAAACTGCAAATGGGATTTCTTATGCTTTTCTGTTAACAATGGCTTTCTTCTTGCCACTCTTCCGTAAAGGCCAACTTTGTGCAGTTCACAACTAATAGTTGTCCTATGGACAGATTCCCCCACCTAGATCTCTGCAGCTCACCCAGAGTCACCATGGGCCTCTTGACTGCATTTCTGATCAGTGCTCTCCTTGTTCGGCCTGTGAGTTTAGGTGGACGGCCTTGTCTTGGTAGGTTTACAGTTGTGCCATACTCCTTCCATTTCTGAATGATCGCTTGAACAGTGCGCTGTGGGATGTTCAAGGCTTTGGAAATATTTTTATAGCCTAAGCCTGCTTTCAATTTCTCAATAACTTTATTCCTGACCTGCCTTGTGTGTTCTTTGGACTTCATGGTGTTGTTGCTCCCAATATTCTCTTAGACAACCTCTGAGGCCGTCACAGAGTAGCTGTATTTGTACCGACATTAGAGTACACACAGGTGCACTCTATTTAGTCATTAGCACTCATCAGTCAATGTCTATGGGCAACTGACTGCACTCAGAGCAAAGGGGGCTGAATAATTACGCACACCCCACTTTGCAGTTATTTATTTGTAAAAAATGTTTGGAATCATGTATGATTTTCGTTCGACTTCTCACATGTACACCACTTTGTATTGGTCTTTCATGTGGATTCAGGTTTGTGGCAGTAATATGACAAAATGTGGAAAACTTCAAGGGGGCCAAATACTTTTGCAAACCACTGTAGTTGGACCTTGAATTACGCACAGAGGGGGAGGAATTAGGTATTCAGTAGGAGAATATTTATCTTCTATATCCCCCTAGATTGCCTTGCGCAGAGAGAGCTGTTTCTCAGCTTCTCCCAGCGCCCAAATCAAACGCGACAGAAATATACATACGCATCAACCTTTCCTCCACCTCCTATGGATATAAAGATTCCTTTTTATTGCTAAATGTTCTTTATTGTTGCTGACATAATTTGGGCAAACTGCGGTCAAACTCAACTGAGAAACTTTGACTAAAACTTCTGGGAACACCAATAAGAAAACAGAGTCTCGATGAGTTTCCCTTCAAGTGTGATGAGGAAGGAGGAGTGTTCAGATATAACCAAGCCTTTAATTTCAGTATTCTGAACTTTGGTGAGTAATGTTTTATTGCCAAGTATATTATCAACACTTGAGAGCTTATCATGGCATGAAACTCTATCATATTAGTTTTTCTTGAAGGTGTCTATGGCGTGTAGAAGCGTACATTCTTTAACCCTGTCTAGTTGGAGACGGAGAGTAGGATTTATCTATCCTGAAACTGACCAATGCACTTTAATAACCTCCAACCAAATGGTAGTCCTGGATTTAGCGTTAGAATTTAATAAAAAAAAAATATTTTGGTGCTATTATCATTGGGACCACAAAGACATTGATACTATTTTAAACCACAGACTTGATAGCTACATGCATAAAATGCCATTTGTCCTCCATCATGTCATAAAAGACATCCTTAATCTGATGCAGTAGAACAGGGGTGTCAAACTCAATCACCTAAGGGGCCAAAATCTAAAACATAGTCTATGTTGCGGGCCAAATTGTATATTAAGATTTAGCATTTGTTGAATAGTGTCAAGAAGGGGCATAACTACAGCGTCCGTAAGGGGCTGGGGAATATAGGGGCCCGCTCCTCCCTCTTCTTCAGAGTAGCGGAGTGGAGTAGTTGAATATTTACCGGCTTCTGTGCTGCTTCGGGTCTCCTCTGATCTTCCGGACAGCCTCATGCTCTATGTTGCATACCTTTGGCTCCTGAGGTATGTCACGTGATCGAGAGAAGGGGGAATGGAAGCACAGAGCACAATACATCCCTGCAGTGGGTAAACTTTACACTGCTCAGCTCCATCCTGTCTTTCTTTTGCTGCTAATAATGATGAACATTGGAAGCTCTCGAGGGCCACATAAAATGGAAAGGAGGGCTGCTTACGGCCCACGGGCCTTTAGTTTGACACCTGGGCACTGGAGTTTTGTTCAGCAGAATGGCAACACAATCTTTCTAGCTGGTGCACATGGCACATCTACAAAATTTAGAAAAAAAAGTGTTGCAGATATAAATTAAGGCGTTTCTCTTGCAACAGTGCTATTTTTACTCTTTGATATGCTTCAGAATCTAGTCCAAATTGTGACATTTTAAAACATTTTACTTCTGACCTTCAATAACAAGATTATGCATTCTTCTATAGACTCTAAAAGTTAAACCCTCATCTGCAAAGTTCATATTGTGAGCTATGATTGGTTCTGAAAAACATTTAAGGGTATAATCAACATTCTGACTCACACCACTAATAAAATATGAATAGAGTAATATGGAACAGGGA
This sequence comes from Hyperolius riggenbachi, assembly GCF_040937935.1. Lineage (NCBI taxonomy): Eukaryota > Metazoa > Chordata > Amphibia > Anura > Hyperoliidae > Hyperolius > Hyperolius riggenbachi. Next base: position 124,829,827 of record NC_090655.1, on the reverse strand, counting down.
TAAAAGTGTAAATACAGGGCATAACGGAAGAGCCTTGGCAAAGTTTATCAGCTTGAAAATAATACAGTGGAAACTTGGTTTGGAGCATCAGTCATCCCAGAAACATGTTTGTAAATGCTTTCTTCCTACTTTTGAGAATTTCACAGAATGGGACATAAAGCTTGTACACTCACATTAAAGAGACTCCGTAACAAAAATTGCATCCTGTTTTTTATCATCCTACAAGTTCCAAAAGCTATTCTAATGTGTTCTGGCTAACTGCAGCACTTTCTACTATCACAGTCTCTGTAATAAATCAATGTATCTATCCCCTGTCAGACTTGTCGGCCTGTGTCTGGAAGGCTGCCAAGTTCTTCAGTGTTGTGGTTCTGCTATGAACTCCCCCTTCCAGGCCCCTCTATGCACACTGCCTGTGTGTTATTTAGATTAGGGCAGCTTCTCTCTTCTCTCTTACCTTTTACAAGCTGGATAAATCGTCCTCTGAGCTGTCTGGGCTTTCACATACTGAGGAATTACAAACAAGGGCAAAGCTGTTTGCAGGAAGAAAAGAGCAGCCTGAAACTTCAGTGCATGAGAACAGGGGGAAAGAAACACACAAATGATCTCTTGAGATGCAAAAGGAAGGGTGTATACAGCCTGCCTGTGTATGGATGTATTTTTCTATGTGTGGACATACTGTACATCAACCTACTTCCTGTTTTGGTGGCCATTTTGTTTGTTTATAAACAAACTTTTAAAAACAGTTTTTAACCACTTTTAATGTGGCGGGGAGCGGCGAAATTGTGACAGAGGGTAATAGGAGATGTCCCCTAACGCACTGGTATGTTTACTTTTGAGCGATTTTAACAATACAGATTCTCTTTAAGTACAATTAAGTACAATCCTGCAGTGTTGAAGGACTCTCTGGGGCAAATTGGGTAAGATCCAGGCAGAGCAGGAGAACAGCGAGGGAGCAATAAGCCTGGAGGGGGCTGAAGGGAGCCCCAGGTATGTATATTTTTTTCTCCTGCCCCCTCTCAGGTTTCCTTTAAAGGAAAGATTCGAGGGAAAAAAACAAGATCTGCTTACTTGTGGCTTCCTCCAGCCCCTGGCAGCCTATCTGTCTATTGTTGCAGCTCCAGAGTCCCACGTTATCTTTCGTTGCAGATGCCAACCTCGCCAGGTTGGCATCTACTGCACCTGCGCAGAACACTCCAGGCCTCATGAGCGCAATCGCACTCACCAGGTTGGCATTTGCAATGGAGGGAATCTCGGGACACTGGAGCTGCGACAATGGACACATGAGCTGCTAGAGGCTGGAGGAAGCCCCAGGTAAGTAGATCTCAAACTTATGATATAATGAATTGTATGTGTAGTACGGCTAAAAAATAGAACAATAGTAGCAAAGACTAGAGTCTCATGTTGTTTCCAGTACAGGAAGAGTTTAGAAACTTCAGTTGTTATCTACGCAAAAGAGCTGCTCTGAGCTCTTCGACCCAACTTGGGGTTCTATTTTCTGAAGCACTTATACATCAATGAAACAGTGAGACACAGCTTCTGATAAGCTTTTACTGCAGGGTAGTTCAAAGGGTCATTAGCTCTGCTCTGTTTCATACTTTAAAATATAGTGTGTGGTTTGTAATTGCAAATATGGCAGAATGATGCAATGTTATAAAAGAAACAGCTATATAACTGCTACTAACTTTCTTTGCTACTAATGCTGTATTCATTATCTGTACTACAAATACAATTCTTTATATCATAAGTTTTTTTTTTTTTTTTGCTTCAGTGTTACCTTAAAGAAGAGCTGTCAGCCATACTATCTCAGAAAAAAACACACATATAAATAGATAAATACTTGCTCTACTTACTTAACATATGTATTGCACTGTCCACATTTTGATTTTAGTGATTTTTCTACAGTAAAAAAAAGAGAAAATCCTTCTTAGCATTTCCCATTTTAAGTGTGGCTATTTTTAAGCCAATCCCGATGTCATTTCCTGCCCTACTCTCCTCTACCTGGTTTGCCCGACCTTCACTATACAAAGTGCATTGTCTCAGCATGACAAATATTGTCCAATCAGAGAGGAACAGAGGTGTGGGAGGGGAAAACAGGATGGAAAGAGGCTTCAGCTATCAGGCTGCATTAGTTAAGTCTGAGGAGAAATAGAGAAGCAAAAAAAGGACAACCCAGCATGCCCCGCAACTTCCTTTTTGTGTACCAAATTTTGTGTGTACCAAATAAGAATCAGGTAAACTGGGGGATGATCATTTATCAACAAGAAAAGTAATAGTGATTTTAACTTTTGTATTGCCTGGTTAGCATCCTTATTACTTGTTTACCAGATAAAAATAAAGAATTGATTTTTTATTTTATGCCCGACAGTTACACTTTAAGTTGAATTACTGACATAAATTAACTTCTGCATGATATTCTAATTTTTCGAGTTTCACCTGTTTGCTAATTTATTTGATTTCTTCTCTATGATTTTGAAAAAAAATAGAAGTTTCAACATAGGTTGCCTGTGCTAATATACCGTAGATGATCACACCTCTGGTACATACTCTTCCTGTGATTATTGCATGTCATGTGTCAAATCGGGACTATAGCTGGAGGTTACAGGAGCAATCAACTGGTTACTATAGATAACAATGGTATTTATGTGCTAACACTGCAAGTGTAAGTTAATTGTATAATTACTGTAGCATAAGCGATTTAACAATTTGCAGCTACAAAATGTAGAACAGTTGTTTGAAATAATAACTTGAGCAATAATCTCATTAAGCAGAATGAATTACATATTAGAACATGTGCAGTAAGATTAGAGTAAAAGTAACTGTAAAATGGAGGCTGGTGATGTGTGTGTGACAAAATGCAGGAGAGTTCCGTTCAAATTTAGCGCATAGCTTGCTGGTCCTCCTCAAAAAATCCCTTTAATGCCAAACTCTTAACACAAATATTTTTAGTATTATAGCGTTTTAATTAGATGATGTCAAGCGTATAATTTTTAAAACAAATGGAAACAGCATTACTGGGCTGCATGGGACTCCCCCAGCAAAGCCTTAATTGGGCCCCATGGTAAAAAAAAACATGTCCACACCCCAGCCCTGCCCCACCCCTAAGTGTGGCCTGCCTGTGATCCCCGGGGCCCCTCTTAATGAGAGCAGCAGTACAGAGTATATTGTCTTCTCACTTAACTGTCCCTCAGAGGGGCTTCACAATTTAATTCCTACCATAGTCCTATGTCCATGTATGTATATGTATCATATAGTGTATGTATAGTAATTTAATTATCTGTACATTTTTGGGATGTGGGAGTAAACCTGGAGTGCCTGGGGGAAACCCACGCAGACACGGGGAGAACATATAAACTCCTTCCAGATGTTGACCTGGCTGGGATTCGAACAGGGGACCCAGCACTGCAAGGTAAGAGTGCTAACCACAAGGCCACCATGCTGCCAGCAAAAAAAGGTTGTTAGGGGACATATGATGGACATCTAATGATATTGTGTGATGGATGGTTGGATCGGGCCTAGCAGCTAACTTAGGGAGTCAGGGGGTGATTTGGTTTGAAGTGGGGAGTAAAGGGAACCCTCCAAGTTACTCAAAAACCATAAGTACATTACAAGAACATAATTTTGCGTAGTGTTCCAGTTATTTTTTTTGCATCGGTACCCTGCTAATTCCGACTTTCAACTTAAAATTGTGAAAATCCGTTGCTAAATTCGGAATTCAGAATTCTGCAAAATCTCTGCACTCATCCTCATTCCCTAGGAGTGATAAACTAACCTTTTCCTACCCTGAATCCCTCCTAACTGTTGTCCAACCCTAACCCTAATGGCTAACATTACTTATATGACCTTCCGTTGTCTGACTTGGCTACAGATTCATTATTGGTTGGCTGCAGCAGACCTACTTGCTCCCACTAGGAGGTATTATTCATTCAGCAACCTATATCTCTGTATTCTTTGCATGTATTTTTTCATTACACAGTCAGCTTAAGTAGCCTCACCTTGTTACAGGTTCTCTTGCAGAACACATGTCTGGCTGTGATTGGACAAATCATTTAATATTGTTCAGCCACACAGACAAAAGTATTATGACTATGGGCTCATTAAGATCAGTACTGGTTGTACTTTTTTAAGGTTAGGTCTGTTTAGCTGACCACAACATGTCAAAGGACTATGATAAGAGAGTGATTAAACAGAATAAATATGCAGTATTTCTGTTTGTGATTCTTTAGAGATGATTTTTACAGCTTCCATTTGTCCACCCCCAACAGAGGAGCTACACAAATTAGAGTATCTCTAAAATGCTTGTTTGGACCAGTAAAAAAAGAACATTTAGGACCATAAGGGATGGGAAAAAAACAAAGAGAAAATAAATGGTTTTGCATTCTCTGTACCCTTCTTCCTTTGCCCATAAGGAATCTGAGTAACAAATGAAACACTTATCTTTGCATTAGACTGATGTATTTCTTTACATTTAGTGGGTCCCTAGAAGTCAAGGGAATGGCAAGCAGAGATTGAGCTTGGGGGAAGGGGTGATGAGGTTTTATCCTATGCACTCTATGAATGCATTTTGATAGCCAATCACACCAGGATGCTGCCAGCGCTACAGCCTCTAGATAACATGTTACCTTGGACTATCATTCAAAAGAAGCAGAGTTTCTAAGCAGATACTGGGAAGACAGTGACAGGAAATACAGAACATTATCCCTTAGGGAGTTTTGTGCCTAGACATGCACTACAGTCATGTGTTACATTTTCTCTTTTCCATATATAAAAAATAAATACCCCGTGCAGAGAGATTTCAATATGCAGTGCCGTATCACAGAAAGTAGGACATCAATGGCCTGGCAGCTCCTGGCTGCAAATAAAGGCAGCTTGTTTTCTCTACCAACTGTCCATTGATTAATGTCCTCACTTAATTTCCCCCCATCCAATGGATTCACTAATGTGAGCAGATTGGCCAGCACCCAGTAGGGTGGAGAATGACCTTACCACTTCTTGCAGACAACAAGGCCAATCAACCTTTAGTAATTGAACATTAATGGACTTGGGGAAGAAGAGACTGATCTCCCAGGGGAAGTCCCCAGGTGGTCACAGCTTGAGGATTCTCATTCGTATTCACTTGGTGATTTGCAGGGGGAAAGTAAGGCTCAGCACATGTACCCAGACAGAGAGCGAGAGCAACGAAGGCTGTAGCTGAAGAGTTATATGGACCCCCCCTCCTGCATCTTGAATTTAGACTTCTATTGACATAACAGTATATCTTAATTCTATAGTTTTCTTCACAACTGTGCTCATGGGAAACCTGTGCCTTCATAGCTCTTCCTTAAGCCAGGCGAGTGCCTCCCCTCGAAATTTATCTTCAAGCACCCATTCTCCTACACACAATCTCTTGCACTGACACACAGTGTATCTTCATAACCCATGAAACTTAAAAAGACAACCTGTACCGTATATCTTCATAACCTCTCCTGTCACGTATGGATCCACACTTCTCCGTCCCAATCTAGATGGGGCCATTTTTGATCATGAATTTTCATGCAATTACATCCTCAGCTACATACTGTCAAACTTTTTATTATGTCTGCCCTTCCGTAACTTGTATTAACCTTCTCAGTGCCTCCAGTAAACCTGATAGAAACGAGCAAGTCTATCCATCTTGCGCCCTGAGCTGTTATTCTTAGTACTGATCTGAAGTTTGTTTTATTACTAAATAAAAGCATGTCAAGATATTAATGGACTTTTCCTCTTACAAAAAGCATTGTATTCCAGATTGTGACCCTACCTACAGCTCCTCTATTCACTGATTAGTGCAGTACATGGGTAAACCAGCCATACATTATGTCAGTTCCTGTAGCAAGATGACTGACATGACTAGTGATAAATTGCCTCACTTGGGGGGGCTACTGGTAATCATCTTAATGTGCTAATTATGATTTTGGGAACATTTCATAATTATGATTATGATCATAATGAAAAAAATGTTGTCATTAAAAATTATGTGAAATTTTGCATAATTAAGTTTTTCAGAATCAGAATCATTTATTTTGCGGAATTAGGTTTAGCACAGTATGTAGTTTAAGAAGAAGAGGTATATATAGTTTTGTAATTAGGATCATTTTTGTGATCAAATTTTCAAAATTACTAAAACTTTCATAATTGTGAGTATTTTTTAGGATTAATTTTCAAGTAAAAATCATGTTAATTTCCTGTTTCACAAGAAATTACGAAATTGCAATTTAAAGCGATATTACAACACAAAATTCATAAGTACGAATTTTTTGATCCTTTTGAGGCTTCTCCCGTCCTCCTGTGTCCCACGGTGGTCTCGCTGTGCCCCTCCAAACAGCGGGCATGTAAATATTTACCTTCCCGGCTCCAGCGCAGGCACAGTAGCGGCTCTCGGCATGGAAATAGGTGGAAATAGCCGATCACAGTCGGGTCAGCTCTACTGAGCAGGCGCAAGTGGCCTGCGCAGTAGAGCGGACCCGACTGAGATCGGCTATTTTTGCCTGTTTCTGAGCCGAGAGCTGCAGCAGGTAAATATTGCACAGCCTGACAAGTTGTCGGCTGTGCATTCGGTGGGCTGCAGCGAGACCACTATGGGACAGAGGAGGATGTGGTAAGCCTCGATAGGATCCAGAGGCTTCCCCCTACCGAGGTGAGTACCGACCAGGGAAACTTTCTTTTTTATTACAGTCTATCTTTAACTGGGCATGCGTAAGTAAAAGAAACCACTCGTGCATGAAAGAAAGAAGATGTGCACAAGCGATTCCTTTAACTGGACATTCAGCATTTGTGAATTTGCACAAGCCCATTGGCAATAGCCTCCTTTACAAATATTGTGGTATTTACACAGTATCCCATTAACCACTAGCTTTCTGTGGACAGCCCAGAGGTACCCACCTCATGCTGAGAGAATATCAGAATGCAAAAAAATTGCATAAGTGAATTGGTTTTTGTATGGACAGCAATGTGGTTTTAGTCCAGCACTGTTTTCGTAGTTTGAATCATGTGGATAGATACATATTCACATGTGCCAGACAGCTATTAGTCTTTAATGCTAGAAATTGTTGTAAATGAGGAAAAAATCATGAGCAAAAGACAAGTTCCCATTTTTGAGTTCATACTTCTTTTTCTCTCATCACCACTCTTTCTATATTTTAGCATTCAAATGAAGAAATGCGCTATTTAGAAGTTGGTCACAAAAAAATTCCACTTTAAAGGAGTTATCAGTCATTTAGTAGTAAAATAAGGGCTACTTACCCGGGGCTTCGTCCAGCCTCAAGCTCCCAGCATGTCCCTCGCCGCAGCTCTCCCCGCAGCCGTTCGCCGCCTCTGCCACCCGGTCCACGGTGATGACGTCTGGCCTCCAGGTCGGCCTTACTTCATCACTGCGGACCGGGAGGCAGAGGCGGCGAATGGCTGCGGGGAGAAAGACATGCATTTATTTAAGGATCAGTCCATTATTCCTTAAAGGTCACCTGAGGTGAAAATAAACTAATGAAGTAAACAATTGTTTCTATCCTCCTTCTGCTAAAATGACTTTTTAAGATATTCCACAGTTTTATTTTAAATTTATATCTACTTTTTAAGTTTTTACTGTTTTATTGTTTTTGCTCAGTGACAAATTAATTGAAGTTTGCCAAATCTAAAATTGATGAACTATTGATCCTTTTTATCTCTTTCCTGCTCTCAGAAGCCATTTTCTGCTAAGAAAGTGTTTTATAGTTGTAATTTCTTATCAGTGAGGGTCACATTGTAGTCTGACCCAATCCTGACAGGAACTGCCACTTACATACCTGATATTTAACTCTTTCAGGCAGAGAAAGAAAAAAAGGAACACAGCATAGATAGTAGTGTGCTAGACACTGTACATACACATGTCTATCTCACATTTCACCTCTGGTATCCTTTAAAGACGGACATCTGAGGAAGAAAGAAGGACAGGAGGATGGGGTTCTAAGACCAAGGAATGTGCCTCCAAAAGAGGGATGCTTGGGAGGTGCACTTACCTTTTGGGATACAGAGTCATAATAAGTAACCTAGTAGTGCACAAAGACGACCTCAAATCAAATGGAACTGCTTAAGGGAATAGTGTGAGGCTTAAAGGACAACTGAAAAGAGACTGCCATATTTATTTCCTTTTAATCAATGCAAATTGCCTGACTGTTCTGTTGATCCTCTGCTTGTAATACTTTTAGTCATGGACCCTGAACAAGCATACAGATAAGATGTTTGACTTACTTTTTGACTGAATTTGCTGCATGCTTGTTTAAGGTGTGTGCTTCAGACATTACTGATGCATGAAATATCAGCAGGACCCTAGGAAGTCTCCATATCCCTCTCACTTAAAGAGGAACTGTTGTGAAAATCTTAACATTTTAAATTTAACACATACAAGTAAGAAGTACATTTCTTCCTGAGTAAAATGAGCCATAAATGACTTCTCTCCTATGTTGCTGTCACTTACAGTAAGTAGTAGACATCTGACATTACTGACAGATTTTGGGCTAGTCCATCTCTCCATAGGGGATTCTCACATGGCCTTTATTCTTTATAAAGACACTCGCTGAAAAAGAGTTATATAAAGATGCTGGCCAGCCTTCCTGCTCACCGTACACTTTTTTGGCAGTTAGACGGAGCAACTGCCATTCACTAAGTGCATTTTGAAAATAAAGAAATCCCTGTGAACCCCCCATGAGAAAAAGGGCTAGTCCAAAACCTGTCGGTTATGTCAGATTTCTACTACCTACTGTAAGTGACAGCAACATAGGAGAAAAGTAATGTATGGCTCATTTTACTCGCGAAGAAACATACTTCTTAATTGTATATGTTTACATGTATTTTAAATATTACGATTTTTGCAACCGAGGTCCTTTAAGTTGTCCTTTAATGCTGCCCAGCCCATAATAGAAACTTTAAGGGAACACAATAACGAACATCTTGACATTCTGTCTTAAAAGTTCCCCTTATCAGTATTTTATTGACTAACGTGAAAGCTAAACAAAATTGTCAAGATTAAGTTTGAATTTTGTTTCCATTAAAATGGCAAATTTGCTGCAAAATTGATTTAATGTCAAATGTCAGCTTATCCCTTCAGCAATCAATTAGTTTATAACCTTGTAATTGTGTCTTTAAAATACACCATTACCATATTATCACATTTGGTTACACTGATGAGAATCAAAATCTTTTTGTATACAGATAACATTAATCTTCTTGGCAGGACAGTTGCTCTTATATAGTGGCTCCCAAGAGAATTGATCCTATATGCTAGCTAATCCACAAAAAGATCATTACAACAGGCCAAGGTCGGGGCAGTAGTGGTCCAGGCGCTATAAGCATAAAGTACATGCAATCATCATTGGTTTTTACCTCTTGCTACATTTATTTTTATTTTGGAGTTAGAATAAACTAATTTATATTGTAGAATAATTTTTATTGCAAGTGACATTAATAGAAATGGTAATGGTATAACTTGCATTTCTGAGTGATAGATTATATAACTGACTTCAATATGCATTACTCAGCTAAATGGAAATTGTCTTGAATATTATATGAATTGAATGCTATTGAGTGCTATCATTTTTTGTGTTATGGTTTTATGTAATTGGCTCCTGACATGGATGAGGTCAAAGCAGTTTATATGGCTGCCTAGGCTACTTGGTATCATTAAGGGTTGGATGAGACCACCAAGAACATGATACATAGGTAGAGTTATTAGGCCTGCTAAAATTACTATAAGAAGACAGGTCAGAAGCAAGCAGCTGTAAACTGCAATAATGATTTAAATATCACAGGAGATTTCTTGTCTCCCAACACAAGGGTTTTAAAATAAAAAGGACAATCAAAGGCAGGATAGAGTCTTCATCAGGGGTGCAGCTAGAAATCATGGGGTCCCATAGCAACATTTTGGTAGCACCATCAAATAACTATAAAGCTCTTTTGTGCCCCACACCCCAGTTTTAGGTAGCCAGAAGTTCCCCAACAGTATTAGTTAGCCAGGGTACAGGGGCAATAGGGGGTGCAGAGGTTGCAACCGCATCGGGGCCCTTGGGCCAGAGGGGCCCTCCCTCAACCACAGTATTAGCTCTTTATTGTTCCTGTGCTCTTAATAATCACTGCTATAGATACTTTGAATAGTGGTAATCATTAACAAACTGTTCCCCATCCCCTTCTTGCACCTCTGACACTGTAATTGCAAATGGCAGGTTTTGGCGCACCGTATCAATTGTTATGTACAGAGTGATTGGGGGGCCCCACTTTAAAACTTGCATCGGGGCCCACAGCTCCTTAGCTACGCCACTGCCAGGGTGCCCCCAGTATTAGGTAGCCTTCCCCAGTGTAGCTATCCAGATGTATACCCCAGTATTAGGTATCCCCCAGGATGGGTAGCCAGAGGGGCTCAAGTATTAGTAAGCATCCCCCAGTATTCAGTAACCCAAAGTAGTTTTAGGTAGCCAGATATGCAATATCTGCACCAGATTTGGTGCAATATTATTGTCATTGTACCTCTTTAGGTGCGTATACACGCACAACCAAATGCAACGACGGGTCCGCCAAACCCTCCCACTGGGCGGTCTTTAGCCGACAGTATGCGCGTGTGTACTGAGCGGATCGTTCAGAAATTATTTCATTCCCCACCATCCATGGCGGCCTGGAGGGGGAATAGTATTTAACACGGCCAAGAACTTGTGCATGCAGCAGGATCAGCCATATACAGACTGTATCCTGCGCCTAAGTCTCCCGCGCCGATATCTCTCGTACACCTGCTGATCTTTCTGGTCAGCAGTGTCAGTAGTATCTGAATTGTCAGAAACATCTGTTCTGCATGCTTGCTCAGGGTGTATGACCAAAAGTATTAGAGACAGTGGAGCAGCAAGACAGCCAGGCAGTGTATATTGTTTAAAAGGAAATAAATATATCGGCCTCCGTATGTCTCTCACTTTGGTTTCCCTTTAAGTCGTTGAAATAAATGTCTTAGTAACAGGTAGTATAGGTAGTTGGCCATCAAAACAGCTGTAAAGGAGAAGAAACAGATGAAGAACATTTAGTAAAGGAGAAGGTTTATTGTATGCATAAATATCTTCAGCTAAAAAGTTTGGAGTGCGAATGGCATTTCTGCCTTTTGAACTTTGTGTGTGCCGGTCTCTGCATGAGTGTGCTTGTAAACAGGAAGAAGGAATTAAAATTGGTAATTAAAGTGTTTTCATCAGGCTTGTGCTGCCTATTAAGTTGTGCAGTTTTGCAGAGAAAATCATTAATATCTTTAATGCAGGCAGAATGCAGCCGGGGAAAGGGGGCTTGGCTGCAAACCAATAGATCAAACGCATCTCTTATTCACGTGAGGCATGTTACTGGTGAAAATGAGATAGCAGAAGCTGCACTGTGAACATTACTCTATGGTTATTTGGTTTAATCACCTCACTGCCCAAGTGTATTAAGCCTTCTGCCAATATACACCTTGGAAAATTGGAAAAGTGTTAGAACACACTTTATTCTGCCCTGTTTTCAAAAAGATAAGCAATGGGAGTGAAGAGTCTCCAGTGGGGTAAATACATTATGAACACAGTCACACAATGCAAAGACATCAGGAAATTGTTCAGTTAAACATGTACCTGGTCCCAGTATCTATACTAACGATACAGATTCTATATGGTTAAAATGCTGATCTGACTAAGACATTTAAAGTAGGATACAATTCAAACAATTCTAACATAACACTCATTAAAATGTGTTATCCTGGGGGCGGAGCCAGCTATGGAAGGATGAAGAAGTGTGGCCGCTGAGCTCCCGACCTCGTGCATGCTAAAGCCTCCATAATCAACCCTGAACGAACCTTGAATCATACCTCTGGGTTATGAAGAAGACTGGGAAGGTCTCTGCTACAGACCGGACCCCGAAAGCGATCTCTCAAAGGCCAGTTACCCGATACTTTCAGGCCCGGAGTGCGACGAAGGAAACTACCAAGATGGCGGACAATCCTCCCTCTCCAACACAGACTTCCACATCCACATCAATGAAAGCGGGCCCCGCGGCTCTATGTAACCTGGAGGATATCTGGAAATATCTCCGCAGTCTGCCCACCAAACAAGATCTGGACGAGCAAACGGAACGGATCGTATCCTCCACGAGAGCTGAGATCTCAGTGATCCGTGCGGATTTAACGGGCCTGTCAGACCGCGTGACGATGGCGGAGGCCAGCATCGCCACTCTACAAGCAGACGTAGCCCGCCTGAAAGAGGCAGGGGAGAAACAACGGGCCGCCTCACAGACATTCCGTCTGCAGATGGAAGACATGCAGAATAGGGGGAGAAGAAATAATATTAGAGTCCGAGGCCTCCCCGAAACACTGAGGTCGGAGGATATCGTTCCTACACTACGCAAAATATTTAATGAGCTGCTACACAGACCTCCGGATAACAAGCTGAAATTCGACAGGGTGCATAGGGCTCTGAGAGCTATGCCATCAGGACAAGAACCTCCTCGCGACATCATATGCCGCCTGCATAATTATCCAGAGAAGGAGCTCATCATGGCAGCGGCTCGCAGACAGGAACGGATTGAATGGCAGGGATCTCCTATATCTCTCTACCAAGACCTGGCTCCATCCACGTTAATACAACGCAAGGCCTTACGCCCTCTCATTCAGATCTTGAAGCAGGAAGGAGCCACATATCGCTGGGGTTTCCCCTTTCAGCTCATAATTGAGAAGGAGCAGAAAACAGTGTTCCTGCGTCACCCACGAGACCTTCAATCAGCCTTGGATGAACTCTCTCTTCCGAATGTAGCCTTACCAGAATGGGATCCGGACACCATAACAGCGTTCCGCCCGTAAAAAGCTAAAAGACCCAGACAAGCCCCGTGAGTACCAGTAACTTTATTACTGCTTTGTTGATATACTACAATGCCCATCACGGACTGACTGTCCATCGGTCATCTCTAACTGCAAGCCCGACACTTTGGGCCCCATACAACCTCCCCCCTTACACCCGGTAAAATTGCCTAGGCTCCAATAAACAGTTGAGCACACACTTTCAATGGACGTGATCGCTGTGGAAGCCAAGTGTCCTCCAAACTGACGCAAATCCCCTTTGAACTCTCGGATGGCTTAAGCGTGTCTCCCCTGGCACTGGATCGGACTTCCACTCATAAATAAGCAGAACTCTATTCCGAAGCCGCTGATGGGTGTCCCCGCGCTCCTGCCTTCTCTCATGCCCCCCTGGAAGTAATGATGGTTCTCCGGGCCCCCCTCCCATTTCAATTACTGGGGTGGCTTGGGGGGTCTGGATAAAAGCTCCTAGCCCGCGGGGGGGTGCGGGAGGGGGAGGGGGTCGGGGGGCTCATGCCTAAAAGGTGATCCTGCCGGCGGAGATCTGAGATGGGACAATACATCTTCTAACGGCCGGACACAAAGGGGCCTTCTATATACTTAGGCTATTGTTTGGGATATGCATATGGCCTTTGCAGGCATATATCAGGGTCTGTTGGGCTGTCGCTAGTTATCAGATTAAGGTTATGTTAATTTGAATTTACTGAACTAAGTGCACGATGTCGGGAGCGGAGACTACACACTACTCTGTGGTGTGGACTCTCTTACCCCAGGGCTTTAAGCCAACATGCATACGGGTATTGAAAATTCCCGTGGTTACAAGATGGTTTTACTTACCTGTGGACCCTTATACGGTCAACAGGTAACTACAATGTTTATGATAATTATGTGGTTTCTTACACATTTCTCCAATTTTTCTGTTTCCTTTCTTCTCCTCTTTCTCTTTCCATTTTTCTCTACGGGGTTGGGGTATGGTTGTGTATGTGTGGGTTCCGGAGAGGGCCGGACATTGTACTTTCACATTCCAGCAATCACTTAGAGTCTTTTCCCTGAACACCAGAGGATTGAATGTTCCTGAAAAAAGGTCCTCGGTCCTAAATATGTTTCGCAAAGAAAGAGCCAATCTTGTATGTCTGCAAGAAACTCACTTTAAAGGACCAGCTCCTCCAAAAATGTATAACAAATTCTATAACAAAGCCTACTATAGCTGTCCCCAGGACACAAAGACTAAAGGCACAGCTATTTTGATATCGAGGGATACTCCATTCTCTCTTCAAGAGGAATACTCTGACCCACAGGGTCGTTTTAACCTGATCAAAGGTATCTTGTTTGATCAGACGGTCACGATTGGCTCGTTCTATGCCCCCAATTCTCAACAACCCACCTTCCTCCAACATTTTATATCAAAACTGACGAATTTTGCTGAGGGTAGCATCATCTTAGGTGGTGACTTAAACCTAGCTCTGGATCCACTTGTTGACTCGTCCTCACAGAAGTTCCCCATATCCAAAAAACTCCTCAGCAAATGTAGAACTCTTCTATCTAGCTTACAACTAGTAGATGTGTGGAGAATACATAATCCATCACAAAAGGACTACACCTTTTTCTCCTTTCCCCATAATACATATACCAGGATCGACTATGTGCTTATTTCACAGAATCTGCTCTCAAACTCCATCTCTCCAGGTATTGGCAATATGACCCTATCGGATCATGCCCCGGTCTGGACGGATCTAGATTTTAAGAAAAAAGGACAAAGCTCATTTACCTGGCGTATCAATAACTCTGTGATCCAAGATAAACAAATAGCGCAAAAACTTCAGTCAGAGATGGAAGAGTTCTTTCAAATCAATGTTTGTGAGGATATGTCACCTTTGGTGATCTGGGAAACATTTAAATGTTTCACCAGAGGCTTACTCATTAGAGAAGGCGCGAAGCGTAAAAAGGAAAGAGAGAAAGATATTAGGGACACTCTGTTACGAATCAGAGAGCTGGAATCCAAACATAAAGGAGATCTGACACAAACAACACTATTAGCCCTAACTAAAGAAAGAGAATGCCTTAAATCCTTACTATTCCACAGAGCAAAACGTGCAGCTGAAAGATGCCGTCGTTCTTTTTACGAATACGGCAATAAATGCAGTTCTATGTTAGCCAAAGCTCTCAGAACCCAGCAAACATCTGGATACATTTCTCGTATTAAAGACAAATCCTCCTCTTTACACTATAAATATGAAGAGATCTCCAGAGTATTTAGGGACTACTATGAAGGTCTATACAATCTCCCTTCCTCCAACCCAGACATTCATACCTCTAGTAGGCGGCACAAAATGCTCTCTTATTTAAAAAATTCAAAAATGCCCAATATCACTCGAGAGGAGGCTACAGAACTGGAGGATGTATTCTCTGAGGACGAGTTACGAGTGGCTTTTTCACAGCTACCCTCAGGCAAGGCTCCCGGCCCAGACGGATATTCATCCGAGTTTTATAAAAAATTTCAATCACTACTGTCCCCTCATATGCTTCGAGCTTTTAATGCAGTTACTGAACTTCCGCAAGAGCGAAGCTGGTTTTCACCTACCATGTTGGAATCACATATTACTGTAATTCATAAGGAAGGGAAGGACCCTGCACAATGTCAAAGCTATCGTCCTATCTCTCTATTAAATATAGACCTGAAACTTTACTCCAAGATGGTAGCAAATAGACTGGCGCCGTTCCTTACCAAATTAGTGCACTTCGATCAGACAGGTTTTATCCCAGGCCGTGAAACAAGGGATAATACCATCCGGACCCTTGATGTCCTGAACTGGGTGAGGTCCCGGTCCACTCCTACTCTGCTACTCTCGACAGATGCTGAGAAAGCTTTTGATAGGGTGGACTGGGACTTCATTGAATGCACCTTACGCCATATTGGACTAGGGGGAAAGATGCGTAAACGAATTCTATCCCTTTACTCTTGCCCGAATGCAAAGGTAAAAGCAAATGGGGTTCTCTCAGATATGTTCAAAATACAAAATGGCACTAGACAGGGCTGCCCGCTCTCACCTCTCATCTTCGCCCTTTCTCTGGAACCTTTTTTATGTAACATACGCAATAATCCTGATATACAGGGGGTAGATTTTCCGAACTCTACACATAAAGTGGCAGCCTATGCAGACGACATGCTCTTCTACCTGACCAACCCTCATATCTCCCTCCCAAATCTGTTAAAGGAGTTTCATACATATGGGCAATTATCTAATCTCTCCATTAATTATGATAAAAGCGAGGCCCTAGGTATATTAATTCCTCACCAGCTTAAAGTACTTCTGCAAGGCAACTTCCCATTTAAATGGCCACCAAAATATTTGAAATATTTAGGAGTCAACTTAACGCCGAACCCCAAAGATTTGATGGCCCATAACTTCACACCTATCTTAGAAAAAACTCAACAAGACTTACGACTCTGGGACAAGCCACATTTCTCCTGGTTTGGCCGTACGAGTATTGTTAAGATGACGGTTATGCCTCGCCTACTATATTTATTTCAAACGCTTCCTATCTTTCTTCCATCTACATATTTTAGAGCCATAACTCAAGTCTTTTCGAAATTCATATGGAATGGACGGAAACCGAGATTAAAATATAGTATCCAGACTGCTCCCAAAGAGCTAGGTGGTATGGCAGTACCTAATCCGCGGCTATATTATGTTGCAGCAGTACTGACCAGGATAATTGACTGGCATAGGCACATTAACTATAAACAATGGGTTGGAATGGAGAATGAACTGGTCTCTGGTAGACTAAGCAACATACCATGGTCGGCTAAAAATCTGAAAATCTCAGATCCGGCTGCCTCTCTGATTTCCCATACTATCAGGATGTTTGCTAAATATAGAAATCTCCCTCTGATCTCACCTTGGCCGTCACCACTCCTCCCTATCCTTGAGAATCCCTCTTTCCCTCTGGGGCTTCACCCCAGAAGCTACCCCAACTGGAGAGGGAGCACACAAATACGGGCACATCATTTAATAGCAAACGGGGAATGGGTAGGACTCCAGACATTGCAGAGAGATCTGAACCTATCACAACTGGATGAATGGAGCTGGCTTCAGTTTAGGCACTTTTTACTGTCACAGGGTGCTAAAACCAGCTTCGACAGATCCCTTACAACATTTGAAAAAACATGTCAGGGAGAAGGTCACATGAAAGGAGTTATATCACTGATGTACTCTCTGTTAAATGACACTAGTACTCCGTCTGCCCAATACAGAGATAAATGGGAACAGGACCTAGGCCTAACATTTAGCAACAAACAATGGGACAAAATCCTGTTGTTTTCGCACAAATCATCAATCTCCTCAAGAAACCAAGAAACTGGTTATAAAATTTTTACTAGATGGTATCTGACTCCTGACAGGCTCCACTCCATGTTCCCGGCTACATCAAATTTGTGCTGGAGATGTGGGACGGACCCTGGCACATTGATACACATCTTTTGGTCGTGTGATAAGTTGTCTCGGTATTGGTCAGATGTACGTAATATCATGCACACGTTAACTGATTTCTCCCCTCCAGACTCACCAGCTTTCTTTTTACTGCACCACAACACATGGTCAATAAGAAAATACAAAAAAACACTAACAAGGCATCTGGTCAATGCAGCTAGAGCCATAATCACCAGACACTGGAAATCAACTACCCCCCCGACAATTAAAGAATGGCTGGTTGAAGTAAATTCTGTGTGTGCAATGGAAGACCTTACATCAACAATACAATTTAGACACGAGCAGTTCTGGAGGACATGGTTCGGATGGTTTGAATTTAAAGAGACATCACAATACAAATCTCTTATGATGGTATGAGAAGGGAAAGTATAACAGCGGTAGTGACCACTCTGTGAATACTAAGAAATTTTGCCCTCTGGTGCGATGGGAATGACCCAATGGTCTGGTACCTCCCGGAGTGCCCATATGTGCACGCCCCTGCCCTACCCCCTGAACTTCTTAACTCTTCTCTGATCTCTTTTTCTTTTCTACTATTTTTCTCTTTTATGACCTTGAACTGAGCTTTAGTTGGTCATATGGCTATCGCATGCTTTGTTCAAAATATAGAGATAGGATGGACTCTTTGAATAGTCAAGAAAAAGCCAATACAATTCTTTGGCCAATGACACTCTTCTAATGAAAAGGCACTTTGGTGTATGTTCCCCATGGGCCCATAAGTGCTGTGCAATATTTGATACTCACAGTTGGCCAAGGAATAGACCAGTTTACCGTAATTTACATAGAATGTAGGTAGTAGCCCTCACAAGATGAGCACATTGATAATTTATAAGTATTTCTACATGATAATGTTGATCTTCTAGGCTTCACCTTGAATTCTATAGGCCGCGAGGGGTGACAGTAGAAATGGGATTCCAATAGAATGGAGCACCCATTTGTTTTCCTGTTGTGTGCTGGAGCACCCTCTGCATTTTTATATATATATATATAAATATATATATATATATATATATATATATATATATATATATATATATATATATATATACAGATGAAACTCAATATATTAGAATATCGTGCAAAAGTCTGTATATTTCAGTAATTCAAAATCTCAGATCATCAGAATATTGTAAATGTACAATATTCTAGGATCCAAAACATCTGCAAAGGGCTCCTATTTCATATATATATATATATATATATATATATATATATATATATATATATATATATATATATATATATACCAGCTGACCCAAGCCCGCATGTCACTATGCGCGTGCACACCTGTCGCGCGCACACGCGCCCGCCCGTTGGCCCTGTCCGCCCCTTGAAGCCACACGTCACTCCCCCTCAGTGTCTCTGTGCACATGCGCAGTTCGTTATGAGCAGGGACACCCACCCACATGGAAACACACAGATGAAGAGACACTTGGATTTTATTATATAGGATATGTATTAAAAGGAACAACCTTTTAGCCTATCACATTGTTAGTGAGCGTGTTTATAGTTAAGTGCAGTTTGTACTGTCCATTTTTTTCATGTCTGCCAGAAGTAAAGTCGATGACCTGCAGGAGCACGGTGGATCAAACAACATGAATGGATACATTTACATGGTCAGTATCAATCAATCACTTTTTGATCAATTTTCTATTTTTTAACTTCCCCCTTTGCAACGTCTTGATTTATTTTTTTTCCCTACTGCTATCTTTTGGTAAGGTTCGTCTTTAAATGCTCTGCTAGTGTGAGCCCTGCCGTAGTCAGGATATATCTTATTGCTGCCCTACCCCCATATCCAACTCCTAAAATAAACATCCCCCTTCTGCCCCACAAAAAAAAAAATCCATATGTACAAAACCCTGTTTGGAAATCTTCTGATAACATAATTGTGCTTCTTCTGTTCTGGTCCTGCGGACTCATGTAGATAGGACAAATGGCATTGCACTGGCCCAGTTTCCTGCAGTGTCTTCTAAAAAAGGACCATGCTGACAAGTCGGTTTTTAAAAGTGAGACTACTAATATGTCATATAAGAAAAGAAAGCTGGAGGCATCACCTGTTTGTGCCAATTTCTGGGTACTGGTGGTCACTTTAATTCCAACTTATACAAATTAGATGATTGTATATTTCCAGTCTAAATACTCCTCCTCCAAATAAACAACAGCACAAAATCATTTCAAATGTGACAATCTAGATCAGTATTGAGGGTTTAAATAATTAATATTCCTTGAAAAAATTAATATTCCTTGACTTTATTTGTCATGATTTTCATTTGTGTAGTCCATAAAACAATCTTGGCATGAATCCATTGATAAGAAGATTGCCTGTGCGCGTTTCACAGCTTCAAACATGACTGGCTAGGGACAGCGATGCAAGTTCCCTCTGCCTCCGAGTCCCAGGTCACCTCATCACCACCAGTATAGACGCCACAACCATACCCTCCGCTCGACTAGTTCTGGCACTCTCGCAACTCTTCAGGAGCATATACGGGATGCCACCAAGTTGTAATTTATAACCCTGTACCTTATCCCTCCCCCTGACCCTTTGACAGAACTTAATTGGACGCCCGAGGTCTCCAAGTACTATGGGATGTTCTGCCAGGTCACTGCCAGCTACATGACTCACCACTTATGTGTCCTAGTGATGCAAAGCGCACCCACATGACCTCCATGTCTACGGCACTCAGCACTGCGCTTCATGGTCTCCATGGTGACTGTGAGGACCCGGAGGCCATATTGGTGCATCTTGCGTCATGCCATCATGTGAGTGGTGAATCATGTGGCTGGAGGTGACGTGGCAGAACACCATGTGGCACTCAGAAACCTCAGGCATTTAATCAGGTTCTGTCGAGGAGTCAGGGGGATGGCTAAGTTACAGAGTTACAAACTAAAACTTGGTGGCATCCTATGCATGCTTCTGAAGAGTTGCAAGAGCTATGTTACTAGTTAAGTAGAGGGCGTGGACACAGCATTTATACTGCCACTGACGGGATGACCTGGGTCGGAGGGTGGAGAGAACTTGCAGTGCTGTTCCTAGCCAGCCAGGTGGCCATCACCCAAGGCTAAAACCTGTAAAAACTCTGCGCTGTATGTTTATGCTGTGACATGCGAGTGTGCATTTTTAACTTAATTAAATTTTATAATACGGTTTTATGCTATGGTGGCTCGATTGTCCTTTATTTGAGGTGATTTGGGCCATGAGACAAACACAGGCTGGAGTAGGAGAAACACTGACAGTTTTATCTGGATAAAGGCGGGGGGTAGCCTACTGTAGATGACTAGAGATGGCCCGAAACTCCGATTTTAGGTTCGCGAACCTCGGCAAACGTTTGCAAACTTGCGAACTTTCGCAAACCGCAATAGACTTCAATGGGGAGGTGAACTTTGAAAACTAGAAACATTTATGCTGTCCACAAAAGTGATGGAAAAGATGTTTCAAGGGGTCCAACATCTGGGTTTTTGCATGGATGAGTGGGATACATGCCAAAAGTCCCGAGGAAAAATCTGGATTTGACGCAAAGCAGCGTTTTAAGGGCAGAAATCACATTGCATGCTAAATTGGAGGCCTAAAGTGCTTTAAAACATCTTGCATGTGTATACATCAATCAGGGAGTGTAATCAGAGTACTGCTTCACACTGACACACCAAACTCACTGTGTAACGCACTGCAGCTGTTTGTGTTGTGATGGCCGTGCTGAACTGGTGGCGAGAGTGCAGGCCGTGGCGGTTTTCAAGCCCATATGGTCGCCAGGTTTTGGTAGCTCAATGATAGAACAACAGTGACTGTCCAGCTGATCGAATTTGGTCTGTCCACAATGAAGCAACAACCTTATTATCTTGGGTGTGCCCCACCCCCAAGACACTCATATAGCTGGCGATCATTGCTTCATTGTGATACGCAAGCCTCTTCATCGCAGCAAGGTAACAATCATGAAGGGAAATTGGAACATGTACATGCCTTTTGTTTTGTTGTTGCAGCCGCAGTGCAGCCAGAAAAATTAGGCAGGCATGTACATGCACCAGAAAAATTATTATAGCGGCCACTGCTAGCAGCGGCCTTAAAAATTCAGGAATCCGCCTGGAGTCCTGGACCCTGTTGGTGGTGGCGGGGAAGGCAGTCAAGCGGCCTGCAGGCAGAGATGCTGTATGGGGACCGACTTAGTCTTGGGGAAGGCAGTCACACGGAGTGTAGGCAGAGATACTGCGTGTGGGGACTGACTTAGTTTTCAGGCAGGCCTGAGCGTGCTTTGCAGA
Source organism: Hyperolius riggenbachi (assembly GCF_040937935.1). Lineage (NCBI taxonomy): Eukaryota > Metazoa > Chordata > Amphibia > Anura > Hyperoliidae > Hyperolius > Hyperolius riggenbachi. The sequence goes on along the minus strand of NC_090655.1, from coordinate 124,808,263 downwards.
CCAGGCATCCGTGGTCAGATGGATCCTTGACCCAACGCTGTGTGCCAGAGATGTCACCACTTGCCTTGAAACATCACGGTACAGTTTAGGTATCGCCTTTTTTGAGAAATAATTGTGGCCTGGTATCTTCCACTGCAGTGTGTGGCTTTGCTTTTGTGTGCTGCTTTTCCTCAGGTGGTCATCCCATTGCAGTTTGTGCTTTGTATTCATGTGCCTTCGTAAGGTAGTTGTCCCTACGCGGGTCTTGGTCTTTCCATGGCTCAATCTTTGGGGGCAGAGAGTACAGATGGCATTGCTCTCATCTGAGGCAGAAACACAAAAAAATGTTCACACCGCTGAGCCCTGGGATGATGGCACTTTGGTGATGGCTGCCGACGGAGTGTTAAGTGGGGCGCCAGAATCAGAGCATGAGGCGGAAGATATGTCACGCTTCCGAGCGGAAGCTGAGGAAGATGAGGTGTTCTGTGTTAAATAGTCAACTACGTCCTGACAATATTGGGGGTTGATGGCACGTGTTCTTCTGAACACTGTACTTTGGTCGAGGGCCGCACAAAATCACGACAGCGCAACCTCGAACAGACCTGTCAGGTGGCCTGCCTCTGCCTCTTGTTTTGTCCATATTGGGGGGATGAAGTGAAAGGTTTGCACTGACTTGGCTAATACAATGTACGGTCACACAGGTGCCGTGAACAGGTATGCAGTGACTGGTGGTATTAAATAGCACACGTAGGTAGGTGGTGGCACTGAACAACAGGTAGGTATATGCAGTGCTGCTGGGTATTACAAATGTGCACCTGTCACACACACACACACACACACACACACACACACACACACACACACACGTACCGTGAATAGGTGCAATGACTGGTGGTATTAACAATGCGTGCGCTCACGTAGGTAGGTAGGTAGGTGGACTAAACAGTGAACAGGTGCAGTGATTGGGATTACAAATGTGCAGCTGCCTGTCACACACACAGGTAGTCACTGAATGTGCTGGGCCTGGCAGTGGCACAGTAGGAATTAACCACCCTGGCGTTCTGATTAAATCGCCAGGGTGGCTGCGGGAGGGTTTTTTTTAAATAAAAAAAAACTATTTCATGCAGCCAACTGAAAGTTGGCTGCATGAAAGCCCACTAGAGGGCGCTCCGGAGGCAATCTTCCGATCGCCTCCGGCGCCCAGAATAAACAAGGAAGGCCGCAATGAGCGGCCTTCCTTGTTTTGCTTATATCGTCGCCATAGCGACGAGCGGAGTGACGTCATCGACGTCAGCCGACGTCCTGACGTCAGCCGCCTCCGATCCAGCCCTTAGCGCTGGCCGGAACTTTTTGTTCCGGCTACGCTGGGCTCAGGCGGCTGGGGGGACCCTCTTTCGCCGCTGCTCGCGGCGAATCGCCGCAGAGCGGCGGCGATCAGGCAGCACACGCGGCTGGCAAAGTGCCGGCTGCGTGTGCTGCTTTTTATTTCATTAAAATCGGCCCAGCAGGGCCTGAGCGGCAGCCGCTGGCGGTGTTGGACGAGCTGAGCTCGTCCAGACCGCTCAGCTGGTTAAGGAGCCATAGGCTAGCTGCGACTGACTGACAGGGCTGTATATATTATTATTATTATTATTATTATTTAGTATTTATATAGCGCCGACATATTACGCAGCGCTGTACAGTGTATATATATATATCTTGTCACTAACTGTCCCTCAAAGGAGCTCACAATCTAATCCCTACCATTGCCATATGTCTATATTATGTAGTGTAAGTACTGTAGTCTAGGGCCAATTTTTAGGGGGAGCCAATTAACTTATCCGTATGTTTTTGGAATGTGGGAGGAAACCGGAGTGCCCGGAGGAAACCCACGCAGACACGGAGAGAACATACAAACTCTTTGCAGATAGTGCCCTGGCTGGGATTCGAACCAGGGACCCAGCGCTGCAAGGCAAGAGAGCTAACCACTACGCCACCGTGCTGCCCCATATATAATTCAAGTGGGCCACACACACAACAAAAAAAATGATCACAAGAACAAGATTAGCTCTCAAAAGAGCTGTTGAGGGGTTCTTTTTTTAGCAATAAAAATCAGCAAGGAGCAAGCTAACAAGCCTACAAGAGCCTAACTAAGCTTTCCCTATGAGAGTCTGTAGCAGCTCTCCCTTCTCTAATTACTGCAGGCACACGAGTGAGTCCAATGCCTGATGCTGCCTGCCTTTCATAAGGGGGGGAGGGCCTCCAGGAGGGAGTGTAGTCTGATTGGCTACAATGTGCCTGCTGACTGTGATGTAGAGGGTCAAAGTTGACCCTAATGATGTACTATGGTTGTGAATCGAACTTCCGGAAAGGTTTGCGGTTCTCCGCGATCGCGAACCCCGGAAGTTCGCCGGGAACCGTTCGCCGGCGGACCGTTTGGGCCATCTCTATAGATGACACCAAATCTCTGTTGACCTGATTTTCTACAAGCAGTGTTCCCCAACCCTGTCCTCAAGGCCCCCCAACAGTGCATGTTTTGTATACATCCACAGATGTAGATATTCAGCTCCACTGAGACACTAATGACCTCACCTGTGATTGTGTGTGGTTTCCTGAAAAACATGTACTGTTGGTGGGCCCTGAGGACAGGGTTGGGGAACTCTGTTCTACAGGGTCTAGAAAAAGAGTGCTTGCCCCGTCCTACGGGGTGAGGTGGTGGTATCACTATAAGGCATAGAGGAAACCTTCCACTATGGAAATCCATCAGTTCACAGTGTGCATTAGAGACTCACTAACTCCAAGACTGGGACACCTTGGTCTCAAGGACTTTTAGTGCAAGGAAACAAATTAAAGGACCAGTGACAACTTGGAGAAATATCAAACCTTTCTGACAAAGACTCTATATTGAATGTTGCTGCACAATACAACGCGTATTGTTTTATTTTCAGTTAATTCCGTAGTCATTAAAATCCATAAGCATGAAGAAAAATTATTGTGAAAAAAAAGGAAATCCTGTTTAGTAGACAGAGGCAATAAGCAGAGAGGAATAAACCTTTAAGCTGATTATCATTGCAGCCACAGAATACGATTGTCCCCATTATTTTAGCATCATTCAGTTACCTGGCTGTATTTCAATGGAGTACACAGGCTCAGTGCTATGAGACCAGAAAGAGTCAGTCTCTGTACTTGTCTTCTCCAGCTTCCAAGCCCAGCTGAGTTGTATCCATCGCTGGCTCCCCAGCCACAACGTCTCATTACAAAGAAATTAAAAGGCACTCAATTTTGGCTAATATCCCTCTGTGGGCCTTTAACTCCACCTGTGACTAACCCCTTAATAATACCTCTGGCTTATTGGCATGAGCTGTCTCAATTCATTTACTATGAGAGATACATTTCCAATATCTTGTCTACCCACTCAGTCTGCACTCTGGGAATACTGTACGCTAAACTGTTTAGTAATGCCTATCACTTATTTATCTCTTTTAATTATTGTTGTTGTCATAAATCCTGCCATGGTAGGGGACTGTTTATGAGAAAGCATACGTGCTGTGTGCTAGAATTTTTGTTTTTAATAACTTCATTTTTATTTTCAGATGACCACATTTAAAAAATAGATGATCAGTTGAAATAATTGAATCTTTGCAAGCATGCTCACTACTTTCAAAAGTTTTGCTATTTATCAACACTTATCTGCTGATAACTACATTTAAAAAGAAAATTGTCAATTAGACTCTATCTGAACTTAATAACGGCCCCTGAAGATCGCCACTTTGATATCGGTGAAGCCCTTAGGAAACGGTGGATAACAATGCTAATTGTTTCAAACACATGGTCACCACTACTTCCATAGTTGCACTTTACTGATAACGGTAAATGGGAAGATGTAGCAGTCTGCTAGTGGAGAACTAACAGCTCACCACTTACCTGGAGCTCCAGATTGCTACTTTAAAGAATTTGCAACACTATGGGCCCGTTTCCACTGGAGCGGAAAGCGCTCCGAATCTGCAGAGTTTCCTTGCAGGCAAATCGTGCGGGGAAACTCTGCCATAGGAAACTATGGCGCCGCTGGCCGAATCGCTTACCCTAGCGATTCGGCTGACACTGGCCACAGATTTCGTGCGGGAGGCTGCGAATCCCATAGCCATGTATAGCACGGCTTCTGGGATTCGCCTGCGATCCCGCACACCCGGAAGTGCCGCCACGAGTCTCACTGACGCATGCGGCAACAAGTGGAAACGGGCCCTGAAAGTCTCCACTTTTAAACGCTAGATAAAAATATTACAAAGATGGAAGAGATCTTATACATTATTCAATACTTGTTCACATGTGTAGAAGCAAAGTATGGTGGAGGTACCTTCATGGATAGCTGGGGCTGTGGGTGACAAGGGTGATGATGACTCTATGTCCATTTCGCACACTCCCCGCTTATTCCGAGGCTCTGCGCAGGGGCATTGCTAGCCCCAAAGATTAGTGGCACGTGCCCCGGATATATTTTGGGGTGCCCCGGATGCCCCCAGACAGAATCAGCTCTGGTACCTCAATGGCGGGCATGCTGTAAGCTGTGGCACATCATTCGGGAGTATGCTGGGTGCTGTGGTGCCTCTTTGTAGGCATTCTGGGTGCTGTGGTGCCATGCTTGGCGCTGTGATGCCTTTATGCAGGGAGTTGTGGTGTGTGGCCACACCCACTTTCTAGCTGGAGTGCCCCGGATCTCCTAGGAGCCTAGCAAAGCCCCTGGCTCTGCGTGTTCAGCCATCTCTGCCACCTCACATATGACATTGCGCCACATCTCTCTCCGCCCACTTATTGCCATGGTAAGAAATCTCTCTGCGCCGGTATAGACTGTATAACATTACAGCCTATGGGGATGTCCACAGCAGAAGGCCCTTGGAGGATACCTCCTACCAAAAAATTAGGCATGCCACAAGTTGTAGGCCGAGGGAACTTGGAGGGGTTTGCACATTTGAAAATAAAAGTATGGGGGGTCATAGAGCACAGGCAAAAGATATTGAGAAGGATCCCTATAATTGTATAAATACTACATTTGGCACAATCCACAGAGCAGATACAGAAGACATTGGAAAGGGTCCTTGTAGTTTTAAGAATAAAGAAGGCAGGCCACAGAACACATGCTACAGAGCAGAAGTAGAGGGCAGTTGGAGGGGTTCTTGTAATTAAATAAATCATGTAGGCCAAAGAGCAGAGTCAAAAGGCTCTGTAATTGATGTTTTTATAAAAGTCTGTCACTACCCCCCTAGCTGCATTAAATTCTCCTGCTAATAACACATTTGCAGCTGGGCAGGCATACACTGCTAGAGCATCCTCTGCAAGCTACAGGCACTGGCCAGTCTTGGGCACCCCAGATCCTAGTGGAACTTCACTTTATAGGATGTGTCAGATCAGCAGCTGACATATTCAATTACCATTACTGAGAAGCACTACCTGTGAGTCATACCTGGTACTAAGCCTGGTAGCTTTGGCCTGAAAACATTTTGCAATTCTTCTGTTGGTTTCAGTTAGACACCCCTGCTAATGACCATACTGCTTCTGCTTCCTCCTTAGCTGCCATGGGTCACTAAGCTGTGAGCATTTTCCCTGTTGCCACAAGTACGGATGTTACAATCACCTCCTCATAGTAATAACGTTTGCCTTACCTCTCCTCTGCAGCCACATGAGCTCTCCAATCTTGTCCTTGTAGCATGGATATAGCAGTGTTGCAATCTAACAGTCACCTTTATTTTCAATATGTTCTATGTGAGGGTCATTCTCGAAGCAAGTCAACACAGGTTCTTATATGGCAGAAAGTACACAAATGTGATGACGGCCAGAACCCAGATTTTTATGTGTTCTGTGACTGTTCATCTCATCCATGGACAATTGCTGGTGTCTGTGATGGATGGAACATACCTTGAGCAGTCTCCTCCTCCTCTTTTTGGCTTACAACGCCGTTTTCATCCCCCTCTTCATCCACCTATGGCTACATTGCAGGTACTGATAGCTTGATTAACAAAAATGGCAGGCTTAGGGGATGTGGTAAAGTGGTATCACAAAAAGCTCCAGCACAATCCAGCAACATTAGGCCTTCAGACAGAGCCTCAGAGAAGCCAGCCATGCCTGCTATTTTCTTGAACCTGGTCATGTCCATTCCTTAGCATGCTGTAGAGGTGGTAGACTGGGAAGCTAGTAAACTTGCTGACCCTGAGTCAAGTTAAAGTATACCCTCTTACTCCCACAATAAGCCATAAACAGGCTCTTGCTTTCTGTACCCACAAATTCCACAGGCACTCTGATGCAGTCAATGACAAGGGGAGGAACTGCCAGCATAGTGTTTGGTTCAACAAGTGACATCTCCAAACAGCATGAAGGAGAGGAGGAAGATCTGGACCAATTCAAGCTGTATACAGTTTGCATTAAATTCGTAACTAAGTTGCAGTTATCAGCATCTCATGGAGCATCTCTAATCCTGCTTAGAACTTACCTGTGTTAGCATTTCCTTTTCCCCTATAAGGGCTCGATTCACAAAGCGGTGCTTACCCAGATAGAGACTTTAGGCATGATAACCATTGCACCACGCTGGTGAAAAGCCAGTTTAGGTGTGATAAGTTTAGGCATGATAAGTTTAGGTGTGATAAGTTTAGGCATGATAAGTTTAGATAAGTTTAGATCGCTTGCAAAGTCCTGCACGCAAAGCAACGCCATTAAACTTTATACGAAGTGCACCAGACTTTGCTAGCGTAAAACTTTTGATCAGCTGTGCACTGCGGTGCTAACCCAGTTGGCACTTAAACTTATCATGCCTAAACTTATCACACCTAAACTTATCATGCCTAAACTTATCACACCTAAACTTATCACACCTAAAGTTATCATGCCTAAACTGAGTTTAGGCATGCTAAAGGGCTTTTCACCAGCGTGCTAACTGTTAGCACCGCTTTGTGAATCAGGCCCTAAGTGTTAATAAACCAGTGCAATAAATCACAGTCTCTCTGCAGTGAGGTAAACCTAGATTGCAGCCCGATTTTCCCTGAAAACTGATAAAAGATAATAAACTTGTGTGTGGTTGGGGCAAAAGCAGGGAACAGGAAAGAAGTTCAGTAGATCATCATGATTCTGTATGGAAGCTAATTAAACATTAAAGTGGACCTGAACTCAACACTTCCTCCCTGCTCTAAAAGATATGCAACAGCATAATAATCTTTAAAGGAAAACATTTCTTTGTAGCAACTGATACAAACCCTGCAATAAATCTGCAATGTATCTACTTTCTGCTTTCATGGAAGCAGACATATTGTTACCATCCTGTGCTTTCAAATTATCCTCTCTGCAGTCAGCTGACACAGGGGAAAAATTGAATTACAACTTGTGATTAGACACAGATGAAAGGGAATTAGACAGGCTAAACTCTCTAAATACATACAGGGTTCATTTCTCTATGTGTTCCTTCTGTCCTGTGCAAGAGTTCAGGTCCACGTTAAGGGCTTCATTCACAAAGCCATGATAACCCTTATCACAGTCGCACTAGCGTTTTGCGCGCTATAATGCGCATAACGGTTTTCATGCGCAATCGTGATTCATGCACAAATGTGAATTTTTGCGTGAAAACGAATTCGTTTTCGCACAAAAATTTGCAATTGTGTGCGAAAAACGTTAGAGTTATCTCGGCTGTGTGAATGAAGCCCTAAGTGTGATAGTCATGCCAGTGAGATACTTTAATAAACCTAGATTTTTAACCCCTTTTTTTAAAATACCAAAACAGAATGAGGATTTCCAGAACGGTCCTACGTAGGATTCATTTGACAGAAACTGTTCTTTATGTTATCAGTTTCCCTTCACTTGAGGTCTACTTTAATTATATGGGTTTTAGACATTGTTATGAAAAAAAGTGAATTGGATCTGGCCCAATGTGGTTAATGAAACAGGATAAACATATATCTCAGTAAAATAAAAGTAAGCTACATCATAGTTCAAATTAGTGGAGATTAATGACCATTGCTTATTTGTGACTGGTTCTCTTTAGTAATGCATGGAGCAGGTGCAATAGCATAGCTCACGTCTGTGTATATAGAAGCATAGACATCATCCCTATTTACAATCAGAAATTAATGTATTAACAAAGTGCTGTAATCCATCTTATGCTAGTCACAGAGAACTGACCTAGAGCTATGTTTGATGAAATATACTGAACTGCTTTTGATATTTATATGTGATCACATAAATGGCTATTTGTGTATCGGTCCCGTTGCCCCATTATCATGTGTTCTACTCTATTTCCTCTCTAATGACTCTTCTATTCTTCCTGTCACCTTAACACCTTTCCTCTGTATCTGCTCATTTTACTCGCTTTCTGCCTCATTCACCTCTGCTTCTTCTCTGTATCCATCCATTCCATTACATCCTCTCTGTCTTGTCCCTTAAAAGCAATAGCACCTACCCTGCGAAAGTGTTATACTTAATAGGTTTGTTATGCCTACCATAAGTAAGGCACTGCATATTAATCAAAAATAAAAATAAAACACCCTGATAGTATAAATATTGGAGTAAACAGCTATGTCAAGCGGCAACAAGTAGCGTAGTTTAAACACTTCCAATTAATTTTGATTTGCAGCTTCCTCATCCATCCAGATATTTAAAGAGAAACTCCAACCAAGAATTGAACTTTATCCCAATCAGTAGCTGATACCCCATTTTACATGAGAAATAGAATGATTTTCACAAACAGACCATCAGGGGGCGCTGTGTGACTAATTTTGTGCTAAAACCCCTCCTACAAGAGGCTCTAAATACCGCGGTACTCCTGGCAAACTGCCACAATGTAACAATGTTCACAGACAGGAAATGGCTGTTTACAGCTGTCTAACAGCTAGAAACAGCTAAATAACCTGCCCACAGTAACAATGTCACCATGTAATAAATGTCAGAATGTGAATCTGGGAGAGGAAAGATTTTACAATGAGCAAACACTGACTAAATCATTTATACATAATTATTGTAAAAATGAAGCACTTTTTTTATTACATTATTTTCACTGGAGTTCCTCTTTAAAGTCCTGTAGTTCTATTTCCTATTGAGATGACAGTACTTTTCTACTAGACAGCTGTTTAACCCCTCCCACCTTCCCATCATCCCCCATATGAGGTAACAAGGAAGTAGCTGGATGGGGAGCACTAGCCAGTCTTTCTCAGTGTGATCATTAGACTCATATCACCCCCTTCACTTGCAAAATTATCTTTTTTTTTTTTTTTTTTTTTACCAGCACTGTGGCACTAGCTGAGAAGGATTATCTCTCTGTGCCTGCTCTGTGTGATATCTATCTATCTATCTATCTATCTATCTATCTATCTATCTATCTATCTATCTATCTTTCCCAACCCTCTCCTGTGTCTTTATTTATTTTATAGCAAAAAGCTCACATGTGCAAATGCTTGTCCATTGCTCACAAATGCAATGTTATCAAATGCATTAAAAAATAGGAGACTGATCTGGACTTCAGTGAACCCAGTCCAGGTCTACTTGATCTTCTACAGAGGTACCCATGCTTTTTTGACTTGTGAGCTACTTAAAAAAATTAGCAAGTCAAAATGATCTACCTATAAGCAATTTTAGAAGCACAACTGTATATAAAGAATGGAAAATGTAGTGCGGTCGAGATCTACCATGAAGTCCTTGTGATATACCTAATGGGCACCTCTGATCTATGATATATCCAAGGGATGGTCGGAAATGCTGATTTCTGATTCTGCAGATTTTTAATTTCTGTCTTTTTTCTCTTTTTTTTCAGTCATTTTCTGCATCTTCTGATTGCCCAGAGTTGACTCTGTGTTCTCTGGTTGGTGCAATCCTTCTGAGTTCTGTGATTTCTGTTTTCAGTTTACCGATTTCAGAATTCCAAGGAGTCTTTTTTTTTTTGGTAATTTTTTGCATCCACTGATTGGTCAAATAAGTCCGAGTTCTTACATTGGGCTAGAATTACCGAGTTGCGGTAATGCGATTGGAAGTGCAGAGATTTCATTTCCCCAAAATCTGAATGAGCATTCATATGGAAAGATGCTAAGAAATCTCTGGAAGTCCTTTAGTAAATCAGGCCCTCTGTGTCTCCTCCTCATGTACATATAATAAAGGCACGTGCAAATTTGGGCATGAGTATTGCCAATAGTAGAATATCTGTAATATTACCGATATTCTAATATGTTCGCAATAGCAGAATATTGGTAAATTAGATGATATTCTACTATCACTTTATCTTATCCTATTTATACACTAACCCCTACAACTATACCTAACACTAATTTACCCCCCACCTACTCCTAAAACTAACCTCCCCTTTACCTACACCTAACACTAACCTCCTCCTTCCTGCTCCTAATTAGTGATAGATGAACATCGTAAATAAATGTTCGCAAACTGTTTGCAAACTTTTCAATGAAAGTTCGCAAACCCAAATGCTTGCAACTATAGATGGCCCAAACGGTTCGCCGGCGAACGATTCCCTGCAAACTTTCGGGGTTCGCGATTGCGGAGAACAGCAAACTTTTCCAGAAGTTCGGTTCGCCCCCATAGTGCATCATGAGGGTCAACTTTGACCCTCTACATCACAGTCAGCGGGCACATTGTAGCCAATTAGGCTACACTCCCTCCTGGAGCCCAACCCCCCTTATAAAAGGCAGGCAGCGTCAGGCTTTTCACTCACTCGTGTGCCTGCAGTAATTAGTGAAGGGCTAGCTGCTGCAGAGTCTCATAGGGAAAGCTTAGTTAGGCTCTTGTAGGCTTCTTAGCTTGCTCCTTGCTGATTCTTATTGCTAAAAAAGTACCCCACAACAGCTCTTTTGAGAGCTAATCTTGTTCTTGTGATCTATTTTTTTTTTGTGCGTCCCACTGACACTTGTGTTGCATAGACAGCCTTGGTAATTCCTACTGTGTGTGCCACTGCCAGGCCCAGCACATTCAGTGACTACTACCTGTGTGTGTGACAGGTGCACATTGTAATACCCACTGCATATACCTACCTGTTGTTCACTGTGCACCCACCCACCTACGTGAGTGCATGCAGTGTCACTATGCCTGTCCGGTACCTGTCTGTGTGTGACAGGTGCACATTGTAATACTCATCACTGCATATTCCTACTACTACCTGTTGTTCACTTCAGTGCACCCACCCACCTACGTGAGCGCATGCAGTGTCACTGTGCCTGTCTGGTACCTGTCTGTGTGACAGGTGCACATTGTAATACCCACTGCATATACCTACCTGTTTTTCAATGTGCACCCACCCACCTATGTGAGCGCATGCAGTGTCACTATGCCTGTCCGGTACCTGTCTGTGTGTGACAGGTGCACATTGTATTACCCATCACTGCATATACCTACTACTACCTGTTGTTCACTTCAGTGCACCCACCCACCTATGTGAGCGCACGCAGTGTCACTGTGCCTGTCCGGTACCTGTCTGTGTGTGACAGGTGCACATTGTAATACCCACTGCATTTACCTACCTGTTGTTCACTGTGCACCCACCCACCTACGTGAGTGCACGCAGTGTGATATATCACTCCATGCATACCTGTTAACTGCACCTCTGTGACTGCACATTGTATTACTCAAGTCAGTGCATACCTTTCACTTCATCCCCCCCGATATGGACAAAACGGACAAAACAGGTAGAGGCAGAGGTAGAGGCAGACCCAGAGGAAGGCCACCCGGCAGGTCTGTGCGAGGTCGTGCTGATGTGATTTTGTGCGGCCCTGGATCAAAGTACAGTTCTCAGAAGAAGGCACGTCCCATCAACTCCCAAGATTGTCAGGAGGTGGTTGAATATTTAATACAGAACCTCATCTTCCGCAGCCACCTGCGCTGCTCCAAGTACCACATCCGTTACATTTGACAGTTCGCAGGAGTTATTTGGTGGGGAAATCATTGATGCACAGCCATTATTGTAACAACCATATGAAGGCGCTAAGCAAGTTACACCACCTCATATGTCTGAGTTAGGCGACACTATGGACGTAACGTGTGCGGAGGGGGATGATGAATTACCTGCTGTTGGGGCAGTTTTGGAGGTGTCTGAGGCAAGCGAAGCTGGGCAGGATGATTATGATGATGACGATGATACAGATCCCACGTATGTTCCTAATAGAGGAGATGAACAGGGAGACAGTTCAGAGGGGGAGTCAGAGAGGAGTAGGAGGAGACAAGTTCCTGAAAGAAGCAGGGGGAGCTCATCATCAGAAACAGCTGGTGGCAGTGTCCGGCACCATGTATCACCACTTATGAGCAGCCAGCCAACATGCCCTTCAACGTCAGCTGCTGATGCCACCATAGTGCCATCACCCCAGGGGGGCTCAGCGGTTTGGAAATGTTTTAATGTGTTTGCCTCAGATCGGAGCAAAGCAATCTGTTCTCTCTGCCTCCAAAAATTGAGCCGGGGAAAGGCCAACACCCACCTAGGGACAAGTGCCTTATGAAGGTACATGGAGTAAAGGCACAAACTGCAATGGGAAGGGCACCTGAGCAAAAGCAGCACACAAAAGAAAAGCCACCCTCCTTCTACTCTTCCTCCTTCAGGTGCATCATCTTCAGCCGCTTTCTCCCTTGCACTGTCACAGCCACCCTCCTCCACTCCGCCTCTGACCTTGAGCGGTTCCTGCTCCTCTGCCCTCAGCAGCCAGGTGTCTGTGAAGGAAATCTTTGAGCGGAAGAAGCCAATTTCTGCCAGTCACCCCCTTGCCCGGCGTCTGACAGCTGGCTTGGTGGAACTTTTAGCTCGCCAGCTGTTACCATACCAGCTGGTGGACTCTGAGGCCTTCCGTAAATTTGTGGCCATTAGGACACCGCAGTGGAAGATGCTAGGCCGCAAATATTTCTCTACAAAGGCGATACCCAAACTGTACCGTGAAGTTGAGAGGCAAGTGGTATCATCTCTGGCACACAGCGTTTGGTCAAAGGTCCACCTGACCACAGATGCCTGGTCTGCCAAGCACGGTCAGGGCAGGTACATTACTTACACAGCCCATTCGGTCAACCTCGTGACCGATGGCGAGCAGGGAGTACGTGGCTGTGCAGCGGACCAACTTGTGACACCTCCACGGCCTGCAGGCAGGCCTCCTGCCACCTCTTCTCCTCCTGCTACATCCTCTTCACTGTCATCATCCTCCTCCTCCTTGGCTGAGTGGCAGTTCAACTCTACTGGTGCTGCAATCTCCTCTCCAGCTACACAGCCCCAGCTCCCCACAGCCTGTGCTGCATGCCAGGTACGATGGTGTCATGCCATCTTAGACATGTCTTGCCTCAAAATCACACTGGACCAGCTCTCCTGGCTGCTCTTAACAAACAGGTGGATCAGTGGCTGACCCCGCACCAGCTGGAGATCGGCAACGTGGTGTGTGGCAACGGCAGCAATCTCATTTCCGCATTGAATTTGGGAAAGCTGACACATGTACCCTGCATGGCACATGTGCTGAATCTAGTCATTCAAAGATTTATGTCAAAGTACCCAGGCTGAGAAGATGCCTCATTTGCAATAGCCCGACTTGCTGGAATTCGACCCTCCTTATGTTCTCTCGCCTGCTAGGAGAAAGCTGTCACCCAGTACCTCTACAATTTCAGTATAAGGACACAATCTGGGGAGATGGGGATGTTCTGGCCCAACAACTGGACACTCATGCAAAATGCATGCAGGCTCATGCGGCCGTTTGAGGAGGTGACTAACCTGGTGAATTGCAGTGAAGGCACCATCAGCAACTTGATCCCGTACGCTTACTTCCTTGAGTGTGCCGTGCATAGAGTGGTGAATCAAGCTGTGGAGGAGCGTGAACAGGAACAGTTACGGGAGAAACAGTTGTGGGAGCAATTTTCATCAGAACCAGATGTTTCCTCAACACCTGCGGCAGCACAGAAGAGGGAGGGCATATTTGCAACCACAATCTCTTTTAAAAAGGTGTCAAAACTATCCAAAAACTTAGGCAGTGGCATGGCAGAAAGGCAGAATAAATAGCAAAAATGTTTTCCCCAAAAATACTTATTTTACTCATGAGGCGGCTATCCTTCTTTTTTGCTCCTGGTAATGCCATAATTTGGCCTATGCACCAGTACTGAGGTCAGACAGCTGTCATATGGGGAAGGGTAAAGCAGCTGACAGTTGAGCCCATAGTCAGATTCCATTCTGACTAGGAGGACTTTCTGGGGCAGATTGTAGCTTAGTTTGTGACAGCAGTCAGTGATGCTGAAGTATTAAGGATACAATACCATACATCACTGCCCAAGAGAAACACAGTGACCCACTACTTGGCCACTTTACAGTAAAGTACAAGCACGTTTTACTTGAGCGGTCAATGGAAAATAAACATTTTTGGTGTATTTGATTTCACACCTCTGACATTTTAATAGCAGGCTGCATGTAAACAACATCTCCTGCTGTACATCACTGAGGTGCAGATCCAAAATGGTTGCACGGGACTAAACATAATACTATGCTATAACACTAATTCAGATAAGGACAGACTTTGCAAAAGATCCCACATCTCCTGCTATCAAACTGCTGCACGTATAATAATTCTTAGTGGCAGAATGATATGTCACAGTAAAGTTTAAATGAAATTAAAGCGGTATTGTCAGCTACAAAATACAATTCTATTTACCCACTGCTCTGTGTTTATTATGCAGCCTGCAACCTGACACTGCATTGCAAGCATTCCAATCTAATCATAAATGTTTCTGCTGTAATAAATTTTATCTCAGTCAGCCTGGCTCTGTTTGGTACATTGCCAACGAGAAGGAAGCTTGTCATCTCCCCACCCACATTCCTGCTCCTCACTGATTGGCTGAGGGCTGTTCAGTGTAACACGAGGCAGGGAAGGGAAAAACTGCTAAAAAATGATCTTTGCTATGCTCACATGTGTTTACAAAGCGAGCTAGATATGACTGTTTTGTTTCTAGGAGGAAAAAAAAAAAGAGTAAGGGAGGAAATGACATCAGTATTGGCTTCAGTCAGAAGAAGTAAAAATGGAAAATGAACAGTTTTCTCTTTATTTACTACGTAAAATTCACTGAAATCAAAAAGTGGACAGTTCAATACATATGTTATGTAAGTAGAACAAGTATTTATCTACTTATAGATGAGTTGTTTTTTAGTGCAGGAAATTTTGGCGGCCACTTGGAAACTTGGGCGCCACTTGGAAACTTGGGCGCCACATAGACTGCAATAGTAATTGCGGCTATAGCAGCACCCAGTGGACAATTTGGGCATCGGACATGGCCGAAGCACAGGGGTAGGCGGAGAGAGCGACAACTGGGTAAGTTAACGGATGTTGGTCTGTAGGTGTAGATTAGTATTAGGAGTAGGTAGGGGTAAGTTAGTGTTAGGCTCAGATATTGGTAAGTAAGCATAATTAGGCTTAGATAGTGGTAGGTAAGCAATAGGAGTAAGTAAGAGGGGGTTAGTGTTAGGCTTCAATAGCGGTGGGTTAGTTTTAGAAGTAGATAGAGGGAGGGTTAGTATGAGAGGAAGATTAAGTAAAGTTATAATAAAATATCAGTAATAATTGGAATATTGATAATTATCCACTATCCCAATAGTGCCGATATTCTATGTGCAGCATTACCTAGTGCCCTAATTTCCTTAGTCCCCTTTTTGATGTATTCTTAGCGGATATGTATTAAATTGAAGCAGCCGGTCTAGGTTTCTAGTGCCAGCAAGAGTATGAACACAAGAATCTGATTGGCTGGTGTGAGTCACACCCATGTTTCCCTTGCTCACTTTTCCATAAATCTGTGCTTGTGCGTTGTACATGCCAGCCAGCCATTTTCTAACTGCTCATTTTTAATGTAGCTGAAACCTATAAACCAGCATCTGATCAGTTATTATTTAGTCCTCTCTTCAAGTTATAAACTGATAATGGCACAAAATGTGATGTGCAAGAACCTTAACAAAAGTTTTTTTTTTCTTTTTACTGCAACATAATTGCTTTACATTTAAAATCGCAGGTTAAACAATGCATTGTTATAGTTCTGTTCTTTTTATTTTTGTTTTCCAGCAATTTCCCTCTTTTTTCCCCCTATTTCATCTCAATTATTAATGCTAAAAGCTAAAACATCAAATCAGTAATTTCAGAGTGGTTTTTGCATGGAAATCAGGCCTTATCAACCTCTCCCGGGTACCACAAATTTTACTTTTGTAATTTCACGCCTTTGGTTATTATCAGACTGCTTCATCCCTGCTCCATCTCTCTCTCTTCCCTCTCCCTCCTTCACACCCTCTGGAGAGAGTACTTAAACTTGTTTTCATTCCCTTATTCTTTATTTTTTTTAATGTCCACTCTCTCTGGAACCGGTAATGTTCCTCCTCTTTTTTTCTTCTCCCATTTTGTGTTAATTCTCCACCATCTGCCTTAGCATCTGTTAAAAATAAAATTTCCCTCACAATGAAAAGGCCTCCTAGCTTCTTCATGCTAGCCACTGCCCCTCCTCTCCTCCGCTGTCCCAGTCCGAGCCTGACAAGTGGAAGTTCATACCCACTTATTACTTCACCAAACACCAACTGTGCAGAATTATTTAAACTCTTTACTCATACGTATTCTCGGAAGAATTCGGAACAGCAGATCACATTTCAACTCGTTTGGTGGTAATATATTGTTATCTACATTTGAACTCTGCTATTTGACATTTTTAAGGGACATTTTACATTTTAGTTAAGCTATTTACATTAAAATTATTTCTTATCCCTATTTTAGACTATATCTGCAAGAGTTTCACTGTCAGCAACCCATTTTATAAAAGAGCAGACCTCACTTGCTCTTACTATATGTAAGTACATAGTTACAGAGGTGCAGAGGGAGCAGATACTCCTGGACTTAAAGGAATCATAAATCAAATTGTGCTGCCCCCTGATATTCTTGCCGGGGCTTCCTCCAGCCCCTTGAAGCCAACATGCCCCATGCAGCATCTCCGCTCACAACCGCCAGTCTCCGCCGGTGCAGAGGCCGACCTGGAGGTCGTCCTTACTGCGCCTGCCTGAAGCGCTGCTGTCAATCAAGTTCAAACTGTCCGCAGCGTACTGCGCAGGTGCAGAACTACTGCACCTGCGCAGAACTACTGCACTTGCGTGGTACGCTGGTTGAACTCGATGGACGTATGCCTTTTTTCAACCCAAATAACTATGTAACTATGTAACATGGACTTGAATGACAGTGACGCTCGTGCAGGCGCAGTAGAGGGGGTCGACCTCTGCACTGGCGGGGACCCACGGGCTAGCGGCTGTGAGCAGAGATGCTGCATTTTGTTTCATCAGTCCACAGTACACTATCCCAAAACTTTTGTGGTAGTGTTCTGTGGACTGATGAAACAAAATTAGAACTGCTTGGGCCCATGGATCAACGCTATGTTTGGAGGAGGAAGAACAAGGCCTATGAAGAAAAGAACACTGTGCCTACTGTGAAGCATAGCGATGGTTCAATCAAGCTTTGAGGCTGTTTTGCTTCTGCAGGTACAGGGAAGCTTCAGCGTGTGCAAGGTACCATGAATTCTCTTCAGTACCAGGAGATATTGGATGAAAATGCGATGCAGTCCATCACAAACCTGAGGCTTGGGAGACGTTGGACCTTTCAACAGGACAATGATCCCAAGCATACCTCCAAGTCCACTAGAGCATGGTTGTAGATTAATGGCTGGAACATTTTGGAGTGGGCATCGCAGTCACCAGACTTAAATCCGATTGAGAACCTCTGGTGGGACTTAAAAAAAGCAGTTGCAGCGCGCAAGCCTAAGAATGTGACTGAACTGGAGGCTTTTGCCCATGAAGAATGGGCTAAGATACCCGTAGATTGCTGCAAGACACTTGTGTCAAGCTATGCTTCACGTTTAAAAGCTGTTATAACTGGAAAAGGATGTTGTACTAAATACTAAGAATGAATGTCAATTGGGGGTTGAATAAAACTGATAATGATGTGAGCACAGAAAAGAAATTTGTGGTTATTTCATTATAAATATTATGTTATCTAATATGGAAGTCCTGCCATATTATACATCTTATCTTATGTTCGTCATCATACATGGATTAGCGAGCCTATTGAATCTACAGGGTGAACTATGCCACTATGGCTTGAGAACCTGTCCCCTGTATAACTTGCGTTCATTGTGAAGATAACTGTATTCATCCTGCTTACTATTCTAACAGTATCTATGTTTTATATAATTCGCTACTGTATTTGTCTTATCTTATTTCAATAAAAAAATGATTGATAAATATTATGTTATCTTTGTCTGACTTACAAGTGCCTCTTTGATTTAATTGTAAACAAGATGACTGAAATGATCAAAATCAATGTCAAACTGGCCAAAACACTCAATTTCAGTGGGGGTTGAATAATTTTGAACACAACTATATGTGGTTAAAGAAGTATTTACATCTTATGGTGTCCATACATGGTACAATAAACACGTTTGATTTTCACCTTAATTTGACCAAAACAATCAAGAAAAACGAATGATTATCCAGTTTTTTCAATAAAAATACGATCAGACATGTTGGAAAAATGTATTCTATTTAATGGAATAACCGAACAAAATTATCTAATCGAAAAAAAATTAAAAATTGTACCATACAATTAGAGAGATAACAAAATCTAAAAATAATAATAAAATAAATAAATATAAAGAGTATAACGCGTGTGTATGTGTGTGTGTGTGTGTATATATATATATATATATATATATATATATATATATATATATATATATATACACACACACACACACACACATATATATATATATATATATATATATATATATATATATATAGGGATGGACAAAATAATGGAAACACCTTGAAAATCATTAAATATATTTTAATATGGTGTAGGTCCACCTTTTGCGGCAATTACAGCCTCAATTCTCCGAGGTATTGATTCATACAAATTGTGAATTGTTTCCAAAGGCATTTTGGCCCATTCTTCAGTTAAAACACCCTCCAGTTCTTTTAGAGACAATGGCGGCGGAAATCAACTTCTTGAATCTCTAATAACGACCATAAATGCTTAATAATGTTGAGGTCTGGTGATTGTGGTGGCCAGATGAGATGCTCAACTTCATTAGAATGACATTATTGAATTAACAATTCTAGCTGTATGGATTGGGGCATTATCATCTTAAAAGATGGCATTCCCCTACGGAAATAGTTCTTGAACCATAGGATGAACTTGGTCACCCAAAATTCCTAAATAGTCTCGGCTGCTAATTCTTCCATGAAAGGAAATCATTGGTGCGGCGGATTTCCAAGAAATAGCACCCCAGATCATCACAGAACCCCCGCCATGTTTTACGGTTGGGAGAAGGAAGTCTGGATGAAATCCATCTTTCGGCTGTCTCCAAAAACGTACACTCGGTCGGAGGTCAGAAATAAGGTAAACGATGATTTGTCAGAAAAAATCACATTTTTCCACTGCGCGAGGGACCAATTCTGGTGGTTTCTGCACCACTCTAAACGCTTTGAAACATTTGTCTTTGAGAGCAGAGGTTTTCTAATTGCAGTTCTTCCGTAGAATCCAGATTTGTGCAGCTCCCGACTAAAGGTCCGTACACACGCCGGACTTTAGGCAACGACGGGTCCGTCGTTGCCTCCCGCTGGGTGGGCGTGCCAGCGACAGTCCGGCGTGTGTACACTCTGTCGTCAGACTGATACGGCTGTTTCTGAGCGATCCGCGCCGCGGATCGCTCAGAAACAGCCGTATCAGTCTGACGACAGAGCGTACACACGCCGGACTGTCGCTGGCACGCCCACCCAGCGGGAGGCAACGACGGACCCGTCGTTGCCTAAAGTCCGGCGTGTGTACGGACCTTAAGTGATTTTAGGAGCCGTGGTCTTGCAAGCTTTTCTGACAATTCGATTTGGAGTCCAACGGTCCCTCTCAGACAACTTCGACTTTCGGCCACAACTGTGCTTTGCTGAGGACGTTTTTCCTTCTCTTTCAAGGGCAGTCATTACTTTTGAGACAGTGGTTACATAGTTACATAGTTATTTTGGTTGAAAAAAGACATACGTCCATCGAGTTCAACCAGTACAAAGTACAACTCCAGCCCGTCCCCCACATACCCCTGTTGATCCAGAGGAAGGCGAAAAAACCCCCACCAGGCATGGTCTAATTAGCCCCAAATGGGAAAAATTCCTTCCTGACTCCAGATGGCAATCAGATAAAATCCCTGGATCAACATCATTAGGCATAATCTAGCAATTGTAGCCATGAATGTCTTTCAACGCAAGGAAAGCATCTAAGCCCCCTTTAAATGCAGGTATAGAGTTTGCCATAACGACTTCCTGTGGCAATGCATTCCACATCTTAATCACTCTTACTGTAAAGAACCCTTTCCTAAATAAATGGCTAAAACGTTTTTCCTCCATGCGCAGCTCATGTCCTCTAGTCCTTTGAGAAGGCCTAGGGACAAAAAGCTCATCCGCCAAGCTATTATATTGCCCTCTAATGTATTTATACATGTTAATTAGATCTCCTCTAAGGCGTCTTTTCTCTAGACTAAATAAACCCAGTTTATCTAACCTTTCTTGGTAAGCGAGACCTTCCATCCCACGTATCAATTTTGTAGCTCGTCTCTGCACCTGCTCTAAAACTGCAATATCTTTTTTGTAATGTGGTGCCCAGAACTGAATTCCATATTCCAGATGTGGCCTTACTAGAGAGTTAAACAGGGGCAATATTATGCTAGCATGTCGAGTTTTTATTTCCCTTTTAATGCATCCCAAAATTTTGTTTGCTTTAGCTGCAGCGGCTTGGCATTGAGTACGATTATTTAACTTGTTGTCGATGAGTACTCCTAAGTCCTTCTCCAAGTTTGATGTTCCCAACTGTATCCCATTTATTTTGTATGGTGCTAGACCATTGGTACGACCAAAATGCATGACTTTACATTTGTCAACATTGAATTTAATCTGCCATGTATGTGCCCATATAGCCATCCTATCCAGATCCTGTTGCAATATGACACTATCTTCCTGAGAGTAAAGGATTCTGCACAATTTTGTATCATCTGCAAAAATAGCAACATTGCTCACTACTGCATCTACTAGGTCATTAATAAATAAATTGAAGAGCACGGGACCCAGTACAGACTCCTGTGGGACCCCACTGCTAACAGTCTCCCATTTTGAGTACGATCCATTGACCACAACTCTTTGTTTTCTGTCCATTAGCCAGTTCCCTATCCATGCACACAAACTCTTCCCCAGTCCTTGCATCCTCAACTTTTGCACCAGTACCTCTTGAAATGCCAAGCATTCGGGCAGTTTCTATTACAGTAGCGCCTGCCATACGAGCACCAACAATTTGGCCTCTTTGAAAGTCTGAGAGATCTGCCATTTTTATAAATTATAACCAACTTTGGTTTAAATATCTGTAAAAAAATTTGTTAATTAAACATATCAAATAACAAAACTAATAAGCAAAAAAATTTAACATGTCAAAGTTTGATTGCTTAAAACATGTTCAAAGATTACGATGACAAAATGTTAGTTGTTTCTATTATTTTGTCCAATCCATGTATATATATATATATATATATATATATATATATATATATATATATATATATATATATATATATATATATATTCCACTTCCTCCTTATCTACATCAGCAATACCACTATATATTTCATCACAAATCTTGTTCAGGATTAGTTTCACAGGGGGCCTTCTTTAGACTATTGCGTATGCAATGGTATAACTTAATAAGAGACGACGTACTAACAGTACAACATAATACAAATAGCACTGGCTGAATAAAACTGTAATGGCTAGTTCATATTTTAACATTTTCAATAGGATCTCAGTTATCCGGAGCTCAGTTAATTGGAACTCTCAAGAAATTGGCATCCATTTAACCCTGATCTTTTCTGAGCTACATTATCAGATCCTCATCCTATGTCTATACCCAGTGAAATATATTCCACCAATGTAAGTTAAAAGATATTAATTTTAGTTACTGTATTTTAACCTTAATACAGAGTTTATGTTATGAGTATTGTATGGGATATCGTACTGTATTAGTTAGGCCTAAATTTAATAGTAACTCTCAAGCAACCAGAAACTATAACCTACCAATCCACATAGGTGCCAGCTAACTGAGATTCCACTGTATGTAGCAAATGTCTACGGGCGGCACAGTGGCGTAGTGGTTAGCGCTCTCACCTTGCAGCGCTGAGTCCCTGGTTCGAATCCCAGTCAGGCCAACATCTGCAAGGAGTTTGTATGTTCTACCCATGTCTGTGTGGGTTTCCTCTGGGTACTCTGGTTTCCTCCCATATCCAAAAAACATACAGATAAGTTAATTGGCTTTCTCCTAAATTGGCCCTAGACTACACTACATACAATACACAATATATACATGGCCATAAGAATATGCTAAGGGATTAGATTGTGAGCCCCTCTGAGGGATAGTTAAGTGACAAGACAATATATTCTCTGTACAGAGCTGCGTAAGATGTTGGTGCTATATAAATATTAAAATAATAATACAATACTGTGTAGTATGTGAGTCTTTGAGAGATAAACTTAAATTTTGCCCACATTTTATTGATGTGTACTGAAGATGTTGATAATGATGGCAAATCATCTTAGGAAGACAGTATTTGTTTTCAGTTCAATAGTACAAAGACCCTGAAATACTATTAAATAGAATACTTTTATATTGGTACTACTAAAATAGTGTAAAATGTCTAAAGTACATATTATAGCTAGAGCAAAGAAAACCTGCTATAGCTATCATATATGTATACTGACTGTTTAAATAAAGTTTAACATTAAAGGGGCATTATGCCGAAAAATTGTAAAATTTAAAATATGTGTAAACATATACAAATAAGAACTACGTTTTTTCCAGAGTAAAATGAGCCATACATTACTTTTCTCCTATGTTGCTGTCACTTACAGTAGGCAGTAGAAATCTGACAGAAGCGACAAGTTTTGGACTAGTCCAGCTCTTCATGGGGCATTCTCAGGGATTTATTTATTTTCAAAAGCTCTTGGTGAATGTTAGTTGCTCTCCAACTGCCAAAAAATGGTGTAGCAAGCAGGGAAGCTGGCCAGCATTATTGTTTAAATCTTTTTAAGGGAATATCTTTATAAAGCATAAAAGCCTTGCAGAGAATCCCCTATGAAGAGATGGACTAGTCCAAAACCTGTCGCTTCTGTCAGATTTCTACTACCTACTGTAAGTTATACAGTTTATGCAAACTGCGCCCACTGCAATCAATATTTCTCCACAACAGCTAGTCCACTTTGAGTTTTCGCTATCAAAAAGTTCACAGTCTTGTTATTATGAGTATTAGTATGACAGCGCTCCTCTTCTATTCCCCTTACAACCTGCAGAGTCAAAACTGAACATAGTGCATTACTGTCGGATATTTATGCCACCATAAACACTCCTAGTGCCATAAAGTGCATTCACCCGTGCTCCACTCCAAGTGTAAAAATGCCCACACCTCCCCTATAAAATGCAGGCTCACCGGATATATACCACCCTCAATGCCAGGTGGATCTCAAAACATAAGTCAGCCAGTCAGCGATTTGATATTCAGCTTCAATAGATTTTAATCCAATCCTCATAAAAAATATAAAAGAACAAACATAGCATAAAACCTTTTTAAAACATTAAATCCCTGCGCTGAGTGCGCACTCACGTAATCCAGTGTAATGTCAGGCGTATCAGGCTCCCTAGCCCAGCGGTATTGCCCTCTCTGCGGTCGCGGCGTCCCGTCCCCGCTATGGCGCATCCGCGTCTCTCTCAATTTTTCAAGTTCCCCGGCGATGCAATTGCCTGCTCCTTGTGACGTCAGAGCCAGGTGGAGCCAGGCAAGGAGCAGGCAATTGCATCGCCGGGGAACTTGAAAAATTGAAAGAGACGCGGATGCGCCATAGCGGGGACGGGACGCTGCGACCGCAGAGAGGGCAATACCGCTGGGCTAGGGAGCCTGATACGCCTGACATTACACTGGATTACATGAGTGCGCACTCAGCACAGGGATTTAATGTTTTAAAAAGGTTTTATGCTATGTTTGTTCTTTTATATTTTTCTGAGGATTGGATTAAAATCTATTGAAGCTGAATATCAAATTGCTGACTGGCTGACTTATGTTTGAGATCCACCTGGCATTTAGGGTGGTATACATCCGGTGAGCCTGCATTTTATGGCCCATACTCACGGGCTACAATTGTCGCCGCAACACGCGGCGCGCGTGTGTTGCGGCGACAGGTCGCCCATGAGTATGAGGCGTTGCACGGGCGCGCACCACGAACCGTCGCTCATCGCTGCTGTCGCCAGGCGATTGGCGCGGTCAATCGCCTGGCGACAGTTGCCGCCGCAACTGTCGTTAGTCCGCGTGAGTATGCGGACTAGCAACAGCAACCACAATAAAGAACATTGAGCTTCCGGCAGGGGGAGGAGGAACGTCGGCGACAGCTTCCGTCGCACCACTGCTCCCTCTTCCGTGTGTGTACGCAGAGGGACCTGGCGACGAGCTGTCGCTGGCCTGTCGCGCACACGCTCACGTGTGCTGGCGACAGGCCACTTTTGTAGCCCGTGAGTATGGGCCATTATAGGGGAGGTGTGGGCATTTTTGCCCTTGGAGTGGAGCACGGGTGAATGCACTTTATGGCACTAGGAGTGTTTATGGTGGCATAAATATCCGACAGTAATGCACTATGTTCAGTTTTGACTCTGCAGGTTGTAAGGGGAATAGAAGAGGAGCGCTGTCATACTAATACTCATAATACCTACTGTAAGTGACAGCAACATTTTTCGCCATAGTGCCCCTTTAAGTGATTATCAGGTCATCAGATAGATTAAAAACCATTACTTAAGTAATATGTGATTGAAATGTTACTTAAGTATTATGTGATTGAAATGAACCTGTTAAAGAAAGTGATACAAATTATACTATAAAGCATTCTGTCCAAATAAACCATAATAAATAAAGAAGGCCAGCAATAGATTTCAAAACCTTAAACATAATTATAAAACTCGTGGCTCAGCAATAATCAGCTCTGCCATGCTGGCTCAGTTTTCCCAATATGGAATACTATCAAGAGATGTTGGCCAACTAATGACACCAAGTTGTTTTTCATGTTGCCATGGGAACATGGCCACTCAGTCGCTCAGTGAGAGAACTGCAACACTGAGCAGCTCGGTACCATTTATATTACTCTTCCAGCATCCACCTTGGCAGGGTATTCAAGAAGAAACAGTGAGACAAGCACTGGGACTATTAGACTATTACAGTGAAACACTACACTTTGTAGATTTTATTACATCAGGATGAGCATTTCATGTTACAGCTTAGATACACTTTGCTGTGTAACTCACATATAACAAGAGTGTTAGCTGTGGTTAGTTTGTACCTCTGGGTGTTTCAAGTCCTACTCCATAGAGCCAAATTAACCTGTGTTATGCACTGATGAGGATCAACCAATCCGAAACAGTCTGTATGCATGTTGGATTATTATGGCTCTGTACAAATAACATAACAAGCTGACACATCATTGCATTCCAGCGGATCTGGAGGTGTGTTTAGCTTCTAATGCTGGAAATACACAGTATGTTTTTGAGCCATTAAGATGGCTCGATTGATCATTTCCAACAAGTCCGATCTCCCGTCCGATTGATTCCACGCTCGATTTTGCATAGGGAACAATGGGAAAAGATAAGGAAAACGAATGGAAGATAAGAGAATCGGGCGCAAAATCGAGCAGGGAATCGATCAGGCGCAGAATCGAGCCGCAAAAATGCACCGTGTATCCCCATTAGGGCAACAATGGTTAATTTGCATATATTCAGCAGTGTTGCATTGGGAGACATCTCAAGCTCACTCCAACCTGAATTATCACAAATTCTTTCTGTTTTAAGAAAGCAAACTTTTGTTTTCCATAACATTTTAGTAAGGGGGCTTTTTGGGCCATTGTAGCCCCTCACACACTCCAATGAGTTCTGGATCACCATGAGCTTGCTGGATAGTATGTACTCAGGGCCGGATTTGTACTTTTTACTGCCCAAGGCCAACTATACCGTCTGTAGCAGTGGCTGAATGGAGTAATGGTTAAGAGCTCTGCCTCTGACAAAGGAGACCAGGGTTCGAATCTCGGCTCTGCCTGTTCAGTAAGCCAGCACCTATTGAGTAGGAGACCTTGGGCCAGTCTCACTAACACTGCTACTGCCTATAGACCGCGTCCTAGTGGCTGCAGCTCTGGGGCTTTGAGTCCGCCAGGAGAAAAGCGCGATATAAGTGTTCTGTGTTTGTTTGTATGATTATCTCTGCGTGCCCCAATGAAAATTCTCCTTACTTTCCATCATTGGATGCCACAGACAATAACTATTTTAGTAATACGCATATAGATTATACATTATGTTTTCCTTAAGAACTTTTATGTTATGTTTGCCATCTCATTAATGATGCACCCATTGTGTCACCATGAGAGTTAGGCTGATGTGTACCTGCAGGATAGAGCTTACAGGTCTTGCAGGGACGACACAAGTACAGGACAGAGAGTTCAAAGGTTAAAGCTGTCTTTGTAGATAGGGATGGCTGCATAGAACAGCTTTACTGCCCCTCACTCAGCCGCCCCTAAATTTCTGGTGCCCTAGGCCATGGCCTATGCGGCCCTGTATGTACCTCTGTCCGTATAGCACTCTCTTATGTGTTTTTAGGCTTTATTTTGACCCACACCAATGTAGGAAGGTCCTGGCAAGTAGTGCTAAAAAGAAGGGACTGTCTGTCCTACTCATTTGATCTGCACTGGGTTGTAAATAGAGAAATGCAGATATTTGACATCACTGTAGATGCTCACACTCATGCTCTAGTATAAATTAAGCATAGTAAAACTAAAGAGTAGCTAAGGTAAAGATAATGGTGAAGATTTCAGAAGTGTTACCTCAACCTGGTGCTGATGTCTTAGAGTAAGAAATATGGCAATAATATAAATGGGGGTGGGTGAGAGGATGGGGAGAGTCAGGTACACAATATGCTGTTGCCATTGTTGCAAGAAAGTGCAGTTTAGGAGTTTTAAAGAGGAACTCCAGTGAAAATAATGTAATAAAAAAGTGCTTCATTTTTACAATAATTGTGTATAATGCCCATTGTAAAATCTTTTAAATCCCTGAATTACCTTCTGACATTCATCACATGGTGACATTTTCACTGCTGGCAGGTGATGTAGCTGCTGCTTGATGTTTTGGCAGTTGTAAACAGTTGTAAAACAGCTATTTCCCACAATGCAACAAGGTTCACAGACAGGAAACTGCCAGGACCATGGTCCTCAGAGTTTCTTGTGGGAGGGGTTGCACCACAATATCAATCATATAGAGCCCCCTGATGATCAGTTTATGAAAAGTAATAGATTTCTCATGGTAAAAGGGGTATCAGGTACTTATTGGGATGAAGTTAAATTCTCGGTCACGGTTTCTCTTTAAGTAACCAATGAAAATTGGCTCGTGACCAGTTATGTGAAATATGTAACTGTTATTGTATTGTACAATACGTGCATATATATATATATATATATATATATATATATATACATATATATATATATATATACATATATATATATATATATATGTATGTATATATACACACAATATATATCTATATATATATCTATATATATCTATATATCTATATTTATATATATATATATATATATATATATGTATATATACACAAAATATATATCTATATATATATATATATATATATATATATATATATATATATATATATATATCTATCCATCTATCTATCTATCTATCTATCTATATATATATATATATATATATATATATATATATAACATAATAGATTTTTTTTGAGAAAATATTAATAAATTAACTAAAATTAATCTCCTCTGATGGGAAAAAGTATGCACTATTCTTTAAAACCCAAACCAATAGCTGCTGCTGGGGCCTTAATATATATGATCCAAATTGAGGGTTGCAAACATTTTTAATTGATTGGCAATTATTTTTAAATTGCAGGCTAAGCTTGTGGGGTCATTTATGTTGTCCCCAAATTTCTGGTCTCTGATAGTTTTAGTAGATCAAGAATAATATCTGTCCAATGAGTCAGATATAAGGGCTGTTCTCTGAAACATGTTGTATATCTGTCGGGGAAAAATAAAAATGTAGTCATATTCTACCCACTTCTAGCCAAATGAAACTCTCTTTAATAATACATCATAGGCTACTGTGAATTGGGCACTTTGATGGAAAGTAAGCATAAAAATGTCACGCGATTATATATATATATTTATATATATATATATATATATATATATATATATATATATATATATATATATATATATATATATATATATATAATATCCTTAAATGTGCAGTGGTCACATATATAGATCCACCACTATACAGAACTGCTTGCCTCTTATAGTAAAAGAACACCAGATATAAGAGATAATAATACATTTAATTTACTTGGATGTAATTTAAACATTATTTTACCAACATATTGTTATGCTTCCATTATATGTAGAGCCCCATTTCCTGTACACCTGTTACCACCACAATGTGCAGCATGCTCGTGAGTTTCTCATTTCAACTGATGCTGAAAAGAGAGAAATGTTCACTTTACCTGTGTTTCTTTTACGTGAAAATAGGCAAACTGAAATGTCTTTACAGCATTGGTGAAGTTGGATCTTGTTTCTTCACTGAATAGCAATGTAGCATCACAGCAATCAGTAGTTAAAATCATTAATTTGGAGTTATTTTATTATTAAATTGTAAAAAGAAAAAAATAAATGAGAAAAGTACTATAGAAACTGCAAAACTTACGTTGAGATTTATTTTTAGCAATACTCCTATATTTACATCATTTTTCTTATTTGTGTTCATTTTACCTGTATGTGTTTAGTATTTTTTTTTTTTATAGTTGAGCTATTTTGAAACATTCTAGTGTTTTGATGCCTTTTAAACTGTTACAGTTCAGGAGACTTTTTTTTTTTTTTTTTTTAGAATTAATTTATTATTGCCTAATGGACTAGCTGTATGATTTCTAATGTTTTGATCAGGGGAAAAAAAAAACCTAAAATGCAATATAATGCACAGTGTATTATTCAGTGATTTTTCTTTTCTATGAAGGACAGCTAATTGGCATGTAGTAATAGTGAAGTCTAATGAAGCAGCACACTTAGGCTGTAAACTTTATTGACAGGTGTTTGGCTGTTTTCATGTGTGCTCTGTAAAGAACATATGGGCAGAGGTCAGGGGAGGGTGACTGATGTAGGGTGAAAGGTGACAAGTATAGGAAAAGAAAGGCTTAAAAGGAGAAAGTTATTCCTTCCGGTTCTTGTTTCCTACCCTGCTGCTCTGTTAATGTCCACAATTCAGCTAGATCAGAAGGCCTGTGAATTTGTCGGCTAACAAAGCATCAATGCGAATGATAGAATGAGAAAAAGAAAAAAACCTCTCGGACTCTTCTCTCCCTGGACTTGCAAACCAGCCTCTCCATTACTTTTTTTCTGTTCTCTTTGAGTTTCCCGACAAAAGTCAGGCTTGCCGTGGTGCCCATCACAGGCCAACTGGTCAAACAAAGCCCCACAGAGCTTACAGGAATTCTTCGGCAGTCTTGTGGTTGCTGAGGAGAGGAGTGGGACCCTTGTCACTACAGACGCCATCTCGCTACCTCAGGCGCTTTTCTCCTGACTCATGTTTGACAGACACTGAGCCACAATAATCTTTCCCTCTTCCCCGAGGGGGTCAACAGCATTTGTGAAACAGATTTTTACAAACCGATTTGACCCTTTCAAGGCCTTTCTAGCCCCTTGCCTTTCATCCCAGATCACTCCCTGTATCAATGTCACATAATTAAATCAGCCTTCTTATTTCTCTCTGCTTCCTGCTAATTGTTTGCTCACAGCCAGGATTAGAGGGAGACAGAGAGGAAGAAATCAATTGTTGGCCATGTACAAATGAAGAGTATAAGCAAAGGTGCCAATTGGGGTATATTATATGGGAATTTGTTATAGGATAGCTGATGACAGATAGATAGATAGATAGATAGATAGATAGATAGATAGATAGATAGGGAAGTGAGACAAACTTTTTGCACAAGCAGTAAAGTTTTAAAATGTATTTTGAAATGACCATATGTGTTAACTCATGTTACCTTTGAGCTGGGCCAGACACGGCAGGAATCACTTTTAAGTGGCTGCTACTGCTGAGCATGCAACACTGGAAACTTAAGCAGTGGAATTCCTCCTATTTGAAAAATAAATGCATCACAAGTGAGTTTTCTTATGCAATCTGTTTCTCCAGCTCTACCCCCCCTCCCCACCAAATTGAACTGTACCCCAGTATCTACCCTGCAACATTTCCTTTGTCCCAGGATAGGGCCCAGCAGCTGCTATGTTTGTATGAACAGGGCCTAGCAGCTGCTTTTTTCACATGCACTTCCTTTAGCTCCCCCTGGCCTCTATAGGTTTCAGTTCTGTGTTTGGGGACAGGCTCTCTACTGTACTGAATGAGAAGCTTGGCAATTCTCCACCAGACTGTGACCGCTAGCAGCCAGAGGTAGAAGGTGTTAGTAAATATCAGCAGGGCCATTGGCAACTGCTTTGCTAAGCAGGGAAATACTGCACAGAATATAGCAAGTAATCTTAATGATGGAAAAAATAGCTTACACCCTGGATGACTCCCAAGATAAATTCCTTGCAAAGTGGGAAGAATGGATCACTTATCATAGCCCAGGAGATCTGTTGGGTAGCGTCTTATTACTTGCTTAATCTTTTCAATGGGGTTATATTTCCTATGTGCAGTATAACAATGTAACTCCTCAGCTGATTTCCTGTTTTGGTTACTCGGGGCCATATTTGACGGTTCCCTGAGCGTTGCCACCAATATTTGCCTTTTTTCTTTGGTCTGTTATTTAAGCCTGCCGAGTTCATCTCTTTTGGACATAACCCCATTTTGCCTTGGAAATACATGCTGGTTGCACATTGACCTGATTTTTACACTATGACATGTTTTGTTTATTTTGTACATATAATATGCTTTGCGTTTGTACTATTTGCATGCTGCCATGTTGGCAAACTGTACCAAAGTTTCTGTCATTCTATGCAATGTTTAATAAACATGAGTAAACAGAATATATATATAGCAAGTAATTATGTACAGGAGAGTCTGACAAGAAGGTCTGGGTTCTCAAAAATCAGCTGTCCTTTAAAACACCAACACCACCATAGAAAGATACATAGATAGTAGTGTTGGGATCTAAACACTTGAAGGGCACCTGAAGTGAGAGGGATATGGAGGCTTCGTAGCTCCCAACTGTCCCTCCTTCGGAGGGACAGTTCCTCTTTGGGAGCTCGGTCTCTCTGTCCCTCTTTCTTCTTCATTTGTCCCTCTTTCAGGACTGATGTACAGATCTATGTAAATATATGTATTTTATCTACTAAAAAAAAATGTTTAAATTGACTGAAAGTGTTTGATTTCCATCTTTTAAATTGATATATTTCTTCTTTTCAAATGGTAGTATGAAGCAAAATGAACCAGGATAGAAAGGACCAGTGTGGTATGAATTATAAAACAACATATTTTTCTTAGGAAATCTTTAAGGAATGCGTAAATAGGGGTGTGCAGGGGCGTGGCTAGGGGTGTGGTAGGGGTGTGGTTTAAGTGTCCCTCTTTCTTATCACAAAAGTTGGGAGGTGTGTCCATAGTTATTTCCTTTCAAACAATACCAGTTGCCTGGCTGTCCTTCTGATGTTTCATGCATTAGTAGTCACAGAATCACACACCTGAAACAAGCATGCAGCAAATCCATTCAAACTTCAGTTACACATCTGGTCTGCATGCTTGTTCAGGGTCTATGGCTAAAAGTATTAGAAGCAGAGGATAGCCAAGAATTTCCCTTGTGTAAAAGGAAATAAATCTCCCACACAGATGCATTTTGCCATTTCATAAGAATTGTATTTTTAGGGGATTATGATATTGTCATTAGACAGGCTTCCTCTGCATATTCTCTCATTCCCACCGTGCTTTTTTCCATGTTTGTGTTCTGAAAACTATGTTTAATACAAATGTATTCCTCAAAAAAAAAATATCCCTTGCACTTCCATTGTCTTTTAACAGTTCTTGATTGTTAAATGTCATCTAGAAATTTTCAATAAAGTTGTATTCTTTATGACATCATCAGTAAGTCAATTCTGACAAACTTAGCAACATCATGCCATGTTATCTAATTTGTCAACTGTTGTGTCTAAAAGTGTTTTTCTTGTTAACAGGCTGCCTGGACGTTGGTGAAATAAATATATATTTTGACATATTTGTTTTATTTATTGTGCTTAGCCCTAAAAATGATATGGTATAAATGTGTTCTAAACGAGGATTATTTGAAATATTACAAATAAATATTTCAGTTGTTGTTGTTCACCTGCACCTTGACCTGGTAATGTTTCTAATGGCCCATACTCACGGGCTACAATTGTCGCCGCAACACGTGGCGCGTGCGTGTTGCGGCGACAGGTCGCCCGTGAGTATGCGGCGTTGCATGGGCACGCACCCCGAACTGTTGCTCGTCGCTGATGTCGCCAGGCGATTGAACCGCTCAATCGCCAGGTGACAGTTGCCACCGCAACTCCGCCGCATCTGTGAGTATGCGGACTAGCGACAGCAACCTCTATCCACAACATGGAGCTTCCAGCGGCGGGGGAGGAGCGTCGACGACAGCTTCCGTCGCTCAGCTGATCCCTCTTCCGCGTGTGTACGTGGAGGGAGCTGGCGACGAGCTGTTGCCGGCCTGTCGTGCACACGCTCACGTGTGCTGGCGACAGGCCACTTTTGTCCCTCGTGAGTATGAGCCATAAGGAGAAGAGAATGTTGTGTTACTATTGCAGTAATATTGCAACATTGCAAGAGCAAAGTTCCCAGACTTGGTGACTGATGACTTGGTCTTGTTGTTCTCTCTGGATCTAGTCTATCTTTACTGCACTGTAGCAAAATGAATACTTCTTCATTTTCACAATTTCTGCCATTAAAGCCAGAAAGCAGAGCTCTAAGCAAATATTTAATTTTCTTTTGTCAAGCACCTTGATAATGCTTTTGTCAAGCACCTTGATAATGCTTTGAAAAAAATCAAATTTTTAGTATGAATCCTATTGAATAAAAAAAATAATAATAATGAATCACCATGCTCTGCAGCAATAGTATATAACTCATAAAATTTCATTCCAAGTAGTACTGAACACACAAAAATTGATAATATATTTTTACATAAAGAGCAAAGTACCAGGATTATGTTAAACTACTTTCACAAAACAATGTAACAATATGCTAGGCCTAGGATTGCAGGCAGAACTGCAACATCAACCTCCAAAACAGCTGAATCTGTTTACAAAAACATCAAACATGTAGACAACTACCCTGGCCTTGCCTAAACAGTGAGCCCTAGCAGTGTGCGTTTGAACCCTTCAGCCCTTGGCATGAAGTGGCTAAATGCCTAAGTACCTTTAAAATCTGAATGAAATGTGTGTCACATGGCTACTGGATGAAGTTTCCTGGATAGAAAGCTTTGGACATGAAATGGAGCACACACAGCTCATTCAGAACTGAAAAAGGTGGGACAAAAACCCAGCTGTGCCAAACATGCTGAGTCCAAATAAGGGTTTTACGCATTGGCATACAAGATTCTTTTTCAGTTGTTTTCATGGACATTTGAAATGACATGTAACATAAAGAGATAAACACCTGTATATGCAGACCCAATCCTACTTAGAACTAGGCTGTGTTACTTAGTTTATCTGCAGTTAAACGGTAGAATAACTGATAACTAATTAGATGTCATAAAGCTCTATGTGGCTGAGAAAAACATATCTGTAACGAAAATCCTTGTGGCCAGGGTTAAAGAGAACCCGAGGTGGGTTTGAAGAATATTATCTGCATACAGAGGCTGGATCTGCCTATACAGCCCAGCCTCTGTTGCTATCCCAAACCCCCCTAAGGTCCCCCTGCACTCTGCAATCCCTCATAAATCACAGCCACGCTGCTGACAAACAGCTTGTCAGAGCTGGCTGTGTTTATCTCTATAGTGTCAGTCTGCTGCTCTCCCCGCCTCCTGCAGAACTCCGGTCCCTGCCTGCATCCCTTCCCTCCCTGCTGATTGGAGGGAAGGGACAGGGGCAGGGACCGGAGCTCTGCAGGAGGCAAGGGAGCAGCTGAGACTGACACTACAGATGTAAACACAGCCTCACATCGTGGCTGTGATTTATGAGAGATTGCAGAGTGCAGGGGGACCTTAGTGAGGTTTGGGATAGCAACAGAGGCTGGGCTGTATAGGCAGATCCAGCCTCTGTATGCAGATAACATTCTTTAAACACACCTCGGTTTCTCTTTAAATCCAGTGCTCTCTCTCTGTCCTGTAACAGTTCTCAGCATTTACACAGCTCATGCTGTTGTGTGGATGGTGCATATGGATTTATAATTTAGTGCCCTTTGAAGTTAGTCTGAAGCACTATCAGTCCCATGAAAGGACGTACATTTGTATAGAGAGGACATTGGGATGTGTGCAGCTAATCTTTTGATAGGCTGATGCACTGTATGCTTGCACTTTGCATTATGCATGTTATAGGGTCAAGTTAAGACATATACAAACCCAGGGGTCCTTTGTGGACCGTATGTGACTATGCAAAATAATACTTTTTTTTTTTTTTTTGCTTAGACTACTGCTTTTAACTTAGCTTATTACATGTAAAACTTGAGATTTATTCAGAGAGAATAAAAAGTGGACCGAAGGTCTAATCACACATAAAAATATTAAAAACAGTTTCCAATATAATAGTACATCATCTTTTCCCTGTACTACACTGTACTACAAGTAAAGTAATATATACACCTCAAAATATTGTGGAGGCTGAATATTCAGCTAATGTGCCACCCAGAGGATCGCAAAATTTGTAGAATTAAATATACACAAAAATAAACCCAAAATATCCAGAAATACATTACATGTTTCATGAATCAGAGACCATTTCTTAAGGAGTTGAGATTGGGATTTGAGATCAGTATAGTGTGTGGCTTACGGAAATGATGAAATAGGATTTAGACTACACTCAAATGAGAGGCAAAGGACAGAGTACCACGACAGTGACTATGACACCACATGGGACTCTGTCAAAGTTAGTGAACTCTAGCTTTATGCACAGGCAATGCAGGAAAAGAGATGTCAGACAATTTCATAGTAGGACTAGTACTACATGTACCTGTGTTTATCTCATTATGTCACATGTCACTTCAGTACCTCTGTTAATATGTAAGAAATTTTCTTAACATAAATTTTATTATACAATCTATTGATTTATAGAGGCTTTTGGCTATCTGTGTGTGTTTGGGGATTGCTATCTGATCTGCCTTAAATAAATATACTCTATATTTAGATGAAAGGGATGGACCTCAAGTCATAAAACTTTAACAGTACAAAACAAGACATAATTTCTCCATAATTGCATGATAGCTGCACTATCAGGACTTGACTTGCATATAGTTTATCAGAGCATTTATGCTCCTCCTCAGGTAGGCAGATTTGGAGCGATAAACCTCACTGAGTACCATTTTTAGGAGATTTTGTTTATCTGTTCCATCACACAGTACTTAACGTGCAGCTATTGATTCCTTTAAATAATTCCTCTACCAGTGTTTGCTATATGCTGGATTTATCCCCTAACCTTCTGACGTTTATGGCTCCGAATGTCCAATCTCTGCACTTTTTCTTCTTTCAGCAGCTCCAAGTGCTTTTAATTGTACATATTTTAGCATAAAATCAATATTACAATTCCTCGAATTTATAACACTATACAAATGAGTAAACAGATTAGTATTTCTGCAGCAATAACACAGTGATGTTTTTGGAGCAGTTTTTATGACTGTTTAATGATATAGATCTTTTCAATCCATAGTGCAAATTAATAGGTCATTGACTGGCATTAACACACATTTATATATAATGGTAATAATGCTCATGTGTTGTTAACTTTAACTTACTCTTCTCTTCTCTTGGGTTTAGGGATAAAATAGCTTCTTTGGCTCTGTCCAGGGTGCTGAATTACCAGGAAAGCTCATGTTATCGTTATCCAAATGTGGACAGTATGAAATAGTGCTGTAAGGTATCAAGTACATCTTGTAATGCATTTTAATATTGTCAGCTTAAAGAGAAAGTCCAACCAAGAATAGAACTTTATCCCAATCAGTAGCTGATACCTCTTTTTACATGAGAAATCTATTCCTTTTCACAAACAGACCACCAGGGGGCACTGTATGACTGATATTGTGGTGAAACCCCTCCCACAAGAGACTCTGAGGACCATGGTACTCCTGGCAGTTTCCTGTCTGTGAACCTTGTTGCATTGTGGGAAATAGCTGTTTACAGCTGTTTCCAACTGTCAAAAAAGCATGCAGCAGCTACATCACCTGCCAACAGAAAAATGTTGCCATGTAATAAATGTCAGAATGTAAATCAGGGATTTAAAAGATTTTACAATGGGAAAACACTAACTAAATCATTTATACATAATTATTGTAAAAATGAAGCACTTTTTGTATTACATTATTTTCACTGGAGTTCCTCTTTAAAGGAATACTGAAGGGATAGGGAAAAGTGTTGAACTTACCCAAGGCTTCTAATAGTCCCCCACAGATATCCTGTGGCCATGCACCGATGCTCCGGACCCCGCCTCCGGTACACTTCTGGAATTTTTACTGCGCCTGTGCAGCCACGCTCCCGCTGATGTCACCAGGAGTGTATTGCGCAGGCACAGTACAGTCTGCACCTGCACAGTATGCCCCTGGTGACATCAGCGGGAGCAAAGACATGGCTGTGCAGGCACTGTGGTCTTCTGACTTTAAAGTCAGAAATTCCAGAAGTGAACCGGAGGCTGGGACCGAAACATTGGTGAGTGGTTGCGCAGGCACAGGACATCTGCAGGGGACCATTAGAATCCCCGGGTAGGTTAAACTCTTTTTCCCCCTAACCCCCTACAGTAGTCCTTTAAAGTGGGACTCCAGCTTTGTTGAGAAATAAGTGTTCCTCCAGGTCAGCAAGAACACTTCAAGGGTTAATGTCAAACCTTATTTTCTTTTTTTTTTTGCACACAACTGTAATACCATAGTGTTCCTAACAGAGAATGTCAGTAAAGATTGTCAAATGCTCTTGAAAATCACGTAATTAGTCCATATGCTGGTTATCTGGGGTTTACTGGCAATCCTTTCTTCAGGGAGTGTACAGATTCAATGAAAGGAAATTTTGGTGCTGATGGAAGTTTGGGTGCCCCTATAGGTGGCCAGATTTCCCCTTATTTCCACAATTAAGATGGCACCTATAGGGAGCATAAATATTTTATGTTTGTTGTGACAAAGGCGGTGCAGATATTGGCAAATTTGAAGTATAGGGGGGGGGGGGCATCAGTGGGGCGTGTCAGTTGGGGTTGGGCATCAGTGGAGGTTTGATTAGGGTTAAGCATTGGTGGTGGTGGTGAAGGGATGGTTAGGCATTAGGAGTTGGTTAAGGTTACGCATCTTTAGAAGGAGGGCTTGTTTGAAAATATGGTTAGGTTTAGCATTACCAATAAAATTTACCGATAATTTACTATCGGAATTACCTGTGCTCAATAGTAGAATATAGTGGCTATGTCTGGCTCCCGAATTTCCCTGCTGCCCTTTTTACATATGCACACAGATTCCACATGTGCAGAAAGTATAATTTGAGTTATTATTGAGAATTATAGTTTGTTTTGGAAGTTCAAAGCTGGCTGTAAATACAAGTGAAACGTTATGTTTAAAAACAGCACCAGCCCATGTGTGAAGCATTTTTTTTTCTATGAAAGTTGAGTTTCGTCTTAAAGGGAACCAGAGACGCCGGCCATAGAAAAAGAAAAAAGATTTCATACATACCTGGGGCTTCTTCCAGCCCCATAAGCCTGGATCCCTCCCACGCCGCCATCCTCCGTTTCCTGGATCGGCCGGTACTGGGTCCTGTCACTTCCGGCGGACGCAGCCAATTGTCCGCATGATCAGGGGCTCCCTCCATATCCTTACGCGTGCGGCTGTGCAGTACGCAGCCACATGCGTAAGGGTATGTCGGGAGCCTCTGTGATGCGGACAATTGGCCGCGTGCTGCCGCCGACTGGCCAAAACTACAGGACCCGGAACTGGCTGATACCGGAAGCGGACGACGGCGGCGTGGGAGCGATCCGTGCGTATGGGGCTGGAGAAAGCCCCAGGTATGTATAACTTCTTTTTGCTGGCGTCTCTGGTTCCCTTTAAAGGACAACTGAAGAGGGAGGTATATGGAGGAGGCCATATTTATTTCCATTTAAGCAATACCAGTTGCCTGGCAGCCCTGCTGACCCTCTGCCTCTAATACTTTCAGTCATAGACCCTGAACAAGCATGCAGCAGATCAGGTGTTTCTGACATTATTGTCAGATCTGACAAGATTAGCTGCATGCTTGTTTCTGGTGTTATTCAGTCACTACTGAAGCCAAACAGACCAGCAGGGCTGCCAGGCAACTGGTATTGTTTAAAAGAGTATAATAGTAGCCTCCATAGTCTTCTCACTTCAGTCGTCCTTTAAAGAGAACCCGAGGCGGGGTTCTTACATCGCAATCCGCATACAGAGGCTGGGTCTGTCTATAGAGCCCAGCCTCTGTTGCTAGTTAGTTTCCTCCAAAGCCCCCCCTGCGCGCTGTCAGACCCCATAAAACACAGCCGCGCTGGCGACACGCAGCATGTCGCAGCCAGCTGTGTTTATCTCACTAATGCCAGTCTCGCCGCTCCCCCACCTCCTGAATCGCTCCGGTCCCCGCCCACTTCCCTTCCCACCCCGCTGATTGGAGGGAAGGGACGCGGGCGGGGACCGGAGCGATTCAGGAGGCGGGGGAGCAGCCGAGACTGACATTCATGAGGTAAACACAGCCGCATAGTGCAGATGTGTTTTATGGGGTCTGATGGCGCGCAGGGGGGTCTTTGGAGGAAACTAACTAGCAACAGAGGCTGGGCTCTATAGACAGACCCAGCCTCTGTATGCGGATTGTGATGTAAGAACCCCACCTCGGGTTCTCTTTAAAGAAGTCTTCAAGGGCAAATTGTTTCACAGAAAACTGAAACAGATTTGATTTAACTCAATCCACTTCCATCAGGAGGAAGGCTTCAGGTCATCTCCACCAGGACCGCTAGACACAGAAACTCTTTCTTCCCCTCAGCTGTCTGCCTCCTGAACTCCCTCCTCCCAACCCCCATCAGTGCCCACTGCCTCTAAAGAGCATTGTTTCTCTTTCGGGCATCCAATCAACTGGCCCCATTGTGTAACTGATGAGACTCTCCATGACATTTTTTTTGGTGCATACTGTTGTTATTAATAAGTTGTCTTTAATGTGTTCTATCTATCTATCTATCTATCTATCTATCTATCTATCTATCTTGATCCTTTACATTGAGCTATGTATTGTGCCAAACCCAATTCATGCTTGCTGAAATAAACAATTCTGATTTGAAAATGAAAAATTTTGGTTGGACGGGCCCGGCGCCTGCTATTTACTGTATCTGCTTTAGGGCCCCAATGGCCGATATTTTCATAAGCCCCTTGGGGGGCCCAAATGTCTTGCTTCCATTTTAAACATCCAATCATGCAAATGGAATATAAAAACAGAGCGTTACTTGCACGTGATTGGATGTTTTAGTGTAGCTTTGCTGCATGTCTCATTTAGCAAACTGCTACATTATGTGACCCTAATCTTGCCAGTTTAGCCAT
Source organism: Hyperolius riggenbachi (assembly GCF_040937935.1). Lineage (NCBI taxonomy): Eukaryota > Metazoa > Chordata > Amphibia > Anura > Hyperoliidae > Hyperolius > Hyperolius riggenbachi. The sequence continues at coordinate 124,768,508 of NC_090655.1, read as the reverse complement.
GAGTGGTGTAGTACAGTAAATATGGCATACCTTTCCCTATGTGTATTTCCACAATATAAAGCATTGATTTAACGCTGAGCTAGAAGCCCTTGCTGGAGTCGAGAAATACTTCTTCTGAGCATTTGCCCTTCATGATAGAAAATGGAAGGTGCTTTAATTGAAAGAAGTGCGGCTTCTGAACTCAGTTACAGGCTAATGGGAAAGGTAGGATTGATGACAGTTCGCTGTTAATATATTAGTGAAGGTCTAATTCTAGCAGTATGGGATAACTAACCCCTACAATGGCCTTTCCTGCTTTATTAGCAAATGTTCTGTTCTCATGAAAAGAAATCAATCCCTACACTGGAGTTGCAGGTATTCTGCAATTACTTAGTTAAAATGCTGAATCTGAAATGCAGAGAGTGAACAAGACTGGGGACTACTGCAATACCGGATTAAAGCTCAACTCTGTGAACAATTATTTTCCTAGTTCTTTGCAAGCTCTTAGTTGCAGGAATGTGTACGAGTGCCTTGATTATTTGTTGTTAAATGAAGTGCTTTGCACAACCATTTTTTTTATGCAGTGTGATTGCAGTTCATACAACCATTGTATTTACATTATGTTTGATTCCATTCAGGCAGCCACAGAGGCAGGGCTTCTTGGCAGGTGCCACGTAGCGCCTGAATTGGCCACAGTCGTATAGTGCGTGGCCCGGGCAGCGGTAATTCAGGGTTGCGGCAATTGCCAGCCCCCAGATTACTTCTCCATCCGAGTTGCCAAGACTCGGAGGGGGAATAAGTGACCAGGTGGCAAACTGCCATGGATCGGGCAGCCACTAATATTAAATCAATGGGAAATGACTTCAAGTGCAGCTGATCAGAACATACTGTGTTTGTGAAAATGCAGCTCAAACCCAATAAGATTGGAATGGACTTCAAATGCAAATATATATTGCTTCATGGAATCTGATTCAAGATTTAAAGGAAACCTAAAGAAAGGGGTATATGGAGCCTGCCATACTATTCTCATGCTGATCTTCCATGCATCAGTAGTGTCCGAATCACACACCTGAATCACATAACAAGCATGCAGTCAATGTTGTCAGATTTTTGTCAGAAACATTTGATCTACATGCTTGTTCAGAGTCTATGGCTTAAAGTATTAGAGGAAGAGGATTAGCAGGACTATTAGGCAACTGGTATTGTTTAAAAGGGAATACATAAAACAGCCTCCACATCCCTCTTACTTCAAGTGTCTGTACCCAGCACCTCTCCAACTTTTTGTCCATTGCTGAAACTTCATTCTTAAAAATAAGGGCCAGGCTATTGTTTGCAAGAACCTGCTCCATAAACCCCTCCCCCACCCCTATGGCTGCACCACCATTCTACATTGACCCCTATAGGAGGAGAGTTTGGTGGCAGCTTGGCCAAGCCCCCTCCTGCATCCTGATTGTGAGGGTTGGTGAGGGTTGGTGAGTTGCCGTCCCACCTCCCTTTCCAGAAGGCCATGCTTATTAGGAGGACTCTGGGAGAAGATGAATGTGGGCCTAGCGGCAGGGAGGTCTGTGCCCCCCGACTTCCGCTCCCCTCCAGCTTTAAAAAGTTAAGTAGCATCCGCTACTATTAAGAGGTAATGGGCGGGGATCACTCACCTCTTCCGGTTCCAGCGTGCATTCCACTAACGTCACTTCCTGCAACCCCGCCCACTGTATTGTAAGTGGACGGAGTTGCAGGAAGTGACGTCAGTGGAGCGCACGCTGGAACGTGGAAGAGGTGAGTGATCCCAGCGGATGCTACTTAACTTTTTAAAGCTGGAGGGGAGTGGAGGTCGGGGGACCCAGGTGAGGGAGGGGGGGTCTGACCTCCATCCCTGCTGCTTTGCCCAATACTCCCATCCTGCCCGCTACCCCCTTCAGCTCTGCGGCCCCCCACTGCTCGGGTCCCCATAGACTTCAATAGGGTTCGGTGTTCTGCCGAATATGCCGAACATCTGGACGATGTTCGGCCGAGCCGACCCGAACATCTGGGTGTTTGATCAACACTAATTGGATGATGCTGGATAAATGTGCTTTCTGGTTGCTTGAGACTCAATGGTATATTAACCTTGGGGGGAGCCATGAAACCCAATCTTTAAGCACAGCAACGCCCACAGCAGAAGTTGACTTTCACCACCATGAGTAATGACAGTGATTTGTGCTGGTTGGTTGAGACCATCTTTCTTCATTGTACTATATTGTACACTACTGATACTACAGATGATCACTCCAGGGGCATGACTAGGGGGGGGAAGGGCAGCCCCTGCAACTGCCGGGGGGATCCAGAGGTGTGACGGGCCCCAACTACTAACCTTTCCTTTCTCTGATACTCTAGATCAGGTGATTTTGTGGCTACACATTATTAGTGTGAAAATGCTGATGGCCACACTTGTTTTATGAGCCTTGTAAGATGGGCCCCGAGGCTATGAGGATCACCAAAAAGAGGCAAAGAAAGGGAAGTAAACATTAAGAAGCCCCAGCAACGTTTTTCTGGGGGGCCCCACAGTTTGTAGTTCTGCTCTTTGATCAAACAATAAGATCTAAGAATGTAACTATGATGCACAGAACATGAATCCCAACTTCTGTATTCAGACTCTCAGTTATTCCTTCTTGTCATTGCAACGAGATCTTTAATAGGATTTTTCATCAGAGTTGCCTTTTTTCCGGGACATCATAAATTAACTGCACCAATTTATGGTCTTATGTCAGGAATAGCAGAAATGTACTTTTATTGCACATTTTGCGGCAACTGCTCTTCCTAGGCCTTCCCTTAGCAACACCTAGCTGAGCTATATGTGTGTTTATGTGCTCAGTCTTTAATTATGTATTACCATAGTAAATTAGACTTAAATGAGTCTTTAGAAAAAAATAAATCAAATGGATAATGGTACCATCTTTTTATCTCATTTGTTCCCATACAATTAGGAGTTTTACTGCCCTGTTGTGACAGGTGACTGTGTTTGACCTTTGCCGCTTGGTTGGCTGACTGGTGCTGAAACTAATGAAGACCCTTTAATGGATTGGATTCTGCGTGGCTCTCTGTTAGGTGAAGACTGAATGGTGCTGCAGTGCAGACAGAGTCCAGAGAAGATCCTTCAATTAAACCTGAAGTCTATTAGCCAAGAAATATTGGGTAGGTTGAGAATTAGAAATGATTTAGCCATAAAGTCTTCCAGGTGATTCTTTAGAATTAATATTGCCCTGCTACTTATTAAACTAGGTGGGCAGAGGACGATGCTGGCCATATACAATTATCTGGCAAAAGCCTATTCGCTGTCACATTTGTGGCTTAATAAATGAAGCAGAGATTAACTGTAATATGTAGGAAAAAGGGACCATGATACGATATTTTTATGTTACATGTTTTTTATCAGCAGTAGGGATGCTCATTTGGATTTCATGGCATTGAAATTTACGCATTCCTGGTCAGAAATCGGAATTCTGCGGAAATTCGATTTACAGCAACTTGGTAATTGTAGCCCAACCATAGTATTCGAAAGCATTGGACCAATCAAAGAATGCAGATTTTTAAGCAAAAATTGGATTACCGTGATAATTTTAGACCAATCACAAGATTCCGTTTTTCAGATTTACGATTTTACGATTTTCTAATTTTTTTTGCAAAAAATTACAAATAAAATACACCTTGAAAATCTTAAATTGCAAAAACAGAAATTGGAAAAACAGAAAATTGGGAAAACGGAAAACTGGACATTGGCATTGGCGAAAATTGAAATTTCCGTGGAATCTGAAATAGGCATTTCCAACCATCCCTAATCAGCAGGATCTACTGTATAAAATAATTTCACAAAAGACGTGGGAGTTCTGTGTAATAGTATAATTAATAGGTGTGGAAAATAAACTTTTAGTAAACATGAATTGTTGCCTGTACTCCATAGAAAAGATAAAATGTGTTTCAATACCTCATTCACCTCCCATCATTCACTAGTCAGCTGTATGGGTACCTCATTCACCTCCAAGCATTTACTGGTCAGCTGTATGGGCACTTCATTCACCTCTAATCGTTCATTGGTCAGCTGTATGGGTACTTCATTCACCTCCAAGCATTTACTGGTCAGCTGTATGGGTACCTCATTCACCTCCAAGCATTTACTGGTCAGCTGTATGGGTACCTCATTCCCCTCCAATCATTCATTGGACAGCTGTATGGGTACCTCATTCACCTCCAATCATTCATTGGACAGCTGTATGGGTACCTCATTCACCTCCAACCATTCATTGAACAGCTGTATGAGTACCTCATTCACCTCCAATTATTCATTGGTCAGCTGTATGGGTACCTCATTCACCTCCAATCATTAATTGGACAGCTGTATGGGTACCTCATTCACCTCCAATCATTCATTGGACAACTGTATGGGTACCTCATTCACCTCCAATCATTCATTTGTCAGCTGTACGGGTACCTCATTCTCCTTCAATCATTTATTGGTCAGCTATATGGGTACCTCATTCACCTCCAATCATTCATCGGTCAGTTGTATGGGTACCTCATTAACCTCCAATCATTCACTGGTCAGCTGTATGGGTACCTCATTTACATCCATTTACTGGTCAGCTGTATGGGTACCTCATTCACCCCCAATCATTCATTGTACAGCTGCAGGGTAGCTCATATACCTCCAATCATTCATTGGTCAGCTGTATGGATACCTCATTCACCACTAAGCATTTACTGGACAGCTGTATGGGCACTTCATTCACTTCCAATCATTCATTGGTCAGCTGTATGGGTACCTCATTCACCTCCAATCATTCATTCACCTCCAATCATTCATTGGGCAGCTGTATGGGTACCTTATTCACCTCCAATCATTCATTGGTCAGCTGTATGGGTACCTCATTCACCTCCAATCATTTATTGAACAGCTGTATGGGTACCTCATTCACCTCCAATTATTAATTGGTCAGCTGTATGGGTACCTCATTCACCTCCAATCATTAATTGGACAGCTGTATGGATACCTAATTCACCTCCAATCATTCATTGGTTAGCTATATGGGTACCTCATTCACCTACAATCATTTACTGGTCAGCTGTATGGGTACCTCATTCACTCTCAATCATTTATTGGACAGCTGTATGGGTACCTCATTCACCTCCAATCATTCACTGGTCAGCTGTATGGGCGTCATCGCGGTACTTCTGCGCCCTCTTGACGGGACTTCAAATGTAAACAGGAAGTGCGTCAAGAGAGGGCGGAAGCACCAGATTGTACTAGTGCCCAAGAACTCCGGCTTCCCTCTTCCTGCCCTCCTCCTCCTCGGGTACTTTTGGACACTTAAATTTAATTATAGGGTACCGACAGAAGGGAGAGCTTAGCGGGGAGGGGTGGGGGGCATTTCCGACAGCCCCCCCCGCGCTCGGGGCATGCTCTCCCTTTATGCTGGGACCCTATAGGGGCCCCAAAGGGACATGTTTGGGTTGGGTTCGGGGTTCGGCTCGAACATGCCGAACATCAGGGGCATGTTCGGCCGAACCACACCGAACCCGAACATCCAGATGTTCGCCCAACACTAGTCAGGAGCTGAGAAATAAACTTGGGTGTCATCAGCGTAGAAGTGATAATAGAAACCAATAGAGCATATTAATTTCCCAGGCCATGAGTATAGATGGAGAAGAGGTCCTAGAAATGGAGTCTTGTGGTACACCAACAGATAGTAGGCATGGAGAGGAGTTTGAATAGGAGACAGTGAAAAAGCGTCCAGACAGGTGGAAGCTAATTCAAGAATGTGCTAGGCCCTTGATACCCAGTGATGAGAAGAGTGTCTGGAGAAGAAAAGTGTACTCGACAGTAGGTAGAGGAAAGGTCAAGGAGTATTACTACAGTAAATTGTCCTTTGGATTTTTCAATGAGGAAGTAATTTGCAACTTTGCTAAGGATTGAGCGGAATGATGAGACTGAAAGCCAGACTGGTGGGGTCTAAGGAGTCAGTAGGCAGGAAGTCAGACAGTTCTGAATAAATGTGTTGTTCCAGCAGTTTGGAAGCAAAGGGAAGAAGTGAGACTAAACAACAGTTAGAAAGGGCTGTAGGGTAGGGTCCAAAAAAGTGTTTTTGTTTTTTTTTGATTAGTGGTGTTATGATTGCTTGTTTACATGAGGAAGGGAAATGCTAGTTGAGATGGAGAGGTTGAAAATAGTTGTTAGAGCAGGGTTGAAAGATTAGGATGGGTTGGGAATAAGATTAGATGAGATAGGGTCCAGAGCATAGGTAGGGAGCTGAGCTTTATAAATTAGTGAAGAAAGGCGCTGTTTGGTTAAAGCAGTGAAAGTCATTAGAGAGGATGAGGTCAGATTGAGTGATTGGCCAGGTAGAGAGGGGAAGGGGTAGTTTCTAATTGGTGAGCAACCAGACAGAGGTGAGGAAGGTGGAGTAGATGGTTGAACTAGTGAAAGGAGTTGCATTTTGAAGCTATTCCATATTGTATCAATTTTACTAATGGGTGATACAAAATAATGTCAGAAGACTTCTGCAATAGTGCTTTTCCTCCACCATCGCTCTGGCACTCTGGGTTGTCTTTTCAGTTCAAGTTGTTTAATGGGTTCAGCTTTCTGTTGATGTGCTGGGGGCAAATGTTGGTGAGAGGGACAGATGATAGCAGATACTTTTTTGGAATAGTGAGTGGATGCTGTCTCAGGGTCAGTGTAGGATGAGATTGCTCAGGGATTTTAAAGAACTAGCCAGGGACTAGAGATTAAGGTTGTGATAATGCCTATGTAAGTGAGTGGGGTGCCGTGTTGTGAAAGTTATAAAGTTGTGATCTGAAAGGGGAAATAGAGGGTTATTGAAGGTTGAAACAGAGCAAAGCTGAGTAAAGACTAGGTCCAGAATGTGGCCATCTTTGTGGGTGAATGTAGAGAACCACTGGGAGTAGTCATAAGAGGAGGCAGGTTTGAGAAGTTTAGTGACAGTTTCTATAAATGGGCACATTGAAGTCCCTGATAACAGTTCCACAGACATGGCTCCTCCTACTGCTCCCCAACATCTGCATATTTGTAATGCATTGCCATGGCAATGGCTGACATGTCATTTTCATTTTGCTTCTTTCTGGCACCTTCTATTGCGTACATTAGATGGGGGCAGGGCCTCTTGGCGCAGGTGAGCCGAAGCACAGCTCACCCTGTTGCCACACAAATTTGGGGTGGTTTTAAATACTACTCCCCCTCCAAGTTGTAGCAACTCAGAGGGAGAAGTAATTTGGGGTCTGGCAATCGCTGATCCTCCATGAAGCTAAGCCTGGTGCCAAAAAGCCCTGCTTCACAGCTATATACTGCAGGATCAACAATGTAAACTGTCAATTTACACTTTTTTTTTTTTTTTTTTTGGTGATGGGGGGGGGGGGGGGGTGCTGATCTATATTTTTTTGGTCTGATGATTTATGTTAAAGGCTATTTGTATATAATTGTAGCCACTGAAGTAGCTGATGATACACAGAGTGAGTGCTAGGCACACCACAGTGTAAAATATTATACTAATCTCTAGCTCCCACAGAACAGCCTTTAAAATCTCACACAAATCAATTATAGAAATGAATGTCCTAGCAATTGATGACTATTTTACCATGACTTTATTGCATGCTAATAGTGGACCTCAGCTTGATGGTCATTTCTTACATCTCTACACTTTCCCCCTTTAGCTTTAGAGGAAGCATATTGAAATGTAAAAAAAAACATCAGGTCCAGTCTTTTCTGGTGCATACTGGCTGTGATAGCTTTTTCCATTACTGGGATGCAAAATTATCAGGATGGCAAATTTACACAAACTATATAAAATATATAAATAAATATTTACAGTATTCACATGAATATTAATTAGTTTCACATAACAAACTTGTATGTACTTACTGAAACATTTACCATTAAATAGGAACTCCAGTGAAAATAATGTAATAAAAAAGTGCTTCATTTTTACAATAATTATGTATAGATGATTTAGTCAGTGTTTTCCCATTGTAAAATCTTTCCTCTCCCTGATTTACATTCTGACATTTATCATATGGTGACATTTTTATTGCTGGCAGGTGATGTCAGTGGAAGGAGATGCTGCTTGCTTTTTTGGAAGTTGGACCCAGCTGTGAACAGCTGGTATTTCCCACCATGCAATGAGGTTCACAGACAGGAAACTAACAGGACCATGGGATCACACTGTGGGAGGAGTTTCACCACAATATTAGCCATACAGAGCTCCCTGATGATCTGTTTGTGAAAAGGAAAAGATTTCTCATGGGAAAGGGGGTATCAGCTACTGATTGGGGATGAAGTTCAATTCTTGGTCGCGGTTTCTCTTTAAGAAATTTGTCAAAATTAAGTGAAAGGAAGTAGAGATGTGAGATGAAGACAGGAAGAGAAAGGGAAACCGTGAGAGAGATTGCATTCTGGAACTAAATGATAATGTTAGGAAATGTTAAAACGGTTAAGGTATACTAAAAAAGCCATTAAAATATGTGCTGCAAATTTTCTACAAACTATAAAAATGAAATTCATTTGCAGACCGCAAATCTTTAATTAAGAGTTCAGTATTAATAGTTTTTATGGATGCCACATAAAGTTTTGGATGCCATATGACTCTGGCCTTAAACCATATTGCATTGAGTTAATTAGTGTTTCAAATTACTTAATATAAAAAGTGTGGCAAAATTCCCAATTGTACAAAAAGAAAATCAACCATTTACACTTACAACTCATCACGGTATATACAATATTTCAGCAATCTCTAAGTTAGGGATTTAAAAAATCTCTTGCAAAGTGTTCATAGAATATCAAGACTTGATCACTTCCTGTTTCCTAGTTGTTTGTACCTAATAGCCCTTATTCAATTAACTTCAAATCATTTTTCATCTTGCTGACAAAATACCTTTTCTAGCACCTACGGTAGCAACTAAAAATGTGCTAAAAAACAACTTATTTTATGTATCTACAGTATCTCGGAGCCCCGGCAAGTAGGGTTGCTCGTAATGAGCAAACTACGATTATGTTTAATTACGCATAATTTTCCGCAAGTAGGTGTAACCAACTTTCACCTACGGTTGTCAAACGTAATTACGCAATTACGCATAAGCTGAACGTAGTTGTATGAGGATGCTAAAGTCCGTATGCGGAAAAAACTCCGCATTCATTAACTACTGCTCATACATCTGCGCGATTTTCATCCGTACGCGTAAAAATGTACGCATATAGCACATTCGTAAGCGACTTCGCAATACACATGTGAACTACGCGTAACAGGCATAATCACGCATAGTGGTAGAATTTACGCGTAAATTCGTAAGCGTAATTTGCAAACTTTGCTTTACAATTACGATGCGTAATTATGTATTACGGTCCGTAATTACGTTTGGGCGTAGTTTCTGCTCACCCCTGCCATCAAAGCATTCTTAAAGTTCTCATCAGGGCCCCCCCAAAGAAAATGGTCCAGACAGTGGATCAATGGGGGGGCCCGGTGGGAGCTTAAACGATGCTTTGCTGGGGCTCCAAGATACTGTAGTTACAGCATCGGGACTTGCGGCAAGAGATGGCAGATGTCCAGCAGCTTAAGGTAATTGGACTACAGTGGTCTATTGTCCAATCAAATTTCAATAATCTCTTCTTGTACAAGGCCCCAATAGAAGGTCATCTAGCATACGAGAAAAAGTGTCAGAAATCCATCCCTGTTAATCACCCACTCTCAAATGACCATATCAATTACCCAGACCTAGCTACATTCACCAATAAGCAGCGTCAGTTCTCCGGTCCAGATTTCTAGATGTGCCACTAAGGGGGTAGAAGCCTGTTGTCCTCAAGAGGTTAAAGCCCTTAGGACCACAGTGTTCTATATTAATTGTCAAGGGAAAATGGAATTCTTGTCTAGCCGATTAGATTTCCCAAGTTCTAGAGATTGTGGAAGCGTCCCTATCTACAGTTCATTTAAATGGGCCAATCTTGGTTGTTTCAGGTGAAGTGTCAGTGCAGCCAGCAGATGTTCCAATGGATTTGAAGTAATTGGGGTGTTCCCAAGGTAGATTTCTTTGCTACTACTATTACTACAAATGCCAAGACCAAGCTTTTCTTGCCTCTAAACCCACAGGAGAAACATTTGGGAAGAGACATGTTATCAAGTCGATGGGAGTTTCAACTAGCTTATGCTTTTTCCCCCATTAAAATTACTACCTCTATTGATCCAAAATATCTATCAAGAGAAGGTAAACGTAATACAGTTACAGCATGGCCCAAAATGATTTGTCTTTTGCCCTCTTGCAGATGTCCACTACCCATGTTGGACTTAACTGATGTAGAAATAACTACACTGGCCTTCCAAAAAAGGTCTTGTACCGCCTACAGCTGATACAGAATACTGCTGCCAGACTGCTAACCAACCAACCCCGTCACTGCCACATAACGCCAGTCCTGCATTCCCTTCACTGGCTACCTATAGAATGGAGGGTCCTATTCAAGATCGGCCTACTGACATTTAAATCCCTGAATAATCTAGGCCCTGGATACATGAAAGATATGTTACAGCTGCGTAGCAATCCCCGCATTCTCAGATCCACGGGTTCTAATAATCTAGTCATACCCAGAGTCCACTTGGAAACTTTTGGTCCCAGAGCCTTCTGTCATGCTGCCCCTACGTTTTGGAACTCCTTACCTCAACAGATCAGGACAGCCCCATTCCTGGACGTGTTTAAATCCAGACTGAAAACCCACCTGTTCAGTCTGGCATTTGCAGAAATATAACTTTTGTTGTGTAAATACTTCATCCTACTAATTACTGAATCTGAGAGAGCCTAAGCGCTTTGAGTCCTATGGGAGAAAAGCGCTATAGAAATGTTATTGTATTGTATTGTATTGTACTATTGAAATTTCTGCAATGCAGATACTTGCCCTGAAGAAAATTATGTATATATTATCCTTAAAAATAGGGCTATGCAATAATGGCCTCAATTCACCAAGAGGAGTTAGTGAGAGATAAAAGGTCGGTATTTTATCTCATGCGGTATTTTAACACTTTGTTTGCAATTCACCACTGTGAGAGGATAGAGAGAGGAGTGTTCGGTAGCAGGCGATAATGGTGCGATAATGGTGCGATATGGATGCGTAAACCGTGCGATAAACGGTCGATAGTTATGCGGTGTTAGTGATTTGCATGCGATACTTTGCCTCTCTGGATGCTGGAAGTAAAGGATTGTGGGTAGGAGGAGGAGGTTATTACCAGCACGTGACCGCAGAGGGTTTCCCTCCCTGTTTTTTGACCCTCTCCTTCCATTACAAATCTCTCCCTCCATTCTGCATACTAAGCAATATTAAGCATTTACAATATTAAGTGGATGGGTGAAACGGAGGAGGTATTTGGATACATTTTCACACTCACTCCCGATGAAGAATGTATCCAGATTCCTCCTTCGTTTCACCCAACCACTTAATAAGGTACATGCCTAATATTGCTTAATATGCTAAATAGTGTAAATGGGCTGCTCTCTGGTGCCTGAAATATGTACAGTATAAGCCGTTACTGTGTGCTGCTAGTAAACAGGGACGGATCTAGACCAAGTTGCCCCAACTTGCGCCTGGGGCAAGGTCAGGTTTTGGCACCTAAACTGCCATTCCCCATCCAATTTTTACCACCTTTTTAATAATTAAAAAAAACTGCACCTGGGGCAAGAGACCCGCTTGCCCCCCCCCCCCTTAGATCCGTCCCTGCTAGTAAACTAGCTGCAGAGTGAGCTGCAGCAGCTGTGAGAAAAACCCGATATCTCCAGGTACGTTCAGGGGATGAATAGATGAAAAAATAATGAATGGCCACACCCCCTTTTTTACCTGGTGAATTGTAATTTTGAGAAAAAATAACGACTATCACCTATTTATCACCTATTTATCGCATGGATTTCTCTCTGTCGATATTTCACCCTATACTTCTGGAGAATTGCTATTTGGAGATATCACAGGAGGTAAATTATCTCCCATGAGATAAATAGGTCGGTAACCACTGGTGAATTGAGGCCAATGTAAGATGAGTTCACTTTTAATGGTAATATTCCTAGGCAAGAACCTTTGGCAGTGGTGCCTGTACATATGTCCAACAGAATACCATTATGGAGAGTGCAATGCCAGTGTAATGCCAATGCCAGTGGGATTTTTCAAGAAGGCCTTACAGTTTTTCCACTCTTCTTCCCGCAAAATTGAACTTGAGGCCAATCTTGAACTGTAGCATTTGGATGCCTGACTGCATGAATGACCCAGGATGGCTGCTTTAGTGTATGGTGTAGTACGGTCAAACTTCATGGCCTGAATAGGATTTTCCTGACATTAGGCATGACTTCCTTCCCAGTGCTCAGTATTTAACAGCCTCTGATCACAGAAAGTGAAATATATTCATGAATGAAAAGTTGGAATAAATGTAGTGTTTGTATTCTTTAATTTTTCTAAGGATATAGAAAAACCTTATGGAATTTCCCAGTAAGACTACTCCAGTGGCTATAAGCAGTGGAGTAGCAATACGGGATTCAGTGGTTGCAACCTCACCGGGGCTCATGGGCCAGAGTGACCCAGAGGGACCCTCCCTCAATGCAGTATTAGCTCTTTATTGGTTCTGTGCTGATGAATTGTAGGATAGAGTGAAGCACTTGATGGTGCCGGCAATATCCTTTGCTTCTTGGTTCTGTGCTGATAATTATTACTTTTATAGATGCTTTAAAAAGTGGTAACCAACCATTAACAAGCTGTTCCCCCATTCCCTGCTTGCACCTCTAACATTGTGGCTGTCCTTGGCAGGTGTTGGTGCTCCATATCAATTGTTATGTATGGTGTGCTTGGGGGGGCCCAAAGATTCTTACCTACACCACTGGCCAAAAATAACTACTATATTCACATTTAAGAATCCAATAACAGGCAAATGCCAATCTTGCAGAGTATGACAGAACTGCTACCCACAAAAGTTCTCAAAATCTGGAGGTGTGACCACAGCAGTGAAAAAAAATTGAAACTAATGATTTATTTCTGTTTTTCAGTTTTCAGATATGGCAACAAGAATAGAACATATTTCAATATTACCAGTGGATAATATTTTGTTACCTCAAAAGAGTTTTTACTGATTTAAAAAATACTAAAATAAAGATTAAATATTTACAGTGTCGTTTCATTTTTCCACAATTCCAACGCTATAATATCTCTTAGCATGTTTAACTATCAGGCTATATTAACATAAAAAAGAGCATGTTATAGTCAACCGCTAACACTATAATTTAATTAATTGCTTTTTTGTATTATGCTATTATGCAGCTTAGTATGTCTTGGCTTTTCCTGATTTCTCATTTATTTTCCCGCATCAGTGTGTCCTTTTTATCTGCGTTCCTTGGACATTATTCTCTGTGCTACACGCAAAGTTTTCCCTAATCTCTCCATTGCCTTTTTAAATTCTGCTTGCCTATTTTATGGCTAAGATTGTAATGGTTATCTCCCAGCCCTGCCTCTGGCAATCACGTAGGGAATAAACAGAAGCTGACACAGTAATTTACTTAAATCTTCTTCACACTTTTGCAGCATTTTACTCTAGAGGATACCCCTGAAACAACAATTATTTTAAATGTCACGCGTTTCTGCCCTTAGGCTACCGACAAATGAACATTAAATCTATTAACGATGGTGAAAAAAAGGATAAGTGTTTACTTTTTAGAGTAGGTGAGTGAAAATGGGAGCTTGCTTCTATAAATTCTTCCTCAATAATAAAGAGAGGTACTTAACGTTTTTCTCCTAAAGACAGACTGCTCAGAGACTATAAGGATACTTGTGTTGATGGGGAGCGTTCCTTTTATTTATATCAGTGAATGAGTATCCTTTAGCATCCGCTCATCTGATGCCCGGTTCTATTTATCTTAAGTTTCTGAGTCACAGAGAATGTGTTTTTCTTTCTTTAACTCCCCCCCCCCTTGTTGTCTATAGTTTGGTTCCTTATTTCAGTGGAAATGTAATCTGGTGAGATAATCAAGTCTAACTTCAAGTCTCGTCCCCAGAGGGATTGTAAAACAGCCGTAGACTGTGCTATGCCGGCTGCAAGATCTGGCACCGGCGACAGTAAGTTTGGCAGTCATCCTTTTACTTCGCAGCAAAGTGCTTTAGACCTGTGGCGAGAAATAATGTTTGTATTTTTTTGCGTTTCTTGTTCTATATTTTACACTTGCAATTGAAGGAAAAACAATCCTGCACTAGTGTTTATATATATTTTTATATTTTTAATGTAATTTTTAAGATATATTTATTTATTTATTGTATTTATAAAGCGCCAACATATTACGCAGCGCTGGACATTAATTTAGGTTACAGACAATATTTAGGGGTGACATACAGCAATATGACAATACAGGAATACAAGAAAACCAGATCACACTGCACAGTATGAGTGCCAGGTAATGCTTAGTCACTGGATGGAGCATGGAGATTAGGCAAGTTAGGTTCACTCAGATGCATAGCATGGGTTCACAGTAATGGAGGTGCATGATCAAGTAGGACACAAAAGGAGGAGGACCCTGCCCAAAGGCTTACAATCTAGAGGGAGAGGTAAGGACACGAACGGTAGGGGACCAGAGTTCAGCTGTGAGTTTAGAGCACTTGTGAGGCCAGAGTGAAAAGGTGAGTTTTGAGGGCTTTCTTGAAGATGTTGAAGGAGGGGGCTGCCCTAATGGGTGGAGGTAGGGAGTTCCATAGTGTTGGAGCAACTCTTGAGAAGTCCTGGAGGCGTGCATGGGACTGAGTGATATATAACATTTTAGATGATTTCTCACATGTGGTCATCGTCAATAAGGATTTAAAGAGGCACTGTAGTAGAATGCAGTAAATTATTCAGGATACCCACTTTTTATGCACCAGAAACACTTCCTATATCTATAGTATATATTGCTGTACTGTATATTGGTATGTAGTCCCACCCTCCCACTGAGGCTTAACTTGGGCTGTTTAGCTATGCAGAATTCTCTTCCCAGAGAAGCTCAAGTATTATCTTCACCTGCTTTGGAACTCTAAGAAACCAACATTCCACAGAGCTGCACCTGACAGGACTAAAGATGTCACCACCTGTGATAAATGTCAGGGTGAGGAAAGATTTTACATTGGGCAAACACTGACTAAATGATTTATACATTAATATTGTAAAAACAAATCAATTTTATTCATTACATATTTTTGCTTCAGTGTTGTGTCTTTAAAGAGAATCTGTACTCTGAAATTCTTACAATAAAAAGCATACCATTCTATTCATTATGTGCTCCTGGTCCCCTCTGTGCTGTTTCTGCCATTCTCTGCTGCAAACCTGGCTTGTAATTGCCAGTTTTAGGCAGTGTTTACAAACAAACTAACCAGCTTCTAATAGGCTCAGCTAAGCAGAGTGTGTTAGTCACACAGAGCCTGCAGGGGGTGTGTACAGCTTCTAGCTAATCACAAGCAGCCCTGCACATTCCAGTCTGACTGCCTCAGCCTGACTGTGCCGACTATAGAGAGAAGATTAGATCATATAACAGAGATAACACAGCTACTGTGCAATTAGGAAAAGCTGCAGTAAGCCAGACCACATTAGAAAAGGCATAGGAACTTATAGCATAGAAGAAATAAAGATAAACAATTTGTTACAGAGTCTCTTTAAGGGATGCATACACTATTAGATATGGCAAACAAGATGTACCATTTATCCCTTTGCCAGTTGCCACCTTGCCCCACTTAATATTAAATCAGATCTCAGAACTCTGGTACTTCTCCTACCTGAGGGCTCCCACCCCCCAGCTCCAGCCCACTGGATTGGAAAAAAAATGTTAATTAAGGTTTTCTCAATAAGATAATTAACTATTGGTAAAGAGGGCCTTTTTTGTTACATTGAATGTTTTGTTAAATCTAAAATCTATTATTGTATATAGCAGTGGCTGTATAGTGTACTGGTTAAGGAATTTGGAATTTTGGTTCTTCCTGTTTAGTAAGCCTGAACCAATTAAGTGAGGAGACCTTGGGAAAATGGGCAAGACTCCTTAAAACTGTTGCTACCTAGAGAGCGTGTCCTAGTAGCTGCAGCCCTGGCGTTTTTAGTCCGCCAAAAGAAAAGCGCATTATAAATGTTCTGTGTCTTGTCTTAAAATTATTGTGTAGTGGATGCCTACAGTTAAGGTGGTCATACACTAGGCCGATTCCCTGCCGATCGACAGCAGATTCGATCACTGGGATGCTGTCACATCGTTCACGCTACACGCTAAATTTCGATCTATTTCGTCCTGAAATAGATTGATCCCGTCGATCGCTCCGTGCGGGAAATTACCGTCGATCGCCCGCGGGTAAAGAGCGTGTCGCTAGCGGCATTCGAGTGCCTGACGACTGACGCAATACAGCTGCAATACATTACCTGCTCCGCCGGCGCGACTCCCCGGGCTCCGCTGTTTTCTCCGCTCTGGTCTGGTCTCTGGGTCCGGCATGCTTCACTGAACTTCCTGCCGGGACAGGAAGTTTAAACAGCAGAGGGCGCTCTACTGTTTAAACTTCCCCCAGACAGGAAGAAGTGAAGCATGCCGGACCTGGAGACCAGACCAGAGTGGAGAAGAAGACAGCGGAGACCTGGGGAGTCGCACCGGCGGAGCAGGTAATGTATGCGGGGGGGGGGGGGGGGGGAGCGCGGCAGCACCACCACCACCACAGATTGTGAACGGTTTCAGGCTGAAATCGATTCACAATCTGTTTGCAGTAAAGGCAGCCATACGATCCCTCTCTGATCAGAATCGATCAGAGAGGGATCTATCTGTTGGTCGAATCTGATGGCAAATCGACCAGTGTATGGCTACCTTTAGTCTATTCAACAATAATGAATTAAACGTTTCCAAATGTAGCCTTTAGATCAGACTTGCGTGATTAGTATTGAAAAGTTTTTTTTTTGTTATTTGTGTACCTGTACCATGGCAACTTAAGCTCTGCCCAGATGATATATACTAGTTTACATCTATTAGATAGAGACAATGGCAGGGAGTGAGATACCCTATGTTAAAATCATCAGGAAAATATTTACATGAAAATGACTGACAAATTTCACCTTTAATCAAGTTAGAGTATCGATAGTAGTAATATGCTTTATTAATATTTAGCTGGAATTCTGACAATTTTTCCGGTTAGATATCAATCGAAAATTAATCGAAAAGTATGTACACATGGAACAATATGGATATGTGGCATTAATTGCAATGGAGAATGACTTCCACTCAGGTTGTAATCTTATAGGCATGTTTTGTTACCCAGTGTTCAGTGCTCAGAAGTGTTCAAAAAAGTGTCTTAGACTGGGACGTGGACCTACACTGTTGTACAAAAGGTATTTCCAAAGTAACGTAACACCCATGCACACACACAGTAATGATACATTTTTTATTGTAAAATCTTACATTTTTTTCAGGATATAAGATGCTCCAGACTATAAGACACACCTAGGTTTAGAAGGCAAAAAAACAGGGGAAATAAAAATTTACTAAACCTGGTGCATCCATGATCCAGGAGAGTCTAGTAGATTTTCTTCCCCAATTATCTTGTCCCCCTTGTATCTCATGTGTCCCCATGTGTACTCATGTGTTCACTTCTGTCCCCTATGTCTCCCCATGTGTCCCCTTCTATCCCCATGTGTTCTCCTCTGCCCCCTGTGTGTCCTTCCTTGCTCCCCCACTGCCCCCGCCCGTGTATAGCTATCAGCAGCAACAGCACTGCTCACCTCAACCAGTGGCTCCAGTGCCAATTAGAGACCTCTCCTCCCTCTCACGGGTTCCCTATTCCTGGCTTCTGCTGATTGCATCATCAGCAGAAGCCGTCACTAAGGGAACAGCGAAGGAGAGGTCTCTGGTCACCACTGGAGCCGTGGATTAGGTGAGCCATGCTGCTCCTGTTTACATTCATGCATGGGAATAGGAGGAGACATGGTGGAGGGAGCGAAGGACACAGAGGAACAATACAGGGAGTGCTGGCATCGCGGCAGGTTGTATCGGCAGGGGTTCGTAAGTCGGGAACTCCCTGTATTTTGCATATAGGACACAGGAACTTTTTTGGGGGGAGGGGAGAAAAAGTGTATCTTATATGCTGAAAAATACGGTAATATGTAGGACTAATCAAAGTATGCATTCAAAGTATATTAACTCAGTTTTCTACATAGATTTTGTAAAATTGCACCAAAATTGTATCATTAGTGGGCACCTTAACAGTTATCTAGGGCAAAAAAAGTGTTCATTAAGTTCAACTTTGGAAGCTCTTTCCCTGAGAGGATCAATGAATCATGATCATCCCACACCTAGCAGTCATAGCAGTTGATGCCCTTTAAGGTAAGAAAGGCAACAAAGCTATTTATAAAGCAACTCACAATGTGATTCACCATAATTACTTCCTGTGATAAAACCCGCAAATAACCACTCTCACTATGAAGAGCCCCTTTCAACACAGATGGTGAAATTTCCTTTCCTCCCTGTATAGATCAAGTCATCTTGTCCTTTGTACTGACTGAGGGATGAAAAGCTCATTTGCCAAGTTTTCCTAATTCCCTTTGGATATACAGTATTTATACATGTTAATCAGGTCACCTCTAAGTCATCTCTTTTCCAAGCTAAATAAGCCCAGTGTGTCCAACCTTTCTTAGTAAGTAACATCTCCCATGCCTCTGATTTTTTTAGTTGCTTAAGCCTGAGCCTGATGTCTCATTTCGTATCAAGTGTATAGATGAAGTTTGTCATTAAGGGCTGGTTCAGACGGATGCTTGCGGAGCGTTTACCGCAAGCGTTCGGAACGTCGCGGTAAACGCTCCCATTCAAGTGAATGGGAGCGTTTACACCGAGCTTTTGCGCGCTTTTACCCGAACGCGTCATTCGGGTCCCGATTTTCGCGAGCGTTCGGGCTGCCCCTGGAAGCAACATGTAGCTTCCAGGGAGTGGCCAACCGCGACGGCTAATGTTCCCCTAGGGGAAAAAAAACGCGACCTCATCGGAATGCGACCGAAGGCTACTGAAAGCCTGACCGCGCAGCCGCCGCAACGCCCCCAGACGCGACGCTACGCAGACGTCCGTCTGAACCAGCCCTAAACCAGATTGTGGCACAACTTCCTTCATCAATGACAGTGGCTGTATATTTAAAAAGGAACTTTACAGAAAAAATGTAACCCTTTGGGGGCCGACGCCTAACCCCATTAAGAACCAGGTGAATTTGCATGCGGGGGGGTTGGCATTTGGGGGGTCAGGCAGCCACATCCCTGCTGGGGCTTGCTGGGCATCGTGTCCCCTGTGTGGCCAGATGTCCCCCTGTATGCAGCATCCTTTACTCACCTCCCAGGCTCCAGCAATGAGCCGCAGTAGACTCTGCCGCTCTGGCCGGCATCCCCGCTTGTACTGACTCTCAATTCCGGGTTGCGGCTTGATGACATCATCAAGCCGGAATCCGGCACTGTCTTCAGAGAGAGTGGGGATGCCAGCCAGAGTGGAGGGGAATGCAGATCGTCGTGGGAACGTCAGGAGGTGAGTGGATCCTCTTCTCCCCCCCCCCTAACGCCGAAGCTGTCACAGTGATCACTATAATCCGCCAGCGATCATAGTGATCACGTGATCAGAAGCCATACGCAATGGCTTCTGATCACTGAGGGGAGATGTCAGCTGTCATATGACAGCTTAAACTCCTCTCTCAGGTGCGCACGATCGCGTCGGGAGCGAAAAAAGGCAGGGGGTGTAGATCCTACGCCGCATCAAGCTAGAACAGCGACAAGTGCGGTATAGAATCTAATATAGGCAGTCTCCAAAAGGTTAAAGAATAAAATTGCTTCTTTTGTACAGTATTCATTTATAAATGATTTAGCCAATTCTTGTAAAATTCTTACTTACCTGGATTTACAATATTCAATCTTTTACAGATGGCAGCATCTTTACTGCAAGCATGGTGAATCTCTGTGGCATGTTTGTTTATTATTTGTTGTGAAGTAAGCAGACACAACACCTGGTCTCCCAGGTTGCTCTGAGACAGAAGGTTGTGTGATATCATAGCCTGGACTAAGCATCACTGGGAAGGTGGGGTTACATACCAATCTACACCACTATATAGAAAAAGCAGGTGTTTCTGATGCAGAAACCAGGGTAATTAACATAAAATAGGTGTCCTAAATAATATAATGTATTCTACTATATGTCAATTCAGTTTCTCTTTTTAATCTGAGATATTTAGGGAGGGGTCTATGTGCAATTTGGTTTACCGTTAAAACACTGGGATTGGTAGCTGACAGCCCTACGAGAAACCGTTACCAAGAATTGAACTTCATTCCAATCAGTAGCTGAGACCCCCTTTCCCATGAGAAATCTTTTCCTTTTCACAAATGGATCATCAGGGGGCTTTGTATGGCTGATATTGTGGTGAAACCCCTCTCACAGTGTGATGTCAGGACCATGGTTCTGACATTACACTGTGGGAGCCTTGTTGCATTGTGGGAAGTAACAGCTGTTTACCGCTGCTTCCAACTGTGAAAAAAGCAAGCAGCATCTCCTTCCACTGACATCACATGCCAGCAGACTGACTAAATCGTTTATACATAATTATTGTAAAAATGAAGCACCTTTTTTTATTACATTATTTTCACTGGAGTTTCTCTTTAAATAGAATCTGTACTCTAAAATTCTTACAATAAAAAGCATACCATTCTATTCATTGTGTTCTCCTGGGCCCCTCTGTGCTGTTTCTGCCACTCTCTGCTGCAAACCTGGCTTGTAATTGCCAGTTTTAGGCAGTGTTTGCAAACAAACTAACCATCTTGTGACAGGCTCAGATAAGCAGAGTGTGTGAGTCATGCAAAGCTTGCAGGGGGCCTGGAGAGGGTGTGTATAGCTTCTATCCAATCATAAGCAGCCCTACACATTCCACCCTGAGTGCCTGAGCCCGACAAACCCGTCAGAGGAGAGAAGATTAGATTATACAACAGAGATAATACAGCCACTGTGCAAGTAGGAAAGGCTGCAGTAAGACAGACCACATTAGAACAGGCATAGGAACTTGAAGAAGAAGAAATAAGGATGA
The DNA here is from genome assembly GCF_040937935.1 of Hyperolius riggenbachi. NCBI lineage: Eukaryota > Metazoa > Chordata > Amphibia > Anura > Hyperoliidae > Hyperolius > Hyperolius riggenbachi. The sequence goes on along the minus strand of NC_090655.1, from coordinate 124,747,459 downwards.
ACATTTTGTTACAGAGTCTCTTTAAAGCATTGGCGGTTCTGATTATCAAAAAAAACAGCCCTATGCATATAATACAGGTAGATTCTATGGTGTATTCAACACAAAGGGACTAGATGGACTCTCGTAATATATTGCATGCATAGTTCCTGTAAGTAAAGGATAAGTTCCTGATAGCAGCCAAAATATGGTATAGTTAAACCAAGAGGCACTGTTGTATCAGAATATCAAAGATGTCATGCTGATATAGTCCAACTTGAGCCATTGCTGGCAGCCATATGGAGTATTGTGTGATGCCAGTTTTGTACTCATACATGAGAGTGCAACACGTACAGGATATGTACTCATGTAAGCTGATACAGATTGCTGCCACATGCTATGGTATGTTGTATCATAGGTATGCAGATGGTGTCCATCACTCATGCAGACCAGTAACTCACTGATACCAGGAAATCAGGTGATGTAGTTCACTCATGCAGACCAGTAACTCACTGATGCCAGGAAATCAGGTGCAATGGCAAAGTTCCAGATCAAATTAACGGCATATAGGAAGCTGATACAGATGCCTTTTATATATGCCATATAAAGTCAATATGAATGATGTATATATCCAAATGTGAGGCAAAGAAGGTTCTGATGCATCATCAAAAAGTGGTGAGCACACATTATAAAGAAAGGTTCTATCTTACGAGATCCTGTTAGTCAGAGCTCCAGGTGGTATGAGTTGACTCCACCAATGTTAGTAGGACAACCACCAAAGCATGTGGATCTTCGTGATGACAATGTGCACTGGGCTGGTGAGATAAAGCCAACTAGATTTGCCGAATGCTCAGGCTTTCTCAAGGTCCCTGATTACCAAAGCAGACAAACCATTTTTTAACCATAAATAGTGCCATAAAGGGTGTCCAAACAGAAAGATGTCATCCGTGCCTACCCGGAAGTGGTGTGACCTTTGAGTTGTGCCTGCAGTTCTTCCGCGTCACAATCGCACTAGTCGGTGCATGCCCAAGTGCTATTCACGCACGGGTGTGACCATGGTAACCACGACAACAGGAATGACAGTGTCACAACATTTGCAGCACTGTCAAACCAGCACACCAGGGTCCTGCATATTATGTGCCTCCGATGGAGCATAACTGCAATGGAACACCATATTAGCAGTGCCGGCGCTACCATAGAAGCAAAGGAGGCAGCTTCCCCAGGGCCCCAGAGCTTTTAGGGGCCCCCAGTGGCTACAAGAGGAAAAAAAATTCAAATCGGCCTTATAGTTTTTGAGAAAATCGATTTTAAAGTTTCAAAGGAAAAAAAATACACATTTAAAAACCTGCCGACTTTAATGGTTAATAGCAAATCCACCTTAAATGCTAGAAACCCTAAATTTGCAGGATATGTTAAGGGGATCATTAGAAATAAGAGGAAAAAACAATTTTTCAAAAAGACATTATAGTTTTTGAGAAAATCGATTTTAAAATTTCGAAGGAAAAAAGTATACTTTTAAATGCGGTAAATGTCACTTTTAGTAGCAAACCTAACGGTAGTGTAATTTTACATGCATCAAAAGAAAATACATTTCCTGACGAGGTTTCCAGGGGGTCCATACGCAGCCGCAGCGCTTTGGCCAGGGATCGCTATACAGCCGCAATATGGCTGTATGAAGATCCCTGGCATTTTTTCCTATTTTCCCAATTTTTTTTTTATGTTTAGAGTGTGGGAATTTTTTTTTTTAAATTATGTGGGGTCCCCCCTCCTGAAACTTTTTAACCCCTTGTCCCCCATGCAGGCTGGGATAGCCAGATTGTGGAGCTCCGACCGATTGGGACTTCACACCCTGACTATACCAGCTGCAAAAAAGGTCCCCTAATGCCGATTTCTGTTCCAGGGTATATGTTGGGGGGGGGCCCCAGGTTTATTTTTCCCTGGGGCCCCATTGTTGCTTAAACCGGCCCTATTAGAAAAAGGAGGAAAAAAGACACAAGAAACAAAAACACAAACATGACACACAAGGAGAAGGAAAATTTAGAAAAAACCCTTATTTTCTAAATTTTCTTTCTCCTTGGGAAATACAGTGAATCCAATAATCGCCGTGCCCTGCCCCTGGAGGTAATGGGAGGATCCAAAAACAAAATGGTTATGTGACAGCAAAAATGTCAATAACAAAAATTCAAGTTTTTTTATTTTCTGAACATAGGAATGTTTCAAGAAACTTTTGCATAGTGTGTAGACCTCTTATGTGTGCAATGCTACAGTATAAGGCCTCAATGTCCAGTGCAATCAAGAGGGTACCAGGGGAAACATGCAAGCTATTGAGAATTTAAAGCATATGCATATTGTCCTGGACACAGGATGGTAGATGGTACATAGGATGGTAACATTTGAAATTGTTTTTGTAAATGAAAATCTGCATCCCAATATTATCATTCTCCCTGGTAGACAGGTGACCAATTCATGTGTTTTGTGTAACACGTAGAATGTAGGTATTTGTGGATGTAGTACTTTTAAAAAAAGTTTACATTTCCAAAGAAATAATACCATCTTTTGTAGCTTGACCAATAATACTAAAAAGTAACCCCTGGTCCCTCAGTGCACTGGACTCCGAGGCCCTGTAAAACAACTCACAATTACTTAGAATGTGCATACACATTGCTTCATACTGATGATTGTCCATGACCACGATGTTGCTACCCTTATCTGATAGCTTCATCGTGATCATGGACATTTGTGACAAATAAGTTAGGGCCCATTTCTGGGCCGGTGCGATAGATTGCCAACACCCTGAAACTGAGCTGTAGCATGGTGATCCAGACCATACAGTGGTTATACTTAGTGTGTGATATACTCTTTACCCTGACTTTTCTCAAGGGGACATTTGCAGTAAAGATAACTGGATAATCCACAGAATATGTGAGATATAAAGACATATACAGAGGAGTGGTGAGAGTTTACAAGACTTTAAACATTATATTGAAATAGTTGATGTTCCCAAGCCAAATAGCAATCTGTAACTGTAATTTGCATCAAGTATATGAGTAAAGTGTGTTATTGACTTGTGTGTTAAAGGTGCCGCCATCTGATATGTAACGACTTTACCAGCTTAATCATGCATACTTACATTAGCGAACAGTAATTATTTTAGTGTTTATTGATGACATTACTGACTATTGCTATTTTTATTTTACGGTTGATTAGTGCTATTATTATATATCTTGGGTGTGCTCTGGTGACAACTTTTTTGATAGTTGATAGTCTTAGTGTTAGATAGTCTTACTGTTAGTCTTTTTTTTTGATAGTTAGCAATAAATAAGTTTTGTACTTTGGCTATACCTTACTTTCCACAATTTTTTCAGCTCTGTTTTCATTTTTTTGTAGTTAAAGCTGATCTGAGATGTAAAACTAACTATAACAAGTAACTTGTCTATATATCTTATCTAAAGTTTAAATAGTTTACACAGCAAATCTGGCTGCAAACGGATTCAACAGTATATGATTATTTCTTCCAGTGATACAATAAAAGCGGCCATGTAATGTTCTGTTTGTCATCATTACACAAGAAAGCTGCTCTGCATCTCCACCCCCCAGCCTATGAAAACTTCACTCCTCTCTCCTCCCGCAATGAATGAAAGTTTATATATTCTATAATAATATTAATCATATATTTGTGTGTGTGTGGGTTTTTATACAAACACATAAACACACTTAGTAGTTGCGCATAAAATAAGCAGGTATGAAAGAAGAGCACGGGCCATGGTTGGAATGGTTAACTTACCCATGTTGCCACCTCTGGCTGCTGCGATGTACGCTGCTCTCCATATTTACAACACTTCCCCTTCCACAGTCAGAACTAGGGAAGATGGAGCAAAAGCAGCAGCGAGAGGTGGGGACATCAGTAAGTTAACCCTATCTGCCATGGTCCGCGTCCTTCAAATATTTCAGGACAGTTTTGCTTTTTGCCAAACCAAACTGATCTCCCTAATCCCTGATAGTGAGCATGCTAAACATACTTTACATCTTTGAATTTTATATGCTGTGTCCATTCGTTTTCATTCCATATTGTCTCTTTCACTTCAAAGGACTTTCTATTATTGCTTAATTTTTTTTTTACTCAAGTCTTTTTTTCTCAAGTTTTTTTGACACAAGTTAAAAGGAATGCTTTCAAAAACAAATAAAAGACATCGGTGGAAGAAAAAAATGTCAGTCCCAGGATTAATCCTGTTTTGAGTTCCTGTGTCTGTCAATTGCTCTCCTGCCAGTCTTTTTGTTGCTGTCTTTTTTCATTTCCGCGTCTCTCTTCTTGGCTGCGTTGTTGCTGGTTGCTAAGGAGTCGGGAATGTAGCTGAAGCTATGTACAGCTCACTGCAGTCACGTTCTGTGTAACTTACCTCATCTCTCTTGCTAACCACTTTATAACATCAAGGGACCAAAGGTCACCCAAGTAGCTATACTGATGTGATTTTACAAAATTGTCTTTTCTGGAAAATGGATCAGTCCACTTCTTGTGGGCTGATGAAATTTTTATGACATTATATAAATAGTCACATTTATTTATCCTTTCTCTATAGTACAGCGCTTTTGTGAGAAAATGCCTAACTGATGCTTGTACAATACCTGCTGCACACTGCCATGCTATAAGGAGTAAGCTACAATCTGACCTACAAACATGAATGATTGTGCAAGTGTATCGCTATGTAGAAGGGAGAATGGAGAGTGAGCAAGAATCCCTACTTTATAACTGCCTCAGGGAAAGTAAGGAAAACATAGCTTGAAGAATGCCTATACAGATACTAGATCATATATTATGGCCTTAAAGTGTACCCTAGGTGACATGTGACACGATGAAATAAACGTGTATGTACAGTGCTAAACATATTAATATAACCAGGCTATTTTACTTGCTTTATTTTGCTGCCTAAAGAGTTCATTTGTAGTCATGGAAGTTACAGCTTCTGTCTAGTTGTTACTTTGTGGCAATAGCAAACAAAGTCATTTTTAGGAGTAGGAGTATAAATACAATTGTATATCTCATCAGTCTATTTTCACCTTGGGTTCACTTTCAGGGCTTGTTCACACTAGGGGCATTTTGGGCCTTGTTTCAAGCGGAGGTAATTTTTAAAATCGCCCACAAAACGCTTGTTCTCAATGAGAAGGTTCATATCAGCGCGGTTCGTGCGCTGTGCGTGCAGCAAAGCGGTGCCTGTACTATTTTTGGGGCGATTTTTTTATAGGAAAAACACAAGCGCTCACAAAATCGCTTTGTGCATCGATTGCGTTCGCTTTTTTAAGAATAAATATATTGTATGTATTCTTTTCCGGGTCAAAGAGTTCACTTCCTGACTTACTTAGAAAAGCGCTTTTACCAGAAACGCAGCACGCAGTGGAGCACCGGGAGTGGGGGGACCCCACAAAAACGCAAAACGCTTGTGTTTGCGTTTTTGATTTTAGATGTGAATGAGGCCTCAGTGAATGGATTGTGCAGCCATGATATATTGGCCCTTAGCCAACTATCTTTTTCTCCCAGTTTTCTCCAAGGAGATACTTTTTCATCTTATCTAAAATAAATTTTTAAATTTTCAGCACTTAGCAATGACAAAATACTAAATAGCAGTAAAAAGTAATATCAAACTTATTTTGAGTATTTATTGCATGCTGGGAGCTTTAATGATTTACCAATTTAATTTTATTGGTAAGGGTTGAAAATATCTACTTGGTGTAAACTCAAGAGAAACATTAATAGCTTATGGGCCATTGGCCCTTATTCAATTCACTTTTTCTCCTAAATTTTCTCCTGAAAGATAATATTTCATCTTCTGTTTCAAGAACGTTTCAATTGAAAAAGTACCAAAAAGTAGGTGAAAAGTACTGAGGAAATTATTTTCTTGCTTGCTGGAGGCTAAAAGGACATTTTATGGGTAAGGTGTAAAAATATCACCAAGGAGCAAACTTTGGAGAAAAAAATGAATAAGGGCCTAAACTCTTAGGCTCTGTTGACATTATAAATCTCCAGTGCTATCGCAAGCGCTGAGCAACGTTTTATGCTTTTTTTTTTAAAGCACTTTTCCCAGTGCTTTTCATTTAGAAAAGTGTTTTGCTCAGCGATGATTTTTTTCACTTCCTGGCATTAGTCAGAAAGCAAATTCTTTAACCCAGAAATTAATAAATACAATGTATTTATTCAAAAAAAGTGCTCGGGAAATTGTTATACAAAGTGCTTTATCAAAGCCTTCCAAAGTGCCTTCCATTGAGGCAAAGCACTCAGAAAATGGTGCATGTATCGCGTTTGTGATTTCAATAAAATGTAAACGCTTACATGTGAACACTGCCCTAAGAAATGATTACACAAGCGCTTTTAGGCTTTTAGGGCAATTTGCAAAATCGCCAGCACTTAAAAAAATCAGCAAACGCTCATAGTGTGACCGAGCTCTAAAAGTATACCTAAAATGGGGATTGAAAGAAAAAAATATACATACCAGGGGCTTCTTCCAGGTCTCTCTGGCCTTATCGCTCCCAGGATGAAGCCTGGCAGTCCCTCCATTGCATTCCCTGACCTTCTAGTGGACCCTGCCCCATGTTCCCTCGGGCTTCCCATTGAGGCACCACAACTCCCAGAATGCCCCCTAGAAGAACCACGCTCCCTGCATGCCCCCAGCTAGGGGCTCTACCATCTTATTCCTTCTCAAACATTAGAGAGAGAATCCCAGAAGAGCAGATGTCAGCAGAATCTGGAGACCAAGCAGCCAGAGGTGAGTACTGCTGTCTGCTGCCTGACCCTGCCTGGGGGACATCTGGGGCACCCCAGAATAGATCTGGGGCATGAGCCACTGTTCTTTGGTGCTAGCAATGCCCCTGTCTGTACCTATAGCAGTGTCTTTATCAACAAGTAGGTGTCATCATTGTTACCAAATAGCACATAAAAGTTTTAAGGTGCCCATACACAACAAATTCCTTGCAGAAAGGAATCAATTGTTTTCAAACATTGGGTGAAAATCTATATGTGTATGACCAGCTTAATCCTATTAAATCCTAGCAAGTGAGCAATAATGCCCTTCATCACTGTCTCCTATAGTAATTAAAATAAAAAATCATCTGCTGGCTAAATGAGATGAACCTCATTTTGTTCTCTATACTCTTAAGGGGCCCATACACCTAACGATTTTCCCACCGATATACAGCCATTTCGATCACAGTGATCAAAACAGCTGTGAAATCGCCACGCACACCGCTGACAGAACGATCGATTTCCGTCCGAAATCGATCGTTCCCGTCGATTCCCGTCGACCCATCCGTGCGGAAGATTTTTCTCGGTCGGGTCGGGAGTACGTCATTAGCGGCGTTCAAATGCCCGATGACCAACACAATACAGCGGGTATACATTACCTGTTCCGGCCGGCGCGAGTCCCCTGGTCTTCTTCTCCACTTCGGGCTCCAGACCGTTCCTGCAGCTACACAGAACTTCCTGTCCCGGAAGGAAGTTTAAACAGTAGAGCGCCCTCTACTGTTTAAACTTCCCCCCGGACAGGAAGTTCGGTAGCCGGAGTGGAGCCGGAGCAGAGAAGAAGACAGCGGGGACTCACACTGGCCGGAACAAGTAATGTATGCAGGGGGGGGGGGGGGGGCGCAGCAGCGGCAGCTCCACAGATTGTGATCGGTTTCAGGCTGAAATCGATTCACAATCTGTTTGCAGTAAAGGTGGCCATACGATCCCTCTCTGATCAGAGTCGATCAGAGAGGGATCTATCTGTTGGTCGAATCTGATGGCAAATCGACCAATGTATGGCCAGCTTTACATGCCTTGTTAATCAGTCAAAAGACACAATGGGGCATGAGGGAAATACAGTTTCAGGCATTGCAGAAGATAATTGGCGTGTTAGTGGGCCCAAACAGCGGCACAGAGGTTTAACTCACCTATGTCAATGCCTCTAGCTCAGGCATGGGCAAACTTGGCCCTCCAGCTGTTACGGAACTACGTAGCATGATCATATGCTTCCAGGACTTTTTGACTGTGGCCATCTTAAAAACTACACTCACATCCATTTTTTATGAAATAAATAAAAAAAATTTTACATTTAAAGTTAGCTATTTACCTCTCACACCAAAAAATTACCCAAATAAAATTTTTTATAAAAAAAAATTACAATAAAAAAAAAACATAAATAGTTACCTAAGGGTCTGAACTTTTTAAATTTGCATGTCAAAGGAGTATATTAATATAATTTTTTTAATTATGGGCTTGTAAATAGTGATGGACGCAAAATAAAAAAATTACACCTTTATTTCCAAATAAAATATCGGTGCCATACATTGTTATAGGGACATAATTTAAATGGTGTAATAAGCGGGACAAATGGGCAAATAAAATACATGGGTTTTAATTACGGTAGCATGTATGAATTTCAAACTATAATGGCCAAAAACTGAAAAATAATGTTTTTTTTTTCTTTCTTAATATTCCTGTTAAAGAGGATTTAGAATAAATTAATTCTTAGCAAAAAGTATCACCCAAAGAAAGCCTAGTTGGTGGCGGAAAAAACAAGATATAGATCAGTTCAATGTGATGAGTACTGATAAAGTTATTGGCAAATTAATGGGAGGTGAAAGTTGCTCAGATGCAAGAAAAAAAAAAAAAACAACAACCCTGTGAGCTTAAGTGGTTAAGAGTTCCTACATCCAAGGGCCCCATAAAAGTTTTGCTATGAGGCCCCATGATATCTAGCTATGCCACTGCTGTAAACTTGGAGTTACTAAAGTCAACATCATGCACCAAGAAGAATGAGTGCTGCTCAGTCGTTCTTGCATGGCCCAAGAGATCTGGAGTGCATGTGGCATCAGATTACACTGACATACTTCATGGATACTGAGGCCCGTGTGTATCTCCCTATTGCATCCTACGGCATTGCTGGGGATTCTGCAGGCTGTGACTAAGCGCAAAAGGACATCTCAGTAGGGAGATGTGCAGTGGTAATCTTCCATAGATCAGCCGCTGGGAGGTCCACGATCGCAGCCACAGTCTCTCTGCCTTCACTTCAGAATAGTGACGTATGCGGAGGTGACGGGAGAGAGAGACTTTGGCTGCGAATAGCAGTGTTTCCTCAGCCAGATAAAAGTGTCTTGTCTTCTTTTTTACTTTGGGTTCTGTTCGAGCTCATTTGCATGCCTCAAACTACTCTGTTAAAGGAAACCTGTAATGCCATACAAAAGAAAGAGTTTCACTTACCTGGGGCTTCTGCCAGCCCCCTGCAGTCGCTCTGTGCCCGCACCATCATTTACTGATCCTCCGGCCCTTCGCTGGGGCTCAGTTTTACTTTTTCCAACTTGTAAGTCAACGTCCATTGCGCCTGCACGGCCCTGGTCGTGCGCATCCTCGGAAGAGAAGAACTCGACTGCGCCTGTGCAAGGTGCTCCCAGCGATGGGGGTGTGAATGAGGATGCACGCAGCCAGGGCAACACAGGTGTAGTGGCAGGCGACACAAAAAAACAGTGGCAGGGATTGGAGGATCTCTTAGTCCCGTAGCGGGCACAGGACGTCTCCAGGGGGCTGGTAGAAGCCCCGGGTAAGTAAAACTCTTTCTTTTTTCTGGCATTTCTTTTTTATGGCATTACAGGTTTCCTTTAAAGCCCACCTGACCTTCTAGGGATATGGATGCTTTCATACTTATATCCTTTTAAACAATGCAAATTGCCTGGCTATCCTGCTGTTCTCTTCTGAATCCCACCTGAAACAATAATAATCCCAACATTTGTATATGTTGGACTCCTGTTGGACTCAAAGCGCTCAAAAGCTGTAGCCACTGGGACACGCTCAAGAGGCCATCCTGCAGTGTTAGGTAGTCTTGCCTTGAACGACTTACTGAATAGGTACTGACCCTAGCCAGGATTCAAACCCTGGTCTCCCATGTCAAAGGCAGTGCCCTTAACAAGCATGCAGTTGATCCAGTCAGAGCACCTGATCTGCAGGCTTGTTCAGGGTATATGGCTAAAATTATAAGAGGCAGAGGATCAACTGGACAGAGGCAGAGGATCAACTGGCAATTTGTGTTGTTTAAAAGGAAATAAATACGACAGCTTCCATATCCCTCTCAGTTCAGTTGGACTTTGAATGTTAAAGAGGTGGGAAAGGTGAGCAGTTCAATGTTGCAGGTTTAAACATACACCTAAATAAATGATTGAATCAGAATAGAAGGTAATACTTCCTACCAGTTTTGATCTTCTGTTCAAACAGTGAGCCTGAGTTTAGTTGACTGTAGTTTTAGGTATTAAATTGACTAGGTCTGACATTATCATGTCAGGATAGAGGATCTAGTAGAGTTATGGCCTTGTATGACCACTGGGATGTGGCTATAATGGTAAGTCAAGCAGTGGACTATAGCAGAATAGGCAACATAAGTACAAATAGGTTATTGGATAGAGACTCAGCATTGGCTGAGGTATGCTCAAAATACAGACCCTCTGTGTCTAAAATATATTCATGGTGTGCAACTTCTGATGATTAGACCACAGTCTAAAGTGTCCTAATAATAACAGGTATTAGCGTGTACATCTATTTGTATTAAAGCTGTGCTGCATGGAATGATATTTAAAGTGGGACCGTAATGAAAATAATAAAATGAATAAAATTGCTTTTTACAATATTATTACAAGTTATTTAGTCAGTATTTGCCCATTGTAAAATATTACCTCTCTCTGACTTACATTCTGAAATGTAACAGGTGGCGACATCTTTAGCCCTGCCAGGTGAAGCTCTGCAGAGTTTGTTTGTTTCTGAGAAATCCCAAAGCAGTGGAAATAACACCTAGTCTTCCAGAATGCTCTAGGAGGAGGGTGGAGCTACGTACCAATAAAGACACAGAACATTTATAACATGCTTTTCTCCTGGCGGACTCAAAGTGCCAGAGCTGGAGCCACTAGGACGCAGTGGCACTGTTGGAGAGTCTTGCCCAAGGTTGATTAGGTGCTGGCAGTGGCATAGTAACCATGGTAACAGAGGTCATGCGTGCAACGGGGCCGGTGATCCTGACACCTGTGGAAGGCTGTGGAAGGCTTTTTCACCAGGACAGGACTGGGCTGCTATGGGTGCTGGTTTACTGAACAGGAAGAGCAAAGATGGTCTACTGTGTCAGAGGCAGAGCACTTCACCAGTATACTATCTAGCCACTACTATATATGGCTATATTGGAATTGTTTCTTAACTATTTGACATTCCTGGACGTGAAACTCACGTCCAGGAAGCCATGTGCGCTCCTGCGCGTCCACGCGGCCGATCGCGCGCGTACACGCGCGCTCCCGGCCGGCGGTTTGTTAGCCAGTGAATCAGTGAATCGGGCAACGGTGCCCGATCACTGATTCCTCTCCCCCGCAGAAAAAGCGACAGCTTCTCTCGGAAGCTACGCTTTTTCTGCTTCCTATGTCGCTCTAAGCGTACGTGGTACGCTTAGAGTGACGTCACTGTAAACAACTCATGGCTGCCATCTTGTGGCCAAAAAGTAAACTACATCTAAATGTTAAATAAAAATAAAAATACACATATTTACAAAAAAAATACAATTTCAATCCCACCCTCCCAAAAATACCCACATAAAATGTTTAATTAAAAAAAAAAAAAAACATTACAATAAAAAAAAAAAAAACACAAATATTTACCTAAGGGTCTAAACTTTTTAAATATCTATGTAAAGATGAAATATTTCTTTTTTTTTTATTATAAGCTTGTAAATAGTGATGAATGCAAAACGGAAAAAATGCACTTTTATTTCCAAATAAAATATTGTCGCCATACATTGTGATAGGGACATAATTTAAATGGTGTAATAACCGGGACAAATGGGCATATACAATATGTGGGTTTTAATTATGGAGGCATGTATTATTTTAAAACTATAAATGCATTTACAGTAAAGTGGCTCTTAGTAAAATGTACCCCCCAAAGAAAGCCTAATTGGTGGCGGAAAAAACAAGATATAGATCAGTTCATTGTGATAAGTAGTAATAAAGTTATAGGCTAATGAATGGGAGGTGAACATTGTTCGGATGCATGAAGCGAAAAACGACTGAATGCGAACTGGTTAAGCTGAAAGCAGGAAAATTACCATAAAAGTGGATATCCTAAATAATTTACTGCTTTCTAATATATGTCACTACAGTGCTTAATTCATTTTTTTAGATACAAAATTCTGTATAATTAATCAGTTTATGCTAAATAAATGTTTCCAGTATGCAACAGGAACATATGGTGAGATTACAAAATGAAAAGCCAACTTTATGGAGAAAATATAATCAGAGGACCACTAATATGTTTATATTTATTAATATAATAATAATAATAATAATAATAATAATAATAATAATAATAATAATAATAATAACAATAATAATAATAATAATAATAATAATAATAATAATAATAATAATAATAATAATAATAATAATAATAATACAGCAACAACAACTATTATTATTATTTTTTTTTTTTATTGTTATTATTACTACTGTTATTATAGTATTACTATTATATTGTTAGACAGTACTGATACATTTCCCACAAATCTTTATGACTAATAATTCATCCACTATTCTTCAGTGGGCCTCATGATCTAATATTCCTATCACAGTTTAGGCCCAATTGTTTAGGGGCAGGACAGGTAGCCCCCCTGGCGGTATGGACGGGCTGAGTTTGTCCAGCAAAAACCTACAAAAAACGTTAATGACGAGCTGAGCTCGTCCACGCAGAGAGGGAGATTTCCTGTTTCTCTGCCCCGCCGGCTGCATTTTATTCTCATCAGAGGGATTCCCCAGGATGGCTGGATGCCTGACTGCACGCTGTGGGTAGTGATCTGTGCTACCCCAGCATGCAGAACAAGCATCCAGCCACCCTAGGGAATCCCTGGGCAGCCAGCGGAGCAGAGAATGTGCGGGGGTTCCCCCTTGTATGCGGAGGCCGTGCTGGCGGGGGATCCCCCTCTGTGCGGGCAGGGGAACCCCCTTCTATGGTGGCTGTGCGGGCAGGGGATCCCCCTCTGTGCGGGCGGGGGGAACCCCTTTGTATGGTGGCTGTTTGGGTGGCCTATCCCCCTCATCCCCCCTCCCTCCTGATCTCCCCAAACCAAAAATGTAAGTGGATATGTAGAAATTATATATATACATACATACATACATACATACATACATACATACATACATACATACATACATACATACATATATATATATATATATATATATCGCACACAGACACGCACACAGACACGCATGCACGCACACACATGACACACAGACACACACACTTTGTGTTCAGTGAATGCATTTTTTCTATTTACGGCGCACTGTAGATGTATCCTGTGCTCTCTAGTGCTGGCACACTGTGGACTGCTTTAGAAGCTGATTTTAAATGAGTTATCACTGAGTTTTGGGCTTTCCCTGGAAATGGTAGTGTCCCTTTTCTATCTGCATTATTTAAATCCCATAGGCCCTTTGCTTAGGAGATTACCTTGGGACATAAGCAGCTTACATCCCAATTTGCATATATTTGGAATTAGTGCAGGCTGGCACAAAAGAAATGTTTCTCATGGCATTATGTAGCTAATTGCATTATCATAGGGCTAATCTTCTAAGATATGTTAGTTTCTGCTGTCAGTATAGTTTATCCTAAAGCAGGTCCCTCTTCTAAGGTGCATTTAGTAGATAACATGACAGCTGTGAAAGCCTTTTAAGTGTATAGTGGTAAAATCTGTGCACTGAGCTTACGGAAATACGGGTGACAAAACTTTCACTGGAGATTACAGTCGCTTCCAGAGTTTGACCCTATAGCTAATCAACCACATTAAGACTAAATTAGAGCAATTGATCTAGTTTTCATGAGTTTTTTTGTCCTTAAGGTGGCCATACACTGGTCGATTTGCCATCAGATTGAGCAACAGATAGATCCCTCTCTGATCGAATCTGATCAGAGAGGGATCGTATGGCTGCCTTTACTGCAAACAGATTGTGAATCGATTTTAGCATGAAATCGATTCACCATCTGTGAAGCTGCCGCTGCCGCCGCCCCCCCCTGCATGCATTACCTGATCCAGCCGGCGCAAGTCCCCCAGTCTCTGCTGTCTTCTTCTCCGCTCTGGGCTCCAGGGCTCCAGCTTCACTGAACTTCCTGTCCGGGGAAGTGTAAACAGTAGAGCGTCGGGACAGGAAGAAGTGAAGCCTGCCGGAGCCCAGCGGTCAAGGAGCAGCAGGGACAGAGGGGATATGCACCGGCCGGATCAGGTAATGTATTGCCGCTAGCGTCGGTCGTCGGACATTCGAACGCTGCTATCGACGCACTCCCGACCCGCAGATCTTCCACGCAGACAGATCGACGGGACCGATTGATTTCGGACGGAAATCGATCGTTCGGTCGGCGTTTGTGCAACAATTTCACAGCAGATTCAATCACAGTGATCGAATCTGCTGTATATCGGCGAGAAATAGTATAAGTGTATGGGCCCCTTTAGAGTGTCCTACAATAGTCTGTTGCTTTAGTGAATGTTCTGAGCCCTCTCCCTTGCTTTCTAAAATAAAGTATATAGACCAGTGGCATAACTAAGGAGCTTGGGGCGCCGATGCGAGTTTTACATGGGGCCAGGGGCGTAGGAATAGGGGTTGCAGAAGTAGCGACCGCATCGGGGCCCTTGGGCCAGAGGGGCCCCATGGGGCCCTTCCTAAACCAAAGTATAAGCTGTTTATTGGTCCTGTGCTGGTAATAATCACTTCTATAGATGCTTTGAATGGTAGTAATCATTACCACACTGTTCCCCATCCCCTTCTTGTACCTCTAATACTGTAGATGACCTTTGGCAGGTTTTGGCGCGCCGTATCAAGTGTTACGTGAAGAGTGCCTGGGGGGCCCCAATGTAAAACTCGCACCGGGGCCCCGAGCTCCATAGCTACACCACTGCATGGGGCTCCAAGCACTGTATTGATATGGTGTCCCAAGATCAACCAAGGACAGCTGCAGTATACAAGAGGTGTAATCACAGTAAGGAAACAGTTTGTTATGCATTACCACTATGCAATTCACATACAGAAGTGCTTATTATCAGCATAGCACCAGTGCAAAGCAAATAAGATGAATGACGGCAGGCTCCCAGTGGGCCCCTCTAGTCCAGGGGCCCTGATGCGATCACAACCTCTGCATCCCCTATTGCTACACCACTGATATAGACCACAGCATGATGGGTAACTTGCTTATTTTCCACTAGCCATTTTACTTATCGCAAGGGCACCGTGATTAACATGTAAATCGCGGTGCTTATTTTGCATTAGCGCATTTCGGCTTTTGCCCGCATGCAATTGCCGGCCTGCACGATCCTCAGCACGATCGCATTTTGTTCCCGTCGGCTGCGTGGTGTAAATTGAGGGTTGTGGAAAAAGCAGCTTGAACCATCTCAAAGGCAGCATGATTGCATTTGCCATAGCAATTGCTGGTTAAAAAGGGCCCTTAATCATTTTTAGGATTATATCTACTGTAAATGTCTTGTCAAATTGTGGCTCTTCCAGTTCAGTATTTAGCCTGCATGTATTCAGTAAAGAGTCTTTGGGCTAGACTCCCTTACAATGCTACTGCCTACTGAAGGTGGCGTAGTGGCTGCAGCTGTGGCGCTATGAGTCCGCTAGAGGAAAAGCGCACTATAAATGTTATTTGTTGTGTCTAGTGTACCCAATGTCGCTTTTTATTCTCACATAGTATGCATATTGGAAAATAATAAGAAATCTTTCTGTCCTTTGATAGAAACTATGTGGCTGGATAGTGTCTGCCTCTGACACAGGCGACCTGGGTTCATATTTTAGCTCTTCCTGTTCAGTAAACCAGCGTCTATTCACCCGCGATGCAGAGCGCGAGGATGTGCAGGTAGGAAGTGTCAGTACTTCCTCCTCTCTGGCCGTCATCAGTAACCCCCCTGTACCTGCTGCTATTAGTTCCTATCTGCTGCGGAGCTGCGCTGTTTGCGGTCCTGAGGTAATTTAGCTCAGAACGATAGTGTACTAATAGCTGTATTAGTACACTATTATTCTGAGCTAAATTACCCCAATTACCGGTCGAGTACAGGAGGGTTACTGATGACGGGCAGAGAGGAGCACTGACAGTTCCTCCCATCCTATCCTCGACGTTCTTCTCCAGTCGAAGATTTTGGCTGGGCAGAACGGGGGACAGAGGCCCCGCTAGAGGGGGAGGAAGGCGGTGTGATGTATGTCACAGCGCAGAAAAACAAAATTAAAAGTGTACTGTTTTAAAGGGGGGGGGGGGGGTCAGGGGTACTTTAAGTGTCGATCTTTCTTATCTTAAAATGATAAGAGGAATGCATAATCTGGTATGCATTACCTCTATTTGTATAAAGCAATGTCAAATATAACCAGTGTCCGATGAACTGGCTGTAAAGTTTTCTCACAAGCCCCAGACACAAAAGCATAGTGACATGCTCTGTGCTGCTGCAGCTTATATAGATGAACTGAATGGATGACTGAGCAACATAGCAGGAGGGAGGAGGCACCCCCACAAATATAAAAAAAACTTTAAAAGCAGCTAAAACTGTACTATGTTGGTTACCTCAATAAAAGACAAGTATTATCGATAAATAATTTTCATTTATTCACACTAATGATGAGGGTCCCCATGCTGGGGTCACTATAATCTACCCTCAAAATATTTAAACATTTAATGTAGTATTTTAGATTTTTTTTTATTCCCTTCAAATTTTGTTTGCAAACTAGCAGTATTGGCACAGTGTTAATGGATGGTTTAAGTTTCTTGTTGGATTTTAGCCTAGGATTCTATGTTGCCAGTACCTCAGCATGCACTGCTGATGAGCCACAGGCTATGTTGAAACTTCTGATAGCTTCTGGCACTACTGTTTCTAGATTTGAAGTCTCTGAACTGGCTTTAGTTGCATTAAGGAGTGCCCACAGCTTTCCCATAGGGCCATTTTTTGACTGTTCACCGTGCAATCAGGTGGTACAGGACAACCAATCCGACCTGATCACCACTCTGGCCACTCCCCCCATATAAGGCCAGCTCCAGTCGGCCATTTTACAGTCTGATTTAGTCTGTGTAGAGAGTGGTGGTGGTGGTGGTGGTGGTGGTGCTGCTGCTGCTAGAGGGACAGTGCTAGAGAGGCTTTGTGATATTGTGCTGTGTAGCTGCTTCTTAGGTGCTATGTGCACCAGGACCCCCAATAGTCCTTTTTTTAGGACTCTTGTAACTAGATAGGCTGTATATTGTGCTGTGTAGTTGCTTCTTAGTTCTTAAGTAGTGTGCTCTTTGTAGTGCACCAGCTAAGGGCACTCCAATAGTCTTTTTGAGGGATCATCTTGAGTCATTTTTTTTACTGAGTGATATTATATACTACTAGTAAAAAGGCCCCGGCAACACGCAAAACAATGCATTCTGCTCACCCGTCTCCCTCCACTGTCTGAAGTATATGCACACAGGGAGATGTTGCTAGCTTGGCAGTTGGAAAAAGCTGTTATTTCCCACAATGCAGTGAGGTTCTTAGACAGCAAACTGTCAAGTCTGGAAGCAGGGACACACACACAGGGAAAGGATGCAGAGACACAGGGGTTTTATTATAGAGGACTATTAGACCCAATCCCATTTAAAAACGGGCTCTAGGTCTTTTTCCGGCGGCCGCAGCCGCCAGTGCGCACGCAACCGCCTCGTGCCAAGCACGCCCGACGCAGGCGCACGCCCGCACCCGCCCACCTCGCTCGCCTGCACCCGTCCACCTCGCTGGTCCTCCCAGATCCCTGGTCCCAGCTATCTGTTACTGAGCACATGCGCAGTAACAAAATACCTGGGACACGGACGCTGAAAACTGCTGGACGCAGCGACACTTCAGTTTTATTGTATAGGATGTTTTGTACTGACAATTTAGCATTGTGGTATGTGCGTTGTAGCAGGATAACACCTGTAGTTTGTGACTGGCTGCATCACCGTTCTAGCCCACTGTCACTGCATCAGGCTGGGTGCACACATAATATACAGTAACTGCTGTGTTTTATGTCATGTTTCATTGTATGTTGTGTGCGTTTTTGTTGCGTTTGCGTTAGTGTTTTTTTTTATGCAGATGCATTTTGCAAGCATTTTGCATGCGTTTTAAAGCATTTGCAGTTCCCATATACAAAACGCTTATGCGTTTTGTATGCATTTTTCATGCGTTATTTCTTTTGCATTTTATGCAAATCACTAGAAAGACAACAGGAAGTGGAAATACATCATAAAACAATTTTTTTTCCCAAATACGCATAGAAAAACGCATGGCAAACTCATACTATTGCGTTTCCATTTCCTTTCGTTATGTGCGTTTTTTATGCATTTTTGAAGATTATGGATTATGCAACAAAACCAGCCTTTTTTAAAAAGCACCCATCAAAAACGCATATGCGTTTTGGATATGCGTTTTTTTCCTGCGTCCCATAGACCTCCATTGGCGGCAAAAACGCCAGTTTTCCACAGCACTAGCGTTTCTGCTATGTGTTCTCAGTGTTTGTTTGTCACTGACCACCCCCTCACAGCATCTCACCTTATCACTTTGTTCATTTACACAGTGGACTGCAAATAGTCATTCTCACTGGTTGTCACTGATCACTCTAGAGTACGTTGCACAGTGTAGTGCACTCTGTGTTAATTTCAGATTGATTCACAAAAAGTAACAAACCCGTTAGCACAAGTTAATTTTCATGAGCGCGAGTTAATTTTTACAAGCGCACGCTACATACTTATGAAAATTAACTCACGCTGACAGGGGCGTTACTTTTTGTGAATCAACCTGATGGTGTCATATAACATCCAAAATCAGAGTTCATTTACACAGGGTACCGCAATTTTTTTTCACTGGCTGTTTGCACTAGAATAGTACTGCGCTCTGTGGTACGTTGTGCCATACAACATCCATTTTGCGTTACAAAAATTCAGAGTTCATTGACACAGCATACCGCAAATTTTTGTTTTACCAATTGTTACTGATTGCACTAGAATACGTTGCACAGTGTACTGCGCTCCGTGGTACTTTGTGCCATATAACAGCTATTTTAAAAAATCAAAGAGTTCTTTGACACAGCATAACACAAATTTCTCTCACTGAGTATGCTAGAAAATCCAGGCACATTGCCTTAAGATAGGACATTTAAATAACTTATCAGGGAGGTGCTAAAGGGAGTATGGCCAGCCCAGCACCTGAGGTTAGAGGGATACGGAGGCTGTCATATTTATTAAACAATGCCAGTTGCCATTCAGCCCTGTTGATCCAGCATAAGTAGTGTCTGAGTCAAAACCCTGGAACAAGCATATGGCTAATTCAGTAAAACCTAAGTCAGCTGAGCCAGAGTATCTGATATGCATATGCTTGTTCAAGGACTATGGCTAAAAGTATTAGAGACAAAGAATCAGGAGGACTGCCAGACAACTAGTATTGTATAAAAGGAAATAAATTTGGCAGCCTCCATATACCTCTCACCTCCTCAGGTACCCTTTAAGGAGGGAAGCACTCAAAGCGCAAGCCAGCCTGCTGGTGTTCCAACGTTCTGCCTCCTCGCAGGGTACAAGAAGCAAAAAGCAGGGCACTACAACATCACCAGAGGTCAGCCTGACACCATGCCCGGTCACTCCTAGCGGTACTAGACCAACTCAATAAGGGTCTTCTTTAGTGCGGGATTATTTCAGTGTGTGTGCTGACAGAACCAACACCATCTGCATCCTGTGTCATGAAAAACGAAGTTGTGGGAAGAGCAACAAACATGTAGAAACAGCAATGCTGAGAAGTGCTAATGTCAATAAAACAACCTGATTCCTTCATTAAGTGAAGTCTCCTTTTATAAGGTAGGCGAAGTTTCTTAGATAATTATAGACACAAGGTGAATATAAAATATACTGCAAGGGCGCCTCCTACGTTTTGCGATACCGCTGTATACTATCCCACGCTGTGGGATTTTTTTCACGATGAATCCGGAGTGATAACTTTTTCCAAAGGAGCAGCGACCCATGAAAAAGACCGAGTGGGGACGGGCTTTTCCCACATGCGTGATTGAGTGGTTGCCTCTGCAGCAACCCACACTTGTGAGTAGTGTTACTCTTATTTTTTAAGTCATTTATCCAAAGATAATACACCATAAGGGCTCCCGGTGTCTCTGTGGTTTCTTTTCTCTTCTTCTGTACCTACTACAGCCTCCAGAACAATGCTGAGAAGGCACCTGGAGTCCAATCATAAGGGTCTGTAGCATGAAGCCCTTAAAGGAGTTGTCAGGGGAAATAAAGTAAAATGAATGGTACTTACCTGGGGCTTCCTCCAGCCCCAAGCTCCCAGGACCTCCGTCGCCGCAGCTCTGCCCGCAGCCGTTTGCCGGAGCTCCGACCCGGTCCCCGGCGATGACGTCAGAGTCAGTAGTTCTGCGCCTGCGCAGTCCGCTCCGGCCCACGTGCCGGTGATTGACAGCGCCGATCGTGCAGGCGCAGTACAGAGCGACCTCCAGGTCGCTCTGACGTCATCGCCGGGGACCGGGTCGGAGCTCCGGCAAACGGCTGCAGGCAGAGCTGCGGCGAGGGAGGTCCTGGGAGCTTGGAGCTGGAGGAAGCCCCCGGTAAGTACCATTCATTTTACTTTATTTCCCCTAACAACTCTTTTAAGGACAGAAGCACTCAAAGCACAGACAAGTCTCCTGGTGTTCCACTTCCTGCCTCCTCTCTTTCTGCCTCCTCCGTTTTTCAGGCCTCACCTAGTTTGGCAGCTTCTTCCAATTTTAGGCAGGTAACTGCTCAATTTTCCAATCTACACCCAGCGTAGCTGCTATTTCTAATGTTCCTTTGAGGCACTAGGTACCTAAGAAGTACAAGGTACTAGGGGTTGCAGTGGTGCATCATCCTGTAGCCATGGCATATGTGCTTTTCTGCTGAAGAAAGCTATCAGTTACCAGAATGCAAAACAGGTGCTTGATTGCCTCACTCATCATTCCACCTCTGCTTGCCAGTACTAGTAGTAATCAAAACAAAATGTTGAAATGTCATTAAAGAGAATCTGTATTGTTAAAATCGCACAAAAGTAAACATACCAGTGCGTTAGGGGACATCTCCTATTACCCTCTGTCACAATTTCGCCGCTCCTCGCCGCATTAAAAGTGGTTAAAAACAGTTTTAAAAAATTTGTTTATAAACAAACAAAATGGCCACCAAAACAGGAAGTAGGTTGATGTACAGTATGTCCACACATAGAAAATACATTCATACACAAGCAGGCTGTATACAGCCTTCCTTTTGAATCTCAAGAGATCATTTGTGTGTTTCTTTCCCCCTGCAGCTATCTTCCACT
The DNA here is from genome assembly GCF_040937935.1 of Hyperolius riggenbachi. Taxonomy (NCBI): domain Eukaryota; kingdom Metazoa; phylum Chordata; class Amphibia; order Anura; family Hyperoliidae; genus Hyperolius; species Hyperolius riggenbachi. The sequence continues at coordinate 124,726,151 of NC_090655.1, read as the reverse complement.
GAAGTGTCAGGCTGTTTCTTCCTGCAGAGTGCAGACAGCTGTGCCTGTATGTAATTCCTCAGTATGTGAAAACCCAGCCAGCTCAGAGGAGGATTTATCCAGCTTGTAAAAGATAAGAGAGAAGAGAGAAGCTTCCCTAATCTAAATAATACACAGGCAGTGTGCAGAGAGGGGCCTGGAGGGTGGAGATGCATCACAGAACCACAACACTGAAGAACTTGGCAGCCTTCCAGACACAGGCTGACAAGTCTGACAAGAGAGAGATAAGTTGATTTATTACAGAGATGGTGATAGTAGAACGTGCTGCAGTAAGCCAGAACACATTAGAATAGCTTTTGGAACTTGTAGGATGATAAAAAACAGGATGCAATTTTTCTTACGGAGTCTCTTTAAATAAAAGTTATAATCTTGGCCTTTTACACCAGGCTTTATGCACACCTTGGCTACTGGGACAGCTATCCTGCAACCCTCCTCCACCACTCAGTATGTCATCTGTTCCTTCTACAATTGGAGTGTACCACATCGTGTGCACCTGGAGCCTGCCAGAAATTAAAAAAAAATGTTAAATGTCATTAATTAAAATAAATGCAAAAGCTTTGCCTGTTACACAGTGCCAGCAGGTCAACCAATCTCTGGTCCTTAGCACCTAAGCGCCATCAAACCACAGAATGAGACTACTCATCTTCAAAACACAGGCAAGGAAGGTATCTACCTTAACCTAACCTTAACCACTTGAGGACCGTGTGGTTTTCCTATGATCTGTACTATGTGGGCTCTTCAGCCCGCAGCACAGATCAGATTTCAGCCAGGGCGACCAGACTCCCCCCCCCCTTATCCCCACTAGGGGGGGGGGATGTCCTGCTGGGGGGGGGGGGGGTGTCTGATCACCGCCAGCTGTTTGAGGGTAGCGGGGGGGATCCTCAAAGCCCCCCTCCACAGCGCTATTCCCCCCTCCCTCTCCTTCCCTCGCTCCTGTCCTCTCTATGGGCGGTACAGGACGGCGATTCATCCTGTGCCGCCTCTGATAGGCTTCAGCCTATCAGACGGCGGCGAACCCCAGCCAATCAGAGGCTGGGATCGCCGATCTCCTTTACGACGCTGCTGCGATTCCGATTCCGATTTGCGCCAATGCCGATTACTGATTCCACGGATTTCTGTTCCATTTCGGATTTCCATTTTCTGAGTGGTTTTTTTGTCATTTTTTGCATTCTCTGATTGGCCAAATACTTCCGAGCAGTGGCGGCGCCAGGGGGGTGCTTGGGGGTGCTCAAGCACCCCCTAAATTTGTCCAAGCACCCCCTGGCGTGAACTGACTTCAGGCGTCTAAGAGACGCCGAGTCAGTTCACAGCAGCAGCCCGGAGCAGCAGGCAGGGCTACGGTAAGATGGCCACCCGAAGCCCTGCTCTGCAGACTTGGAGTCTGCAGTGGCAGGGCTTCAGGCGGCCATTTTCCCGTAGCCCTGCTCGCGGATGCAGGCTGCTCCAGGAAGGAAGAGGATCGTGGGAGCTGAGCTGCGCGCCACAAGGAGGTTGGAAGAGGAGGAGGTTGGAACAGGAGGTCTTCTGACTAGGTGAGTAAATGGGTTTTTCTTTTCTTTTTACGGTGGTGCTGCTGATTGGGGTCAGATCTGATAAGGATTGTGCATATTGGGGTCGTATCTGATAATGATTGTGCATATTGGGGTCATATCTGATAACGGTTGTGCATATTGGGGTCATATCTGATAACGATTGTGCATATTGGGGTCATATCTGATAACGATTGTGCATATTTGGGTCATATCTGATAACGGTTGTGCATATTGGGGTCATATCTGATAACGATTGTGCATATTGGGGTCATATCTGATAACAATTGTGCATATTGGGGTCATATCTGATAACGATTGTGCATATATTGGGGTCATATCTGATAACGATTGTGCATATATTGGGGTCATTGAACGTGTTTTTTGTTCAAATCTGCTCACATTACGTGTATTTTCTTGAGAAAACCTGCACAATTATGTGAATTTTCTTGGGAAAGGGTCACCAAAACTTGGGCCCTCTGTCTTTGCGTTGCACTTTTAAAGGGAACCCGAGGTGAGAATAATATTGAGGCTGCCATATTTATCTCCTTTTAAGTAATACCAGCTGCCTGGCTGCCGTGTTGGTCCTCTGCCTCTAATTCTTTCAACCATAGACCCTGAACAAGCATGCAGCAGGTCAGGGGTTTCTGACAATATTGTCAGAACTGATAAGATTAGCTGCATGCTTTTTTCTGGTGTAATTCAGTTCACTACTGCAGCCAATAGATCAGCAGGGCTGCCAGGCAACTAAAATTGTTTAAAAGGAAATAAATATGGCAGCCACCATATCACTCTCACCCTGGGTTCACTTTAAATTACAGTTAGCCCCGCCCTCATCCGATCATGACCACGCCCATTTTCTCACCGCGGCGCGCGAAGGTTGTAGCCACACCCATGTCAGCTCCCCCGGGAATTGGTCCAGCACCTGCACAGCGCCCCCTAAAAAAAATTCCTGGAGCCGCCACTGCTTCCGAGTTGACTCTGTATTCTCTGATTGGTCTAATACTTTAAAGTTCTGTGATTGGGGTAAAATTACCGACTTGCGGGCAATGCAGCATTTTAGCATAAATCTGATTTCCAAGTTTGGATTTCCAATTTCTGAGTTCCAATCGGAAATGCGTACATTTCAATTCCGCCAAATCCGAATGAGCATCCCTAATATATTCCCTTTAAGGAAGAAAAAAACAGGACATGCAGTTTTTCCAGGACTATGGCACTTGAAATGTCAATAGGGACCCTTGATGTATAAATTAAGGAAGCAATTCTACCTTGCCAGCACTCTATTTATTTCATAACAAGCATAATCTATAATCATTGGAACAGCAATGCATCAGCAGTGACAGGGAATAGCTGGGCCTGCATTTGCTATGTTTGGTCACACTCTCAAGCGAAGGCTTTCTGCCGCCCGTCACCAGTGAAACCTGTTCTGTACTAAGACAGGAGCACTGATCATCCGGACATCTAATTTATGTTGTGCCAACTGCTAGCTCATATCACAAGATTGTGTAAAGGCAAGTCACAGGAAATAAAACACTGCGCCTCATGACTGGGAAAGGGAGTTAGAAGCAGCAAGATAGCCTACGCTATTCCTACTGAGGCCCTGATTTCATAGATCTTGCCTAGCTAGTATTGAAAACTGAAGTTAGTGCATACAAATCTACTGTAATGATGACTCTGTGGGGCCAATTTCCAAATGAAAATACGTCAGTAAGAGATGGGATGTTTCACTGTGATCATTTCAAACATCCAAACGTTGCAGAGAAATGCCTACATTTCTTAAAGGGACTCTCATTAGGGATGGTCGCTGGATTCCGCAGAATTAAGATTTCCAGGATTCTGGCCGGAATTTGGTGATTCTGGTTCCGTTGCGACGGAACGGAATTGCTATAGCGCTATGGCGGAATTTCCGTGGAAACATGTGGAATTCCGCGGAATGCAATTTTTTTTGCCACCAAACGGATTTCTGCCTAAAAATGCCACCAAAAGAATTTCTGCTCGACAGACTTACAAATTCCACTCAAACTCTCCTCCCTTCCCCCCTTGCTCTTCCTCCTCCGGCGGAGGATCTTGTCTACCAGGGAATTGTAGGATGTCAAAGACCAGCTCACATACATTGGCCAGGAATCGAACCCAGGTCTAGTGCTTGGAAGGCAGCTCTCCTCACCGCTATACCACCACCAACACTACATGCTGAAGCCAGCCTAGCATGTACCATTGTGATATATCCAAGAGAAAAATGAGCTTGCTTAGGGATTCATAGGTGTAACGTTTGCGGAATCGTTTCCGTGGTCAGCGCACAAGATGCGCACTGACACAGCGGAAATCCTTCACAGACGTGTAATTTGGAGAACCCAGGTTAGGTGCAATGCACCAGTAGAGGGCAATTCCCACCAGCGGATGGAGCTGTGCAGTGCAGACGAGCACAGCCTCTGCACGGCCACAGATGCCAGGTGGGAATTGTACGGATAAGGCAAAGTAGGGCACGATAGCCCTCTAAGAGAGAGAGCACAGAGACAGACTAAATGTGTGTTCCCCAATCTAGCCGCCACCCAGCGACGGCGAACACACATCCGCAGAAACAAAGCGAGAACGCAATCGCAAGAATGGCGATTGACAAATAGTGACACAAGGCCGAGCAGGACAGAACACGAGAGTAGCAAAGGCACAGCAAACAACAATGATCAGAACATCAAGGAAAATAACAAACGCTAGCTAAACGCGAACACCGCACTCATTCGCAATAGCGAACGCGTTTACGGCGCGGTCTCCACGTGATAAGCGCAACAGAGACAAGCACGCCACCCTAACTAACCAATGACACACAAACACGAAATAGAGAACGCAAACGCTTGCTTAACGGTTACCTCACCGAGCCTACAGCAAGCGTTCGTATCAGACAAGACAGAGAGAAGGAGCAGCCAGCAGCAACCGCAGCTCTGGCCTACACTCCCAGACAGAGTTCAGAAGGAACCACCGCTGCTACCGCTAGAGCGAGTGCGATCCGGACAGACAAACGGAAAACAGGAATAGGGTAGATAGGATCCACCACTCTTCCGCCAGAGCGAGTGTGAACCAAGTACCAAAACAGAGCTAGCAAGATCCACTGCTCTTTTCCACCAGAGCAAGTGTGATCCAAGTGCAGAAACAGAGCTAGCAGGATCCACTGCTCTTTTCCACCAGAGCAAGTGTGATCCAAGTACAGAAACAGAATTAGCAGTATCCACTGCTCTTTTCCACCAGAGCAAGTGTAATCCAAGTACAGAAACAGAACTGGCAGGATCCACTGCTCTTTTCCACCAGAGCAAGTGTGATCCGAGTACAAGCAGGAACACAGATCAGAAGGATCCACAGCCGTTACCACTAGAGGCTAGTGCGATCCAAACAAGACAGACAGATGAGGTAGCCAGTAGCAACTGCTGCTCTAGCTTACACTCCAATAATACAGATCAGAAGGATCCACAGCCACTACCGCTAGAGGCTAGTGCGATCCAAACAAGACAGAGCGATTCGCTATCAACCGCCGCTGGCGATAGCGCAATCGTGACAGAAAAACAAGACAGGACTAGGCAATACAGATATACAACCTGACTGCACTAATGGGAATGCCTAGTGCAATCCCCAGGAATTACTCTAAGGTAAACTTTAACAAAGAAACAGGACTGATACTCTAGGAGAGTTCATCAGTAACAAACCATGAAGATGACAAGCAAAGTATTCTGGGATTATCGTAAGAGAACAGAGGCGCCAGCAGGATAAAAGGTAATGAAAATTTTAATATTTGCTGGGAGGCAGTTGTGGACTTACCTCCAGAAAGCAGACTCAAAATACTGTCTGAATTAACCCCCTTGGCGGTATGAAAAATACCGCCAGGGGGAAGCGCAGCAGTTTTTTTTTTTTTTTTTTTTAAATCATGTAGCGAGCCGAGGGCTCGCTACATGATAGCCGCTGCTCAGCGGCATCCCCCCGCCCTCTTCGATCGCCTTCGGCGATCTCCGATCAGGAAATCCCGTTCAAAGAACGGGATTTCCTGGAGGGCTTCTCCCGTCGCCATGGCGACGGGGCGGGATGACGTCGGGACGTCATTGGGAGTCCCGGGCCACCCCTCGGCGCTGCCTGGCACTGATTGGCCAGGCAGCGCACGGGGTCTGGGGGGGGGGCGCGCACTGCACCGGATAGCGGCGTTTAGGCGCGCGGCGGCGGCGATCGGGGTGCTGGCGCAGCTAGCAAAGTGCTAGCTGCGTCCAGCAAAAAAAAATTATTTAAATCGGCCCAGCAGGGCCTGAGCGGCACCCTCCGGCGGCTTACCCCGTGTCTAGCACGGGGTTACCGCTAAGGAGGTTAAACAAATACATTTATTATTGGTACCCCAAAAGATGCAATGCATTTCGCAGGCACAGCCCGCTTCATCAGGCAATAAGATAGGGGACAAACAGTAGCTCGTCAGTAGCACGAATAGCGCCTCTGTCACACCTGCAGCCCTCAGACTTAAGGAATGGTCAAACAGCTGTCTGTCTGTGCAGACAGCTGAGCGGATCATTACAGTAGGATGTCAAAAGCCAACTCACATACATTGGCCAGGAATCGAACCCAGGGCTAACGCTTGGAAGGCAGCTATCCTCACCATTATACCACCAACACTACACACTACAATACTACATGCTGAAGCCAGCCTAGCATGTACCATTGTGATATAGCCAAGAGAAAAATGAGCTTACATAGGCATTTGTAGGACGTCAAAAGCCAACTCACATACATTGGCCAGGAATCAAACCTAGGCCTACCGCTTGGAAGGCAGCTATCCTCACCATTACACCACCAACACTACACACTACAATGCTACATGCTGAAGCCAGCCTAACATGTACCATTGTGATATACCAAAGAGAAAAATGAGCTTATTTAGGGAATTGTAGCATGTCAAAAGCCAGCTCACATACATTGGCCAGGAATCGAACCCAGGCCTACCACTTGGAAGGCAGCTATCCTCACCATTATACCACCAACACTACACACTACAATGCTACATGCTGAAGCTAGCCTAGCATGTACCAAGTCGCTGATGGTGCCTTCACTGCGACTCACCAGGTTGGTCACCTCCTCAAACGGCCGCATAAGCCTGCATGCATTTCGCATCAGTGGCCAGTTATTGGGCCACAGCATCCCCTTCTCCCCAGATTGTGTCCTGTTACTGTGATTGTACAGGTACTGGGTGACGGCTTTCTCCTGGTCTAGTAGGCGAGAGAACATGAGCAGGGTCGAATTCCAGCGAGTCGGGCTATCACATATCAAGTGTCTCACCGGCAAGTTGTTTCTCAGCTGAATGTCCGCAAAGCATGCCATGGCCGTGTAAGACCGCCTGAAATGCCCACACAACTTCCTGGACTGCTTCAGGATGTCCTCTAAGCCTGGGTACTTTGACACAAATCTTTGAATGACTAGATTCAGCACATGTGCCATGCAGGGTTCATGTGTCTGCTTTCCCAAATTCAAAGTGGAAAGGAGATTGCTGCCGTTGTCACACACCACGTTGCCAATCACCAGCTGGTGCGGGGTCAGCCAGTGATCCACCTGTTTGTTAAGAGCAGCCAGGAGAGCTGGTCCAGTGTGACTCTCCGCTTTGAGGCAAGACATGTCTAAGATGGCGTGACACCGTCGTACCTGGCATGCAGCGTAGGCCCTGGGGAGCTGGGGATGTATAGCTGGAGAGGAGATTGTGGCACCAGCCAAGGAGGAGGAGGATGATGACAGCAAAGAGGATGTAGCAGGCGGAGAGGAGGTGGCAGGAGGCCTGCCTGCAAGCCGTGGAGGTGTCACAAGTTGGTCCGCTGCACAGCCACGTACTCCCTGCTTGCCATCGGTCACCAGGTTGACCCAATGGGCTGTGTAAGTAATGTACCTGCCCTGACCATGCTTGGCAGACCAGGCATCTGTGGTCAGGTGGACCCTTGACCCAATGCTGTGTGCCAGAGATGACACCACTTGCCTCTCCACTTCACTCTGCAGTTTGGGTATCGCCTCAGAGTCCACCAGCTTGTATGGTAACAGCTGGTGAGCTAACAGTTTCGCCACGCCAGCTGTCCGACGCCGGGCAAGGGGGTGACTGGCAGAAATTGGCTTCTTCTGCTCAGATTTCCTTCACGGACACCTGGCTGCTGTGGGCAGAGGAACAGGAACCGCTCAAGGTCAGCTGCGGAGTGTTGGAGGGTGGCTGTGAAGGTGCAAGGGAGAGAGCGTCTGAAGATGCTGCACCTGAAGGAGGAAGAGGAGAAGGAGGGTGGTTTTTCTTTTGTGTGCTGCTTTTGCTCAGGTGCTCTTCCCATTGCAGTTTGTGCCTTTTCTCCAGGTGCCTTCGTAAGGCACTTGTCCCTACGTGAGTGTTGGCCTTTCCACAACTCAATTTGTGGAGGCAGAGAGAACAGATGGCATTGCTCCGATCTGAGGCAGACACACTAAAAAATTTCCAAACCGCTGAGCCCCCTGGGGTGATGGCACTATGGTGGCCTCAACAGCTGACGTTGAAGGGCATGTTGGCTGGCTGTCCATAGGTGGGGATACATAGCGCCGGACACTGCCCCAGCTGTTTCTGATTACGAGCTTCCCCTGCTTCTTTCATGGACTCATCTCCTCCTGCTCCTCTCTGACTCCCCCTCTGAACGGTCCCCCTGTTCATCTCCTCCATTCGGAACATACAGTGGAGGAAATAATTATTTGACCCCTCACTGATTTTGTAAGTTTGTCCAATGACAAAGAAATGAAAAGTCTCAGAACAGTATCATTTCAATGGTAGGTTTATTTTAACAGTGGCAGATAGCACATCAAAAGGAAAATCGAAAAAATAACCTTAAAGCGAACCTTAAGTCTTCTAAAAAAAATGAGATTTACTCACCTGGGGCTTCCCTCAGCCCCCAGCAGCCGATCGGTGCCCTCGCAGCTCCGCTCCGATGTCCCAGGACCCGCCGGCGAGCACTTCCGGTTTGGCCGTCACCGGCCGACAGGCATGGGAACGCGAGTGATTGTTCGCGTTCCCAGCCTGTATATCGCCCCCTATGCTGCTATTGCGGCCAAGAGGTCGCAATAGCAGCATAGGGGGCGATATACAGGCTGGGAAAGCGAACAATCACTCACGTTCCCATGCCTGTCGGCCGGTGACGGCCAAACCGGAAGTGCTCGCCGGCGGGTCCTGTGACATCGGAGCGGAGCTGCGAGGGCACCGATCGGCTGCTGGGGGCTGAGGGAAGATCCAGGTGAGTAAATCTCATTTTTTTTAGTAGACTTAAGGTTCGCTTTAAATAAAAGATAGCAACTGATTTGCATTTCATTGAGTGAAATAAGTTTTTGAACCCTCTAACAATAAAAGACTTAATACTTAGTGGAAAAACCCTTGTTTGCAAGCACAGAGGTCAAACGTTTCTTGTAATGGATGACCAAGTTTGCACACATTTTAGGAGGAATGTTGGTCCACTCCTCTTTGCAGATCATCTCTAAATCCCTAAGGTTTCGAGGCTGTCTCTGTGCAACTCTGAGCTTGAGCTCCCTCCATAGGTTTTCTATTGGATTAAGGTCCGGAGACTGACTAGGCCACTCCATGACCTTAATGTGCTTCTTCTTGAGCCACTCCTTTGTTGCCTTTGCTGTATGTTTTGGGTCATTGTCGTGCTGGAACACCCATCCACGACCCATTTTCAGTTTCCTGGCAGAAGGAAGGAGGTTGTAGTTCAGGATTTCACGATACATGGCTCCGTCCATTTTCCCGTTAATGCGATTAAGTTGTCCTTTGCCCTTAGCAGAAAAACACCCCCAAAGCAAAATGTTTCCACCCCCATGCTTGACGGTGGGGACGGTGTTTTGGGGGTCATAGGCAGCATTTTTCTTCCTCCAAACACAGCGAGTTGAGTTAATGCCAAAGAGCTCTATTTTGGTCTCATCAGACCACAGCACCTTCTCCCAGTCACTCACAGAATGCTGGAACACCCATCCACGACCCATTTTCAGTTTCCTGGCAGAAGGAAGGAGGTTGTAGTTCAGGATTTCATGATACATGGCTCCGTCCATTTTCCCGTTAATGCGATTAAGTTGTCCTGTGCCCTTAGCAGAAAAACACCCCCAAAGCAAAATGTTTCCACCCCCATGCTTGACGGTGGGGACGGTGTTTTGGGGGTCATAGGCAGCATTTTTCTTCCTCCAAACACAGCGAGTTGAGTTAATGCCAAAGAGCTCTATTTTGGTCTCATCAGACCACAGCACCTTCTCCCAGTCACTCACAGAATCATTCAGGTGTTCATTGGCAAACTTCAGACGGGCCTGCACATGTGCCTTCTTGAGCAGGGGGACCTTGCGAGCCCTGCAGGATTTTAATCCATTGCGGTGTAATGTGTTTCCAATGGTTTTCTTGGTGACTGTGGTCCCTGCTAATTTGAGGTCATTCACTAACTCCTCCCGTGTAGTTCTAGGATGCTTTTTCACCTTTCTCAGAACCATTGACACCCCATGAGGTGAGATCTTGCATGGAGCCCCAGAGTGAGGTCGATTGATGGTCATTTTGTGCTCCTTCCATTTTCGAACAATCGCACCAACAGTTGACACCTTCTCTCCCAGCTTCTTGCTAATGGTTTTGTAGCCCATTCCAGCCTTGTGCAGGTCTACAATTTTGTCTCTGACATCCTTGGACAGCTCTTTGGTCTTTCTCATGTTGGAGAGTTTGGAGTCTGCTTGATTGATTGATTCTGTGGACAGGTGTCTTTTATACAGGTGACTAGTTAAGACAGGTGTCCTTAATGAGGGTGACTAATTGAGTAGAAGTGTCTAACCACTCTGTGGGAGCCAGAACTCTTAATGGTTGGTAGGGGTTCAAAAACTTTTTTCACTCAATGAAATGCAAATCAGTTGCTATCTTTTATTTAAGGTTATTTTTTCAATTTTCCTTTTGATGTGCTATCTGCCACTGTTTAAATAAACCTACCATTGAAATGATACTGTTCTGAGACTTTTCATTTCTTTGTCATTGGACAAACTTACAAAATCAGTGAGGGGTCAAATAATTATTTACTCCACTGTACGTGGGATCCATATCATCGTCGTCATCATCATAATCATCCTGCCCAGCTTTGCTTGCCTCAGACACCTCCAAAACTGCACCAACAGCAGGTACTTCATCATCCTCCTCCTCACACGTTACGTCCATACTGTCGCCTAACTCAGACATATGAGGTGGTGTAACTTGCTTAGCGCCTTCATCTTGTTGTTGTAGTAGTGGCTGGGAATCAGTGATCTCACCACCAAATAACTCCTGCGAAGTGTCAAATGCAGCAAATGTGGTGCTTGTAGTAGCGCTGGTGGCTGCGGGAGATGAGGTGTTCTGTGTTAAATAGTCAACCACATCCTGACAACCTTGGGAGTTGATGACACGTGCCTTCTTCTGAGCACTGTTCTTTGGGCCAGGGACGCACAAAATCACATCAACATGACCTCGCACAGACCTGCCGGGTGGCCTTCCTCTGGGTCTGCCTCTGCCTCTTCCTCTACCTGGTTTGTCTGTTTTGTCCATATCGGGGGGGATGAAGTGAAAGGTATGCACTGACTTGACTAATACAATGTGACGTCACACAGGTGCAGTTAACAGGTATGCACAGAGTGGTATATCACACTGCGTGCACTCATGTAGGTAGGTGGGTGCACTCAACACAACAGGTAGGTATATGCAGTGATGAGGTGGGTTCACTGAACACAACCGGTAGGTATATGCAGTGTTGCGGGTGGGTTTACTGAACACAACAGGTAGGTATATGCAGTGATGAGGTGGGTTCATTCAACACAACAGGTGGGTATATGCAGTGTTGAGGTGGGTTCACTCAACACAACAGGTAGGTATATGCAGCGATGAGGTCGGTTCACTGAACACAACAGGTAGATATATGCAGTGATGAGGTGGGTTCATTCAACACAACAGGTGGGTATATGCAGTGATGAGGTGGGTTCACTCAACACAACAGGTAGGTATATGCAGTGATGAGGTGGGTTCATTCAATACAACAGGTAGGTATATGCAGTGATGAGGTGGGTTCACGCAACACAACAGGTAGGTGTATGCAGTGATGAGGTGGGTGCACTCAACACAACAGGTAGGTATATGCAGTGATGAGGTGGGTTCACTCAACACAACAGGAAGGTGTATGCAGTGATGAGGTGGGTTCACTCAACACAACAGGTAGGTATATGCAGTGATGAGGTGGGTGCACTCAACACAACAGGTAGGTATATGCAGTGATGAGGTAGGTTCACTGAACACAACGGGTAGGTATATGCAGTGATGAGGTGGGTTCATTCAATACAACAGGTAGGGATATGCAGTGATGAGGTCGGTTCACTGAACACAACAGGTAGGTATATGCAGTGATGAGGTGGGTTCACTCAACACAACAGGTAGGTGTAAGCAGTGATGAGGTGGGTTCACTCAACACAACAGGTAGGTATATGCAGTGATGAGGTGGGTGCACTCAACACAACAGGTAGGTATATGCAGTGATGAGGTGGGTTCACTGAACACAACAGGTAGGTGTATGCAGTGATGAGGTGGGTTCACTGAACACAACAGGTAGGTATATGCAGTGATGAGGTGGGTCCACACAACACAACAGGTAGGTATATGCAGTGATGAGGTGGGTTCACTGAACACAACAGGTAGGTATATACAGTGATGAGGTCGGTTCACTCAACACAACAGGTAGGTATATGCAGTGACGAGGTGGCTGCACTCAACACAACAGGTAGGTCAATGCAGTGATGAGGTGGGTTCACTGAACACAACAGGTAGGTATATGCAGTGATGAGGTGGGTTCACTGAACACAACAGGTAGGTATATGCAGTGATGAGGTGGGTTCACTGAACACAACAGGTAGGTATATGCAGTGATGAGGTGGGTTCACTAAACACAACAGGTAGGTATATGCAGTGATGGGTATTACAATACACAAGACGTGCGCTGACACTGTGGAAATCCTCCACAAGCGTGTAATTTGAGGGAACCCAGCAAAAGGTGCAATGCACCTGTAGAGGGAAATTCCTGTCGGCAGGTGGCGATGTGGAGTGCAGAGGAACAGCTCCTCTGCCCTACCACACACGCCAGACAGGAATTGCACAAAGGGAAGAAACGCAGGGCAAGATAGCCCTGAAAGAGAGAGATCAAAACGACAGAGGGTATGTGTGTCCACCAAACTAGTCGCCACCCTGCGACGATGAACACACAACCATGAAGACAAAGCGAGAAGACAAGACTGAATAAGCACAGATGAGGAATGTATGTATGTCCACCAATCTAGCCACCAACCTGCGACGGTGGACACACAACAGAAGAAACAAAGTGAGAACGCAAACGCAAGAGAAGAGATTGCGCAAGAGAATGAGCACAGCGACAGATTGTATGTGTGTGCACCAAACTAGTCGCCAACCCGCGACGGTGCATACACAACCGCAGATATGAAGCAGGAATGCAATCGCGAGAGAGGTGATTGCCAGAGGTGACACAAGGCTAAAGCAAGGCAGAGCACGAGAGTAGCAAAGGCACAGCAAATCATACAATGAGAAGATAAGGAAAATAACAAACGCTAGCTAAACGAGAACACCGCACTCATTCGCAACAGTGCATGCGTTTATGCGCGGTCTCCGCGTGATAAGCGCAACAGAGACAAGCACGCCTAACTAACCACCAACAGACAAACATGAAACAGAGGACGCGAGCGCTTGCTTAACGGTTACCTCACCGAGCCTCCAGCAAGCGTTCGTAGCAGACAAGACAGATACACGAAAACAGGAATAAGCGAGAGATAGGATCCACAGCACTAGCGCAAGAGGCTAGTGCGATCCAGGAAGACAGAACAGAAGGATCCACAGCACTAGCGCAAGAGGCTAGTGCGATCCAAGTACAGCAAGAGACTAGCAGACCAGAAGGATCCACAGCACTAGCGCAAGAGGCTAGTGCGATCCAGGAAGACAGGAGCAGAAGGATCCACAGCACTAGCGCAAGAGGCTAGTGCGATCCAAGTAAGACAGAACAGATGAGATAGCTGGTAGCAACCGCTGCTCCAGCTATACTCTAAGAACAAGGATCAGAACGACTTCCTGTCGACCACCGCTGGGACAGGACAATCGCAACAGACAAACAAAACAGATATGCAATCCTAACTGCACTAGGGAATCTGCCTAGTGCAGTTCCAGGAATTACTCTAGGCTAATCTTCAAACAAAGAGCAAGGCTGACACTCCAGGCGAGTGTTACACAGGTCTAACCCTTATGACCAGCCAAGGACTCTGGGAAACATAGCTCTTTATACTGCCAGTCATCAAAGGAGGCAGGTAAGGGATTTGCATAACGAGTGTATGCAAATTCCTCAGCAGCAGAACAGACCAGAAACTTGTAATGGAAAAACAGGTCTCTCTTGCAGAGACCTGCAGCCCACAGACTAGAGGAATGGTCAAACAGCTGTCTGCCAGTGCATCCAGCTGAGCGGATCATTACAGTACCCCCCCCCCTCTAGGGTCGGATTACAGACGAGCCTCTAAACTGATATTAACAAAAGACTCTAACTGAAGACTCATGAAGGTCGGGGCAGCCCGACAAGGCCCAATTCCAGAGTCAGTCCAGCTGAAACCGACCTCATCGGAAGCAAACGCCACCGAAACATGCCCATCAGTACTACCAATCTCAGTATAACACCCATCGGGACTGTGAACGCCAGAGAAGAAGCCATCGACACCCTCCAGACAATACCCACCACCTTCCAAGGAGCGTCCAAAAATACCAAACCTGCCACAATTCCTGTTCGAAGTGTCCCTTACAACACAAAAGCCACTGTTGATCTTATCCAGGGTACCAAGCAAACTTTTTCCCAGAATCTCCCAGAACCTTTTGAAGCTCCACAGAGATCCCAAGAGGGCAGAACAATCACCAGGTTTACATGGAGAACTATCAAGCCCTCCTATGGAACCAATGAATATTCTGGATTCAGAATTACGAGGACACCCATCAAGATCAGGACTTTCAGGGACCACTTCTGGGCATGCAAGCAGGCAGGCCATATCAGAACATGTCTCCACCGAGGAAGCATCTGAGCATGCTGGTAACCGAGGCACATTTGGGCTTTCTGGGTCACAGAGCACATTGGGGTACACCAGCACAGGAGAAATCTCAGAACATGTCGGGGAACTGCCAACCTCAGAGTCCGACACGACAGGACCAAAACCAGTACCGGGCAGAGAATCATCATGAGCAGTGGTCTCAAGCACTGGACTTTCAAAAAAAAACTCGGACTCAGGCTTAGAAGTCTCAGTGACTGTAATGGTGTCTGACAAAAACTCATCATTGACTACGCATAACTGAAGCTCCACAAGAGCTGCAGAAGTAGTCAGCATGGCAGGAATGCCTACTTAAGTGAGCAATCCTTCAGAAGGAGTTTGGGTGCCAGAGGTATCTCCTATAAGTTCTGCACCCTTTGGGAGGAACTCGGAGACCTCCAGAACATCAAACAAAACCTCAGGAGGATTGACTACACACGACTGAAGCTCCACCAGAGCTGAAAAAGTAGCCAGCAAGGCAGCAATGCCTACTGAAGTGGGCAACACCTCAGAAGGACTTGGGGGGCAGGAGACATCTCCTACAAGTTCTGCACCCTTTGGAAGGAACTCGGAGGTCTCCAGGACATCAGGCAAGACCTCAGAAACATCAGTTTTCAAGTTTTCTAAGAAGGATTCTGAACTATCCATGTTACAGGGCAAAACTGGAACTTTATTTTGTGGACAGTGCAGATGTCCCAGGGAAGGTTCCACCATAAACTGAGACTGAATTTCATCATCATGTGCAGAACGTACAGGAATATTTACTGGAACACACACTGACTCCCTAACTTTAATCTCGCTGCACCCAGAATTCTGCGTAGCAGTCAAACTAGCTTGCAACTCCAAAACTGCAGAAAAACAGGTGAGTATAGTGGCAATACCTAGACGAGCCTCTAGGGACACTGCAGGAGACTCTAAACAAGGCCATCTTAACTCATCCAGAGTACAGGGTGCAGAATCAGTATTTTCCTCAGAACAAAAAAGGGACTCACAAATGTCAGTGCGAGTGGAGATCATGTTTTCATTCATGGTACAGGGCAGATTCAGAGAAAGCTTCTCTGGGCAAAGCAAAGAAGCTTCAGCATCAGATTCGCAAAACCGAAGCGCTGTCTCACTCTTAGATTCGGCTAACAATGTCAAATCCGAGGAGTCAGAACGCAAAAATTGCGAATCAAAAATCGCTTTAGGTTGTGAAACTGACGCTTCCATAGCGCAAACCTCCGCGATCTGCGGGGCAGACTGTAAGGTGTTCAAGACCGAAACACTGGAGCAACTGTCACCAGGCAACGGGCCCTTACAGGTGTGAACAGGGTGAGACAAAGACGCATTTGCAGTAGAAATAGCGACAACATCAGGAAAAATGTTATTAGACATATTTAGAGATGAGCGTAATGACCTAATTACGATTTTGCGAAATTTCGCGTAATTAGTGTAATTACGATTATGGCCGTAAGTACATAATCGTAACGAAGAAGGATTTCGCGAAATTTCGCGTAAGCGTAATTTTCGCGTAATTTTCGCATTACAGTCGTATCATGCCGTAATTTCGCATTAAACGCTACCGTAATTTCGCGTTAAACCGTAACGCTCCGTATAATATAAAAAAGCCGCCGACTTTAAGGGTTAATAGCAAAGCCCCCTTAAATGCTAAGAGCCTCAAATTTGGAGAATATATTAAGGAGATCAGGAGGAATAAGAGGAAAAATTTTTTTTTCAAAAAGACCTTATAGTTTTTGAGAAAATCGATGTTAAAGTTTCAAAGGAAAAATGTAAACATTTAAAAACCCGCTGACTTTAACGGTTAATAGCAAAGCCTGCTTAAAGTTTAGGAACACCAAATTCCCAGGGTATATTAAGGGGATCAGTGGGAATAAGAGGAAAAAATTTTTTTTCAAAAAGACCTTATAGTTTTTGAGAAAATCGATTTTTAATTTTCAAGGGCGAAAATGTCTTTTAAATGCGGAAAATGTCAGTTTTTTTTGCACAGGTAACAATAGTGTATTATTTTCATAGATTCCCCCAAGTGGGAAGAGTTTTACTTACTTCGTTCTGAGTGTGGGAAATATAAAAAAAAAACGACGTGGGGTCCCCCCTCCCAGACCTCTTTAACCCCTTGTCCCCCATGCAGGCTGGGATAGCCAGAATGCGGAGCACCGGCCGCGTGGGGCTCCGCACCCTGACTATACCAGCCCGCATGGTCCATGGATTGGGGGGTCTCGGAAGGGGAGGGGCAGCCAAGCTTTCCCCTCCCCCTCCGAGCCCTTGTCCAATCCAAGGACAAGGGGCTCTTCTCCACCTCCGATGGGCGGTGGAGGTGGAGGCCGCGATTTCCTGGGTGGGGGGTTCATGGTGGAATCTGGGAGTCCCCTTTAAAAAGGGGTCCCCCAGATGCCCACCCCCCTCCCAGGAGAAATGAGTATAGAGGTACTTGTAGTACCCCTTACCCATTTCCTTTAAGAGTTAAAAGTAAATAAACACACAAACACATAGAAAAAGTATTTTAATTGAACAAAAAACAAAACCACGAAAAAAGTCCTTTAATATTCTTAATTAACCATTAATACTTACCTGTCCCTTTAAATAAATGATCCCACGCAATATCCTCGGAAATGTTCTATCAGTTACAATGTAACAAAGTTATTATGTAACAACTTTGTTACATTGTAACTACGCCGCACCCGACGCCACTCGCCGCTCAGCCGCCGCATACGCGTCCGTGCAGGACGCTAAGTCCCCGCAGCTCCCGCTGTCCACCCCGCCCACATCTGTCACCCACATGTCACCCACATGTGGGTGACATGTGGGTGACATGTGGGAGAGGCGGGGAGGGCAGCGGAGCCGGCGGGGACTTAGCGTCCTGCACGGACCCGACAGAGCTCTGAGCTATATAGCTCAGAGCTCTCTAAAGCATCTTTGTATTTGGGCTCCAAGGAGCCCCATTGGTCCTTAGCAGACCAATGGGGTTCCTTCAAATCAGAAGGAACCCCATTGGTCTGCTAAGGACCAATGGGGCTCCTTGGAGCCCAAATACAAAGATGCTTTTGAGAGCTCTGAGCTATAGCTCAGAGCTCGGGTCCTGCAGCGCAGACGCGGTGGCGGCGGCGGCGGTGAGTGACGTCGGGTGCGGCGTAGTTACAATGTAACAAAGTTGTTATATTGTAATAACTTTGTTACATTGTAACTGATAGAACATTTCCGAGGATATTGCGTGGGATCATTTATTTAAAGGGACAGGTAAGTATTAATGGTTAATTAAGAATATTAAAGGACTTTTTTCGTGGTTATGTTTTTTGTTCAATTAAAATGCTTTTTCTATGTGTTTGTGTGTTTATTTACTTTTAACTCTTAAAGGAAATGGGTAAGGGGTACTACAAGTACCTCTATACTCATTTCTCCTGGGAGGGGGGTGGGCATCTGGGGGACCCCTTTTTAAAGGGGACTCCCAGATTCCACCATGAACCCCCCACCCAGGAAATCGCGGCCTCCACCTCCACCGCCCATCGGAGGTGGAGAAGAGCCCCTTGTCCTTGGATTGGACAAGGGCTCGGAGGGGGAGGGGAAAGCTTGGCTGCCCCTCCCCTTCCGAGACCCCCCAATCCATGGACCATGCGGGCTGGTATAGTCAGGGTGCGGAGCTCCACGCGGCCGGTGCTCCGCATTCTGGCTATCCCAGCCTGCATGGGGGACAAGGGGTTAAAGAGGTCTGGGAGGGGGGACCCCACGTCGTTTTTTTTTTATATTTCCCACACTCAGAACGAAGTAAGTAAAACTCTTCCCACTTGGGGGAATCTATGAAAATAATACACTATTGTTACCTGTGCAAAAAAAACTGACATTTTCCGCATTTAAAAGACATTTTCGCCCTTGAAACTTAAAAATCGATTTTCTCAAAAACTATAAGGTCTTTTTGAAAAAAATTTTTTTCCTCTTATTCCCACTGATCCCCTTAATATACCCTGGGAATTTGGTGTTCCTAAACTTTAAGCAGGCTTTGCTATTAACCGTTAAAGTCGGCGGGTTTTTAAATGTTTACATTTTTCCTTTGAAACTTTAACATCGATTTTCTCAAAAACTATAAGGTCTTTTTGAAACATTTTTTTTTCCTCTTATTCCTCCTGATCTCCTTAATATATTCTCCAAATTTGAGGCTCTTAGCATTTAAGGGGGCTTTGCTATTAACCCTTAAAGTCGGCGGCTTTTTTATATTATACGGAGCGTTACGGTTTAACGCGAAATTACGGTAGCGTTTAATGCGAAATTACGGCATGAACGAAACGCGAAATTTCGCGTTGAAAATTACGCTTACGGTATTTTCAATTACGATTTTAATGGCAATTTCGCTACGCTAATTTCGCATCGTAATCGCAAATTTCGCATGCGTAATTATAGTAATGCGAAATTACGAAAATTTCAGCTCAACTCTAGACATATTAATTTTACTTTTGTTGCGGCATAATTTAGGAATTTTCCCCATAGCAGGATTACAGATGGAAGATCTTAAAGATCTGTCTCTAAATGACAAGGGGTCCCACACATCCTTGAGAAAACTGACACATTCATGCTGATCACAATCTGCAGGAACATCAGAGAAACAGGCATCAGATCGCACAATGTCACGACTCACATGCTTTACCCCAGAAAGGCAGGAACAATCATCCGACAACGATGTCTCTTTATTGGAATCAATTGATTGGTGTGTGTGCAACTCATCCAAAATCATCTGCCACACACACATCACTGGATCCACAAAACACCTGTCACACTCATCAGAATCAATCAAAAGGTACATAGAATCGAGACAATCATTCAAGACATCTTCGCTTTTTGCGATATAAAAATCGCAAAAAGGCTTTCCAATCAAAATCAAATTCCTCCATCAAAGCCCCGATTTCCCATGAGGCACATGGAGGTTCAAACAAGCCAGTATCTAAGTAGCTCTCATACGGGTTGGGGTCAGGTACATGCATAGACTTTTTTACTCCTTTAATATAGAAAATAATTCTGCCTATTAAAGGATCCACAAAAGCTTTGGATTGGGGTAAAAAATCCGGAGACTGAACAACATCATGGTAAACATCAATAGGGAGTGTTTTATTCAGACGCTTGTGTTTTTTAGTTTTTCCCTTTTTTGCAACTTTGCATGTCTGCTGTTTAAAACCTGAAGTGGCAACTGACACATTGAACTGATTGTCATACTGAAAGGTTTTGCATGGAAGGGAAAGATCAGCTGACTTATCAGCAGCTACACATTCAATCAGAGCAGGTGGTAAGCCAGGCAGTTTAAACCAGTGAGAGAATATCACTGCAAGAAACTGATACAGATTATCATTCCAAGAATTGTTTTTTAGCACATCATATGCCCAGGTGAACAAATCGCCTTTTAAGAGCACATAGGCAAACTGAAGAGCCCAAGTGGACGGATCAGTAATCTGAAAGGTGAGATTCAGGCAAAACCTCACACATTCAGAGAGAAATTCCGCTTTAGTCTCTGAGTTTAGCCTTTTAAAGCTCTTAAAGACACAGAACCCATACTCGACCAAATCGTACAAATCGGAAATTCCCTCTACACTGGGAATTTCGGTTAGGCTGGTCATACTGTAACGATTGTGGGATTCTCTCCGTGATCAGCACACAAGACGTGCGCTGACACTGTAGAAATCCTCCACAAGCGTGTAATTTGAGGGAACCCAGCAAAAGGTGCAATGCACCTGTAGAGGGAAATTCCTGTCGGCAGGTGGTGATGTGGAGTGCAGAGGAACAGCTCCTCTGCCCTACCACACACGCCAGACAGGAATTGCACGAAGGGAAGAAACGCAGGGCAAGATAGCCCTGAAAGAGAGAGATCAAAATGACAGAGGGTATGTGTGTCCACCAAACTAGTCGCCACCCTGCGACGATGAACACACAACCATGAAGACAAAGCAAGAAGGCAATCACCAGAGATGGCGATTGCTAACAGTGACACAAGACCGAATAAGCACAGATGAGGTATGTATGTATGTCCACCAATCTAGCCGCCAACCTGCGACGGCGGACACACAACAGAAGAGACCAAGTGAGAACGCAAACGCAAGAGAAGCGATTGCAGAAGAGAATGAGCACAGGGACAGATTGTATGTGTGTGCACCAAACTAGTCGCCAACCCGCGACGGTGCATACACAACCGCAGATATGAAGCAGGAACGCAATCGCGAGAGAGGCGATTGCCAGAGGTGACACAAGGCTACAGCAAGGCAGAGCACGAGAGTAGCAAAGGCACAGCAAATCATACAATGAGAAGATAAGGAAAATAACAAACGCTAGCTAAATGAGAACACCGCACTCATTCGCAACAGTGCATGCATTTATGCGCGGTCTCCGCGTGATAAGCACAACAGAGACAAGCACGCCTAACTAACCACCAACAGACAAACATGAAACAGAGGACGCGAGCGCTTGCTTAACGGTTACCTCACCGAGCCTCCAGCAAGCGTTCGTAGCAGACAAGACAGATACACGAAAACAGGAATAAGCGAGAGATAGGATCCACAGCACTAGCGCAAGAGGCTAGTGCGATCCAGGAAGACAGAACAGAAGGATCCACAGCACTAGCGCAAGAGGCTAGTGCGATCCAAGTACAGCAAGAGACTAGCAGACCAGAAGGATCCACAGCACTAGTGCAAGAGGCTAGTGCGATCCAGGAAGACAGAGCAGAAGGATCCACAGCACTAGCGCAAGAGGCTAGTGCGATCCAAGTAAGACAGAACAGATGAGATAGCTGGTAGCAACCGCTGCTCCAGCTATACTCCAAGAACAAGGATCAGAACGACTTCCTGTCGACCACCGCTGGGACAGGACAATCGCAACAGACAAACAAAACAGATATGCAATCCTAACTGCACTAGGGAATCTGCCTAGTGCAGTTCCAGGAATTACTCTAGGCTAATCTTCAAACAAAGAGCAAGGCTGACACTCCAGGCGAGTGTTACACAGGTCTAACCCTTATGACCAGCCAAGGACTCTGGGAAACATAGCTCTTTATACTGCCAGTCATCAAAGGAGGCAGGTAAGGGATTTGCATAACGAGTGTATGCAAATTCCTCAGCAGCAGAACAGACCAGAAACTTGTAATGGAAAAACAGGTCTCTCTTGCAGAGACCTGCAGCCCACAGACTAGAGGAATGGTCAAACAGCTGTCTGCCAGTGCATCCAGCTGAGCGGATCATTACAGCCTGGTAGTGGCACACACAGTATGAATTAGCAAGGCTGTCTATGCAACACAAGTGTCAGTGGGACACACAGAAAAAAAAATAGATCACAAGAACAAGATTAGCTCTCAAAAGAGCTGTTGTGGGGTGTTATTTTAGCAATAAGAATCAGCCAGGATCAAGCTAACAATCCAACAGTGGCAATTAGTTTTTATCACTGTTACTTTTGGTTATCAATGGGAATTGATGTATGCGAAGTTGTTTGCATCTTCTTTCAACAAAAAAGTTGTATGACAATTATGATGCAGAAAACACAGCTGTTGGGATTGTGTATGGCCCATCACACAAAAAGATACAGCAATATCTGTAGGCCCATTCAAAACCACACTTGTATGGTGTGTACTAGCCATGAAGGTATCTGCCTGTCCTGTTGACAATAGTTGGCATCATTGACACAACACAACATTCAAAAACAGGAAAAGAACTTTACAGGTCACTTTCATGACAACACAGATATGCATACTTGCTTAGGGGCTGTAGGCACTGGCGTAGGGCCCGCGGTCGCAGGGGTCGCCGTGGCGACCAGGCCCGCCTCCTGAAGAGGCAGGGGAGGGGCCCGGGCCCCGGGGGCTGTGTGTTGGAGGACCCGGGCCCCCCCGCTCTAGTCGCCGCTCGCTCCCTCCCTCCCTCTAGCCGTCAGACCTCGATCAATAGTGCGGGCGCTAGGACCCAGCGCCCGCACTGATATGCGGAAGTGACATCACTTCCGCATATAGAGCGGGTGCGTCCGGTGCCCGCTCTTACTGGTCGGGTCGCCGCTGATCCTGAGGTCTGACACGTTGCAGCCTGCAAGGTAAGGGGGAAGCGGCGGCGGCGGCGGCTGGGGGGGCTCCCTGTCACTCACTAGCTAAAGGGGCTCCCTGTCACTCACTAGCTAAAGGGGCTCCCTGTCACTCACTACCTAAAGGGGCTCCCTGTCACTCACTAGCTAAAGGGGCTCCCTGTCACTCACTCACTACCTAAAGGGGCTCCCTGTCACTCACTGCCTAAAGGGGCTCCCTGTCACTCACTGCCTAAAGGGGCTCCCTGTCACTCACTGACTACCTAAAGGGGCTCCCTGTCACTCACTGCCTAAAGGGGCTCCCTGTCACTCGCTGCCTAAAGGGGCTCCCTGTCACTCACTCACTACCTAAAGGGGTTACCTGTCACTCACTCATTGCCTAAAGGGGCTCCCTGTCACTCACTCACTGCCTAAAGGGGCTCCCTGTCACTCACTCACTGCCTAAAGGGGCTCCCTGTCACTCACTACCTAAAGGGGCTCCCTGTCACTCAATGCCTATAGGGGCTCCCTGTCACTCACTGCCTAAAGGGGCTCCCTGTCACTCACTGCCTAAAGGGGCTCCCTGTCACTCACTGCCTAAAGGGGCTCCCTGTCACTCGCTGCCTAAAGGGGCTCCCTGTCACTCACTGCCTAAAGGGGCTCCCTGTCACTCACTGCCTAAAGGGCTTATTATGTGCATTTACTGGTGAAAAGCTGTCTCTTATTATGTGCATTTACTGGTGAAAAGCTGTCTCTCATTATGCGCATTTACTGGGGAAAAGCTGTCTCTTATTATGTGCATTTGCTGGGGAAAAGCTGTCTCTTATTATGTGCATTTTCTGGTGAAAAGCGGTTTCTTATTATGTGCATTTACTGGTGAAAAGCGGTCTCTTATTATGTGCATTTACTGATGAAAGGCTGTCTGTCATTACGTGCATTTACTGGTGAAACGGTGTCTCTTATGTGCATTTAGTGGGGACATTTTGTCAGTAAAAATAATCTTTGCAGTAAATTTTTAGGTATTTGTCAGTAAAAAATAACATGAAAGGTTGGCAACACTGGCAGGCTGCGCATGGGCATGGCGGGGGGAGGAGCCGACGACAGCGAGCAAGAGTAGGGTGGCCGCATGCAGCCATAAATACGCAGTGTGTGACTGCGTTGCACTCGCAGAACCTCTCAGCTTGCGTCAGTCCAGAGACTAGCAGACTCGCAGGCAGCCAAAGCCAGCCAGGAGCAAGCCCATGGAAGAGGGGTAGGAATGGGGTATCACATGCATGCTTAAAGAGGTGGAAGGTGTGGGTGTGATTAGGCAGGACATAGGTGTGGTTATGTGGTTGGGCGCGGTTAATTTAAACACTCCCATAGGTGCCAGAGAAAATCTTGCACCCAGGTGCCAGGCACCCCAGGCTTACCCCTGATTGCCTGGGTATGTTTGTTGTGTTGGTCCTATAATCTGTCCAGGGAATTTATGCTTTATAATGTAGCATTTTATTGCAGTGTTTTTAGTATTCTGGAGTGGTTAAGCACTTGTATTATTATCCTATTTAAGTGTGAAGTTTAATTAGGCATGTTTGTATAATACAAATTGGTATTACCAGTCAGCTTTGTGACCCAGTGCTAAGGTGTGTGTGTGCGTGCGTGTGTGTCAGTTAGCAGCAGTGTGTGTGTATATATATGTGCGTGTTGGCTGCATAGTTTTTAAACGTAAGTGTGAGCCGGGCCTTATGCTGGGAATACACGGGTTGATTCTGGGGCTTGATTCTGGGGCTCGATTCTGCGCCCAATTGTTTTTGCCACTCAAATCTGTGGGCGATTCTCTTATTTTCCGCTTGTTTTTCTTATCTTTTTCCATTGTCCCCAATGCAGAATCGAGCGGCAAAATGATCGGACGTGTCAGAAATTATCTATCGAGCCATCTTATCAGCTCAGAATCGAGCCGTGTATTCCCAGCACTAGGTTCGGGCTGATCTCTGCTACTTTCAATGTGTACAGTATAATCTGTTATTCTGTGCCTGTACTGATAGTAAACTAGCTGCAGTGTGTACTGATCTCTTCTACCTCCAGTATGTAGAGTATAAGCTGTTACTCTGTGCCTGTACTGATAGTAAACTAGCTGCATCGTGTGCAGGGCCGCCATCAGAAATTTTGGGGCCCCTCACA
Source organism: Hyperolius riggenbachi (assembly GCF_040937935.1). Taxonomy (NCBI): domain Eukaryota; kingdom Metazoa; phylum Chordata; class Amphibia; order Anura; family Hyperoliidae; genus Hyperolius; species Hyperolius riggenbachi. Next base: position 124,701,309 of record NC_090655.1, on the reverse strand, counting down.
CAACATCAAGCCTGGGCCCCCTACAGACTGCTGTGCACACCCAGTACAGTGCCCCAGTATAGCCAGTACAGTGCCCCAGTATAGCCAGTATAGTGCCCCAGTATAGCCAGTACAGTGCCCCAGTATAGCGCGCCAGTATAGTGCCCCAGTATAGCTAGTATAGTGCCCCAGTGTAGCCAGTATAGTGCCCCAGTATAGCCAGTATAGTGCCCCAGTATAGCCAGTATAGTGCCCCAGTATAGTGCCCCAGTATAGCCAGTATAGTGCCCCAGTACAGCCAGTATAGTGCCCCAGTGTAGCCAGTATAGTGCCCCAGTATAGCCAGTATAGTGCCCCAGTATAGTGCCCCAGTATAGCCAGTATAGTGCCCCAGTATAGCCAGTATAGTGCCCCAGTATAGCTAGTATAGTGCCCCAGTATAGCCAGTATAGTGCCCCAGTATAGTGCCCCAGTATAGCGCGCCAGTATATCGCCCCAGTATAGCTAGTATAGTGCCCCAGTATAGCCAGTATAGTGCCCCAGTAGTGCCCCAGTATAGCCAGTATAGTGCCCTAGTATAGTGCCCCAGTATAGCCAGTACAGTGCCCCAGTATAGCCAGTATAGTGCCCCAGTATAGCGCGCTAGTATAGTGCCCCAGTATAGTCAGTATAGTGCGCCAGTACAGTGCCCCAGTATAGCGCACCAGTATAGTGCCCCAGTATAGCTAGTATAGTGCCCCAGTATAGCCAGTACAGTGCCCAGTATAGCCAGCACAGTACCCCAGTATAGTGCCCTAGTATAGCCAGTATAGTGCCCCAGTATAGTGCCCCAGTATAGTCAGTATAGTGCCGCAGTATAGCCAGTACGGTGCCCCAGTATAGCCAGTACAGTGCCCCAGTATAGCACGCAAGTATAGTGCCCCAGTATAGCCAGTATAGTGCCCCAGTATAGTCAGTATAGTGCCCCAGTATAGTCAGTATAGTGCCCCAGTATGGGTAGGTGGTGCTCGTCCCCGCCGCTGTTGTTACCTTAGCAGCGGCGCTCTCCCCTCTCCGGCGCGTACTTTCCAGCAGCATCTCCCGGCTGCTCTGTGTGAGGCGGCAGGAAGCATGGCAGCGGCTTCCTGTAACGGCGATCTGTATCGCCGTTACTATGGGAACCGAGCCATGCTTCCTGCCGCCTCACACACACAGAGCAGCCGGGAGATGCTGCTGGAAAGTACGCGCGGCGGAGAGGGGAAAGCGGCCGCTGCTAAGGTATTAACAGCGGCGGCCGCTGGGGGAGGGGAGGTGGGAAAAGACCTCTCAGGAGGTTAATGCCTGGGGGGGGGGCCCGAGGCTGCGGGCCCTAGGCCCGCCCCGGGCCCGTGACGGCAGTCACGCTTGTACCCCCCTGATGGCGGGCCTGATCGTGTGCTGATCCTTGCTACCTCCAGTATGTACAGTATAAGCTGTTACTCTGTGCCTGTACTGATAGTAAACTAGCTGCAGTGCTTGCTGATCTGTTACCTCCTTAGCTGCAGTGTGTGCTGATCCCTGCTACCTCCAGTATGTACAGTATAAGGTGTTACTCTGTGCCTGTACTGATAGTAAACTAGCTGCAGTGCTTGCTGATCTGTTACCTCCTTAGCTGCAGTGTGTGCTGATCCCTGCTACCTCCAGTATGTACAGTATAAGGTGTTGCTCTGTCCCTTTACTGATTGTAAACCAGCTGTATTGTATGTACAGTATTAGCTGTAAAGCCTGGTACACACATACAATTTTGAATAGCCAATTTTACTACTTCTAGGTATTATGAGAGCCCAGCTCTGTTCACAGTATTCAAAGTCTCTTGGCCCTCATACTACATGCAGTGGTAAAATTGGTCAGAAATTGACCAATCAAAATTGAATGTGTGTATGCATCTTTATTCTATGCCTATACTGATAGTAATCTATCTAATTAAAGGCATCTTGCTACTAATTGCCCTATTTCCTCTGGGTGCTGCGTATGTCTGCAAATTGAACGTGGCACCCATGCTGCTGCAAAGCTAAATTGATATAGCCATGCCATGCACAGCTATAGGGATTCGGATATGTGTGTGTGTCGGGTGTTTTGGGGGGGCGCGGTTGTTGCCGGGGGGCCCACATCCAGATTCCGCATCGGGGCCCAGAGGTTTGTGGCTACGCCACTGGCTGTAGGTGATCAATCCTGACACAACAATAGGTAAGGGAGCCCTGCAATATGCATTGTGCATAACCCTAGACCAAGCATGCACAGCAAAATAATTACACAAGAACATACACACATCACAAAGATTATTCAATCCTCCCCCCCCCCCCCCCACAAAAGGAAATAGAAAACATAGTTTATGGACATCACCTACTAGGCACATGTTCCCGTCTGACTTGTTGGACAAAACTCCACTCCCTCCTCTTCATGTCCGACCACCTCCGTTGGATTTGGGTGATGGAGTGGCGTGCCCAGAACTGCTCCCTCAGTTCCTGCTGAAGGGTCTCCACAATTCTTCACTTAGCGAAGAGGTCGTGGAGACCGTCATAATTTGTGGAGAGCATGGTCTGTAACAAGAAATGTCAATTTGTTAGAAATGCACACTTGACTTTCACTTTACAGCAACAAACAATGTTAATATTTTAGCTTTTCGAAATCCTTTCTATCAATGTAACCCCGTAATCAGGAGAAAACCTAACTGGAAAAGTTCAGTAAAGTTTAACATAATCCCTATTAAATATAATCCCCAAACACCATATGAATCATGTTTGATGAGCCTTTGTCAGTGTAAGTTTGGCAGTGGTCCAATGGCATAGATAAGGAGTTATGTGGCCTGGTGCAGGCTTGACATTAGACTACAAACCGCGTATACATAACAATTGATATGGTAAAACTTCATAAAAGTTCACTAACACAACCAGAGTGTCAGAAGTACAAGGAGGGTATGGTGATCTTTAGGAACAGTATTAGTATGAACAAGGTACTAGTCACATACATCATTATTACTAACACAGGACAAAAAGGGAGGTAATAGTACAGGTGATGTTGGGACTCTTGGTGGCCCAATGGCCTAAGTGGCCTCAATACCTTTTCACTTAGAAATACATTCCTATAAGGGATCAGCAGGGGGGGGGGGGGGGGTATGTCTGATATTGTGTATAAACCCTTCCCACCAACAACTCTGCAGACCATGGTCCTGGCCAGGGGCGTAACTAGAAATCACTGGGCCCCCCTGCGAATATTTGGATGGGGCCCCCCCCCCATAGGTGCCAAATAATCGTAATGGGGCAGCGTTTCACTGTAAATTAATTGTAAAGTGGGCAGCATTTTACCAGACAATCGTAATGTGGGCCAGAAAATCGTAATGTGGGCAGAGTTCACCAGAAAATCGTAATGTGGGCCTTTAGAAAATCATAATGTGGGCAGAGTTCACCAGAAAATCGTAATGTGGGCACCAGTCACCAGAAAATAGTAACGTGAGCAGCAGTCACCAGAAAATTGTAACGTGGGCAGCATTCACCAGACAATCGTAATGTGGGCAGCGTTCACCAGAATATCGTAATGTGGGACAGAAAATCGTAATGTGGGCAGAGTTCACCAGAAAATTGTAACATGGACAGCATTCACCAGACAATCGTAACTTGGGCAGTGTTCACCAGAAAATCGTAATGTGGGCCAGAAAATCGTAATGTGGGCAGCGTTCACCAGAAAATCGTAACGTGGACAGCATTCACCAGACAATCGTAACGTGGGCAGTGTTCACCAGAAAATCGTAATGTGGGCCAGAAAATCGCAATGTGGGCAGCAGTCACCAGAAAATCGCCATGTGGGCAGCAGTCACCAGAAAATTGCAATGTGGGCATCAGTCACCAGAAAATCCTAATGTGGGCAGCAGTCACCAGAATATCGTAATGTGGGCAGCAGTCACCAGAAAATCCTAATGTGGGCAGCAGTCAGTCACCAGAATGTCGTAATGTGGGCAGCAGACACCAGAAAATCCTAATGTGGGCAGCAGTCACCAGAAAATCCTTATGTGGGCAGCAGTCACCAGAAAATCGCAATGTGGGCAGCAGTCACCAGAAAATCGCAATGTGGGCAGCAGTCACCAGAAAATCCTAATGTGGGCAGCATACACCAGAAAATCGCAATGTGGGCAGCAGACACCTGAAAATCGTAATGTGGGCAGCAGACACCTGAAAATCGTAATGAGGGCAGCAGACACCTGAAAATCGCAATGTGGGCAGCAGTGACCAGAAAATCGCAATGTGGGCAGCAGTGACCAGAAAATCGTAATGTGGGCAGCAGACACCTGAAAATGGCAATGTGGGCAGCAGACACCTGAAAATCGTAATGTGGGCAGCAGACACCTGAAAATCGTAATGTGGGCAGCAGACACCAGAAAATCGTAATGTGGGCAGCAGACACCTGAAAATCGTAATGTGGGCAGCAGACACTTGAAAATCGTAATGTGGGCAGCAGACACCAGAAAATCATAATGTGGGCAGCAGACACCAGAAAATCGCAATGTGGGCAGCAGTGACCAGAAAATCGCAATGTGGGCAGCAGTGACCAGAAAATCGTAATGTGGGCAGCAGACACCAGAAAATCGCAATGTGGGCAGCAGTGACCAGAAAATCGTAATGTGGGCAGCAGACACCAGAAAATCATAATGTGGGCAGCAGACACCTGAAAATCACAATGTGGGCAGCAGTGACCAGAAAATCACAATGTAGGCAGCAGACACCTGAAAACAAAATGCACCTGTGAAAAAAAAAACAATTCACTTACCTGACAGAAGTCTTCTCCTCTCCCGGCATCTGGCTCGCAGCTCCCCGAGTCCTCCTGCAGCACATCTCCCGCGCTGACAGGCAGAGTACAGGGCTACGGCAAGATGGCTGCCGAAGCCCTGTACTAGAGACACAAATAGTCTCCAGTGTAGGGCTTCTTCGGCGGCCATCTTGCCGTAGCCCTGCTCTGCCTGCCGGAGACTATGCAGGCTACTGGAGCGGGGCTGCGGGGAATGAACTGGCGCAGCGTCTATTAGACGCTGCGGCCAGTTGAGCACCTTGCTGGGGGGTCCAGAGCAGCGCTCCCCCCACGCACAGTGAGCGGGCCCCAGAGCAGCCCCGGGCGGCAGGGCCCCCCTGCGGCTGAGAGAGTCGCATCCCCGGTAGGTACGCCGGTGGTGACAGCCTTTCCTCCTCCGGGCCCCTGACTTGCTAGGGGCCCCCCTGCAACTGCAGGGGCTGCAGGGTCTATTCCTACGCCCCTGGTCCTGGCAGTTTCTTGTGTGTGAAGTTTGATGCAATCTGTGAAATAGCTGTTTACACATCCATACACCTGGGGCTAAACAACAACCCAGCTACATCACCTTCCAGCATCATCAATGTCAACATGTGATGAATGTCAGAATGCAAATTATGGCAAATCACAATTTCACAATGGCCAAACCATGAATAAAACTTTTATACATCATTCTGCTTAAAATAAACCACTGTTGTTCAAAGATTATTTACACTGTAGTGCCCCTTTAAGAAAGTACAATAACATTTCTCTTCGAATAAGCTCGAGCTTCTACCACGCCACATGGCTGGCGACACAAAGATTATTTGCATCTTTATCACATCACAACATAATGAACAAATTCATCTGTAATGTTGACAAATTGAACATGGTGCTGGGATTCACACTGTCAACAAAATCTGCAATGCTCACAGTCACAATCATATGCCAAATACACTAAAGATCTCAACACATTACAGCATCTTAGACAACAACACTCTGTGCTAGAGCCAGATTGGAACCACACCCTGAAATACAGTATGCAATGAAAAACATGTACACACATACATACATACATACAGGCAGGTCAACACACACACATGTTATACAGAGGCACAAACTATATACTTACAGTGGCCAAATAGACTCTTTCCCGAGCAGAGAAGTTCTGGACCATGATGGCACCTGATATAAGGTTCCCTCTCTGCAGATGGGCCACTTCCTGTCACTTCCTGTAAGTTGTGTATCACAAGTGCGCCACGCCGCGCGTTTCACGTTGCATAAAGGGCGTATCGCATTGTGCACAGCGCCAAGTGCGCATTTTGCGCAACGCTATGCGTCGCTCAGCATACACCATAGTACATTATTCTGTGCGCATAACGGATTGCGCAAGTAAAAGATGTACGCACATAAACAATGATGTCACAGTGTAAATTTTGCCTTACTACTGTATGCATTACACACATTTTGTATCTGTGTTAATACAGTACACATTACAACAATCATTGACTGTATGCGCATAACAGGAGATTGTGCTGTATGTCGACCAGTGTAATGCATTTTAAAGCACAACAAAGTACCACACCAGCAGTACATACAGTATGAATCTTGCATTGCACAGTTGTACACATGTGCACAGGGCCAGGCCAAGGCATAGGCTGGAGAGGCTCCAGCCTCAGGGTGCAGTGTAGGAGGGGAGCACAATTCATTCAGCTGTCATTCCTAATTGTGTTTGAAGCAGAAAGAAATAAGAAACGGGGATACATAGCAGTGACTGCAAGCCAGATAACTAGATTTTGGGGAGGTTGTGGGCCTTGTGGCGCCTCTTAGTCTAATAGCAATCAGTGTGTGACGGCTGGGGTGGCAGGGATGGAAGGGCGCACTTTGGTGTCTCAGCCTTGGGTGCTGGAGGACCTTGTCCCGCCTCTGCATGTGCAGCACACAGTTAAAGCTGCAGTGTGTGTAATTGAACCAAACCTGCTGGTCACTTTGTGTAAGGCCATGGACAGGCAACATTCAAAAATGTAGGCAGTAATTTAAAAAAAATACACGTGTAGGCCACAATATAAATGGACAATAGCATTGCAAGGCTATGTCCCCATAATATTGCAAGACCAAATCGTTAATCTACACTGCATCATGGGGCAAAACATAAAAAAGGGAGCAAAAACAACAAAAAAAAAAGATTCATTCAAAAAAATCAACAATGAGGCTTGCACACACTTCATTGCCTGCTTCGATTGTCTTCTGGACATCATCATCAAAGTCATCAGAATGAACAGATAAGTGTGTGTGGGGAAGCCTGTAGCCAGGGAGTTTTCTTTTAATGCAAATGTTATGTAACACACAGCAGGACACTATAATGTCAATGACCTGTGGTTTGTATAACAGTGCACCTCCACTATTGACGAGGCAGCGGAAACGAGTTTTTAAGTGGCCAAAACAACGCTCTATAACAGAACGGGTACGAACCTGTGCTCTGTTATAGGCTTCTTCTGCACTATTGCTTGGATTGTCAAGAGGTGTCATAAGCCAGGGCAGGCAAGGATATCCTGCATCACCTTCAATGAAAAAAGCATAAATACAAATGATCAACATAACATTAACCAAGTATATACTACAATCACAAATAAATACAAATTTCACATAACTTACCAAGCAACCAGCCAACATCCTGATACACTGCACCAAAAAAAATGAAAAAGGCCTGATTCACGCAAAATATGGGCATCATGGCACCAACCAGGGAATTTAGCGACAACGGAGAAAACTTCCATGTTAGAGTCACACACTACTTGGACATTCAATGAATGTCCAAACTTCTGGTTCCGATACATGTATTCCTCTGCACTTGGAGGGACAAGTGCAACATGGGTGCAGTCAATGGCCCCGATGACAGTGGGCATTTGGGCAAGATGGTAAAATGCCACTTTGACTGCATCCCATTGGGCACGGGACCTAGGAAAGTGGATAAACTGTCTGCTTATCCTCCGCATGCCCATCAGGAACTGGGATTGGACCCTGCTCATGGTGGACTGGGACACACCACAGGCGAAGCCACCCAGCCTTTGAAAGCTCCCATTGGCCAGGAACTGCAGGCAGGCAAACAACTTAGTTTGCCCACTAACTGCATGACTTCGAGATGTTAATGGCCTGAGATAGGGGACCAAACGAGCATAGAGCTCATCAAATGCACTTGAAACAAAAAGAAAAACCGAGAGCCCAATATAGTGCAGTAAGTCAAACAATTGTTGGCGAAATAATTAACAGATGTGGATATACTCACAAACACGGGTTACCACATAGGCAACCACTTGAATTGCAGGTGGGGAGCATTAGAACCTGACCCCACTCAGGTTTAAGAAGTCGCTCTCTGTAGATAGAAAGAAGGGGACAGTCCCCTCCACCCAAGGTGGACTATATACTGTGCAAATTTGGACAGAGGCGCCAGACAGGTTAAAATGATCTAAAAACAACTAAAATGGAGGAGTAAAGGTGGACTTACCTCCTGAAATGATGGACAATCGAGATTGTTCAAATCGCAAATAACAATTTATTTTGGCACTCCGCAACGCGTTTCGCAGGTATAACCCGCTTCATCGGGCAAGGAATGCAAGCTCAAAAAGGTCCAGTAGTGGCAATGCACCAGAGGCGATTTGAACAATCTCGATGGTCCATCATTTCAGGAGGTAAGTCCACCTGTACTTCTCCATTTGAGTTGTTTTTAGATGCTTTTAACCTGCCTGGCGCCTCTGTCCAAATTTGCATAGAGCTCATCAAAGGCCGCCCTGTTCAGCCTTGTGAGCCTCATCAGTTCTCCATCTAAAAGCAACGCCACATGAGTGCGTTCACGTATGACACGCGGAATGTGTCCCCTGCGCAGATTATAGCGGCATATGCGGCAACCAAACCTCAAAGGGCTCCATCTGTTAATGAAAATGGAAAGGAAATAACAATAGCGTGCATTTAAAAAATAACATTACAGGTACAGGAACCCACCAAATTAAATAAGTAATGTTTTATTCATTGCACCTACTTAATGCAAATGAAACATAACTATTGTCAACAGCATTATCACCTATTCAAACTAAACAAAACATACATTAATAATTAACACAGGTGCATAGCAGTAAGTGTTGCAGAAATTCAAACACAATCAGGGCCCTAGGAACAGAGGGGCCCCTCAGGACACCACATCAAGTGGTTTTTGAGCTCTAATGATACTATAATGAACTAAACAAATACTGAAAGTACACAATCACACTATACACAACACATTTTACATTGCCACAAATAAATATGTTAGCAAACAAACATTACACAAAAAAAAAATGGAAGACACAGAAAACAGCACTTACTTGCTCAATCGCAAACCATTCTGAAGCAGCTCTTCATAAGCAAAGCTTATAAAGGCCAAAAGCAGCTGATAAATGTTAAGGTCCAATCATTATCAGAAACCCAGGCTTAATTGCATTGCGCGCGCACAGCACGTAACGTTTGTAGCATGCAATACTTTGCGCGCGCAAAGTCGACGCTGATCACGGTTATATTTTTAAAGTTCATATTGCGTGCATTGGCTGGATAGTGTAATGGTTAACCTTCCTGGCGGTAAGCCCGAGCTGAGCTCGGGCTATGCCGCGCAGGAAGATATCTCAGCCCCTGATGGAGCGATTTGCTCCATTTAAAATGCTGTACGCGCAGCTAGCACTTTGCTAGCCGCGCGTACAGCTTGATCGCCGCCACTCTGCGGCGATCGCCCGTACGCAGCGGCGCAAGAGGGCCCCCCCCCCGCCAGAGCCCTGCGCTGCCCGGACCAATGAGTTCCGGGCAGCGCTATGGGCTGGATCGGAGGTGTCTGACGTCAGGACGTCGGCTGACGTCCATGACGTCATTCCGATCGTCGCCATGGCGACAGGAGAAGCCAAACAGGGGAGCGCGTTATATACGCGTTCCCCTGTTTGCTATTGATGCCGGCGACGATCGCACTAGAGGGACACATGCGCCCTCTAGTGGTGTTTCATGTAGCTACCACTCTGGTAGCTTTACATGAAACACAAAAAAAAAAAATAAAAAAAAAAGGATTTTTGCCATTTTGGCAAAAAAAATTAACCGCCAGGAGGGTTAAAGGGACTCCGAGCTCATCTAAAAATAAAAGTTGTACTCACCCGGGGCTTTTTCCAGCCCAGTGCTGGTCGGGAGGTCCCACGACGGAGTTCCTCTCCTACTCCCCGCTCCGGAATGGCTGCCCGGCCGCAGCCCGGGGGTCACATGCCGGCCGCCTCGCGTCATCACGGCGGCCGGCGTGGCAGTACCTTAATCGCGCATGCGCAGTACTGCCACGCCGGCCGCCGTGTTGACGCGAGGCGGCCGGTGTGTGACGTCAGCCGCGTCATACGCGGAAGGAGCAGCCCGACACTCGGCCGAGTGTCGCCCGGGCTGCGGCCGGTCAGCCATTCCGGAGCAGGGAGTAGGAGAGGAGCCAGGACGCCGTCGTGGGACCTCCCGACCAGCACTGGGCTGGAAAAAGCCCCGGGTGAGTACAACTTTTATTTTTTAGATGAGCTCGGAGTCCCTTTAAGGGCTATGCCTCTGACACAGGCAACCTGGGTTCGAATCTCGGCTCTGCCTATTCAGTAAGCCAGCACCTATTCAGTAGGAGACCTTGGGCGAGTCTCCCTAACACTACTATAGAGAACGTCCTAGTGGCTGCAGCTCTGGCGCTTTGAGTCCACCAGGAGAAAAGCGCGATATAAATGTTATGTGTCTGTCTGTCATTGTACTCAGTTCACGCAATCTGCCGCATCATCACATGAAAATTATGTTTTCACACGATGTACCTCATTCGCGCGTGAAGTTGTTTTGCGTGTTTTCACCGCTTTGTGAACCAAGCCCTATATATATATATATATATATATATATATATATATATATATATTATACATTGCTGTGTACTGAATGTAGCTCTGCCCTCCCAGTGATGTTTAGCCCAGGCTGATTAGCTAAGCGGAATTCTCCCCACCCTCCCCCGCATCATTCTGGAAGACCAGATATATTTTGTACTTGCTTTGGACCCTTCAGTAAATGAACATTCCTCAAATCTACATCTGAAATAACTAAAGATGTCGCCACCTGTGACAAATTTCAGACTATAAATCTGGGAGAAGATTTTACAAGGGGCAAACACTGACTAAATATTTTATACTGTAAATGATTAATATACAAAAAAATAAGCAATTTTATGCATTCCATTATTTTCACTATGGTTCCTCCTCTTTAGCCTCCCTAGCGGTATTGACGGTTATAGAGTGGGATGAGAAAGTTTGGGCAACCTTGTTAATCGTCATGATTGTCCTGTATAAATCGTTGGTTGTTACGATAAAATGTCAGTTAAATATATCATATAGGAGACACACACAGTCATATTTGAGAAGTGAAATTAAGTTTATTGGATTTACAGAAAGTGCGCAATAATTGTTAAACAAAATTAGGCAGGTGCATAAATTTGGGCACCACAAAAAAATAAATTAAATCAATATTTCGTAGATCCTCCTTTTTGCAGAAATGACAGCCTCTAAACGCTTCCTGTAGGTTCCAATGAGAGTCTGGATTCTGGTTGAAGGTATTTTGGACCATTCCTCTTTACAAATCATCTCTAGTTCATTCAGGTTTGATGGCTTCCAGGCATGGACAGCTCTCTTAAACTCACACCACAGATTTTCAATTATATTCAGGTCTGGGACTGAGATTGCCATTCCAGAACATTGTACTTGTTCCTCTGCATGAATGCCTTAGTGGATTTCGAGCAGTGTTTAAGGTCATTGTCTTGTTGAAAGATCCAGCCCCAGCGCAGCTTCAGCTTTGTCACTGATTCCTGGACATTGGTCTCAAGAATCTGCTGATACTGAGTGGAATCCATGCGTCCCTCAACTTTGGCAAGATTCCCAGTCCCTGCATTGGCCACACAGCCCCACAGCATGATGGAAACACCACCATATTTTACTTTAGGTAGCAGGTGTTTTTCTTGGAATGCTGTGTTCTTTTTCCTTCATGTATTATGTCCCTTGTTATGCCCAAATAACTCAATTTTAGTTTCATCAGTCTACAACACCTTATTCCAAAATGAAGCTGGTTTGTCCAAATGTGCTTTAGCATACCTCAAACAGCTCTGTTTGTGCTGTGGGCAGAGAAAAGGCTTTCTCAGCATACAGCATCTCTTTGTGTAAAGTGCGCGAATGGTTGTACGATGCACAGCGACTCCATATGCAGCAAGATGATGTTGTAGGTCTGTGGGTTGACTCTGACTGTTCTCTCCATTCGTCGCTTCTGTCTATCTGATATTTTTCTTGGTCTGCCACTTCCAGCCTTAACTTGAACTGAGCTTGTGGTCTTCCATTTCCTTGATATGTTCCTAACTGTGGAAATAGACAGCTGAAATCTCTGAGACAGCTTTCTGTATCCTTCCCCTAAACCATGATGGTGAACAATCTTTGTCTTCAGGTAATTTGAGAGTTGTTTTGAGACCCCCATGTTGCTACTCTTCAGAGAAAATTAAAAGAGGAGGCAAACTTACAAATGACCCGCTTAAATACTCTTTCACATAATTGGATTCATCTGTGTATGTAGGTCAGGGGTCACTGAGCTTACTAAGCTAATTTGAGTTCCACTAATTTATTCTAAAGGTTTTTTAATCAATAAAATTACAACTGTGCCCAAATGTATGCATCTGCCTAATTTTATTTAAACATTTATTGCGCACTGTAAATCCAATAAACTTAAATTTTACTTTTCAAATATCACTGTGTGTGACATTTTTTATCATATCAACCACCAATTTATACAGGAAAATCATGACAATTAACAAGGTTGCCCAAACTTTTGCATCCCACTGTACATGTCAATACAAAACATGCTGTGAACAGTATTGACGTGCATACACATCAATACTCTCCTGCACTGTATACTAGACCCTTGCTTGACACATTTTGGCAAATTAAAGAAAATAAAAAGGTTATGAAAAGTAATTGGGTCCCTTTTTGCACAAAAATCATGGGGAAATTGAATGCCAGGGAGGTTAATATCACTCATATAGTGTTGTTTTAAAGGCATATAGGGTGGTCATTGCATTATTACTCGAATGCCTTCTGACTCCTGAGTGTATTTTTTTTTTAATATTTCTTCATATACTTATGCTTTTTGCACTATACCACTGAGTGTATATATTTTTCTTCCTATATACATTATATATATATATTACACACCCCATCACTTTAGGGGTGTCAGGGAAATAATTACTTGCATAAATCAAATGAACCATAACTGTCCCTAACTTACCATTACTTTTCCTGTTTTGATCTAGTATACAAGCACAATGTTCCTGGGCTCCGTAGGATCCACATCTAGGAAATTCTAATGATTTGTCAACAGATAAGACACTGTGATACATCATTTCTTGCATAGGTAATTAACTTTATGTAGAGAACATACCTCATGGCAGGGAAGAACTCACATACATGCACGGTGCCGTTTGACAATGCATGTCCCAATCAGTGACTTTTAACCATGTGGAACAGGTTCATTGTAACAGCAAACAAAATAAATGACAGTTGTGTCACTGGTAATGATTCATTTCAAAGTATTCAGCGGATTGGGTGGAATATGACATGAAAAGGGGCTTTTTCACTTAGCATACAGAGTGACAGTGAGGGGTTCTCTTCCGGCTTCTGGTGGTTACCATGGTGAAAAACATGCTTTCTCTAGCAAATGTTCTGGTTGATTTCTCTGTCTAGCCCCATGCAAATTATGAGTTGTGCTGTGAATATATACATTAATAAGTATATGTGCATATTTATGTATTGCTTAGGCCTACCAGTTCTGTGCACATCTCATGTTGGGGCTGTGGCTGTAGATGTAAACTCTTCAAATCTTATTGTGCATCTATTAACGAAGAACTAAAGCAAAACAGAAGTTTGCTGCCTTAAAACGGTGTCCCACAATGCATCACTGCTGAATATGCAAATCATCTTTGTTGTCCCTGATAGTTAAAAACACCTCCAGAACCGCTTGAATGCATTGCTGTGTCAGCTTGTTAGTGTTTCCCCGTAAATAAGCCCTCCCCAGAAAATAAGCCCTAGCTTATATTTTAAGCATGCTTGAAATATAGGCCATCCACCTGAAAATAAGCCTGAGCTGTATACCGGTAAAAAATCGGATGCTATGCTAGTGTATGCACACTTTATTATGATGATAGTGGATCGCGGTCACGGAGCTGACCTAGCATACAGCCCATGTGCTGTGATCGGGTAAAAAAGGCACCAACCTTGTTAGGATACTGGAGCTTTTTTTACAGGTGAACGGGAGGGGGACGCAACCACAAAGCAGGTGTGGTAGGAGACTGTCACTCGAAATTTGGGCATCAATTTGACCAGATCATCAAGCTTGTGATTTCTGCTAAAGGAAGCAAAGGAGAAGCAGACTGCTACTTGGCATGTTTCATCCAAGGGAATTTTTGCTACACCCGCCAACAAACCATTGTACTAGTCAATGTGCTTCTGCTATGGGTAACTCTAGCTAATTCTCCATAGGTGAATTTTATAATGGTATGTCTCTAGGCCAGGCATGGGCAAACTTGGCCCTCCAGCTGTTAAGGCACTACAAGTCCCACAATGCATTGCAGGAGTCTGACAGCCACAGTCATGACTCATAAAGGCAAATGC